>NC_143037.1:17762500-18097500 GCF_057628025.1 Oncorhynchus mykiss
TGTTCGTCGGGAGTATCATGAAATGGGTTTCCATGGCCAAGCAGCCTAACACAAGCCTAAGATCACCATGCGCAATGCCAAGAGTCGGCTGGAGTGGTGTAAAGCTTGCCGCCATTAGACTCTAGAGCAGTGGAAACACATTCTCTGGAGTGATGAATCACGCTTCACCATCTGGCAGTCCGGCAGACTAATCTGGGTTTGGCGGATGCAAGGAGAACACTACCTGCCCCAATGCATAGTGCCTACTGTAAAGTTTGGTGGAGGAGGATTGTCTGAGGTTGTTTTTCATGGTTCCGGCTAGGCCCCTTAGTTCCAATGAAGGGAAATCTTAGTGCTACAGCATACAATGACATTCTAGATGATTCTGTGCTTCCAACTTTGTGGCAACAGTTTGGGGAAGGCCCTTTCCTATTTCAGCATGACAATGCCCCCGTGCCAAAAGTGAGGCACATACAGAAATGGTCTGTCGAGATCGGTGTGGCCTGCACAGAGCCCTGACCTCCACCCCATTGAACACCTTTGGGATTAATTGAAATGTACAGTAAATCCCTGCATCAATGTTCCAACATCTAGTGGGAAAGCCTTCCCAAAAGAGTGGAAGCTGTTATAGCAGCAAAGGGGTACAAACTCCATATTAATGCTCATGACTTGCATCACCGCCAGGTATGGCAACTGCTCGGCACAACAGAGGGTAGTGCGTACAGCCCAGTACATCACTGGGACCAAGCTTCCTGCCGTCCAAGACCTATATACTAGGTGTGTCAGGCGAAGGCCAAAACAATTGTCAGACTCCAGTCACCCAAGTCATAGACTGTTCTCTCTGCTACCGCACGGCAAGTGGAACTGGAGCGCCAAGTCTAAGTCCAAAATGCTCCTTAACAGCTTTTACCTTCCAAGTCATAAGACTGCTGAACAGTTAATCAAATGGCCACCCAGACTATTTGCACTGACACCCCCCCACCTTTGATTTTACACTGCTGCTACTCAATGTCTATTATCTATGCATAGTCACTTTACCCCTACCTACATGTACAAATTATATTGACTAACCTGTACCCCACACATTGACTCAGTACTGGTACCCCCTGTATATAGCCTCCTTATTGTTATTTTATTGTGTAACTTTGTTTTGGGCATTTTTTTAGCAATTGTTTTCCTTTAGTTCATTCAGTCAGTAAATATTTTCTTAACAAATGTTCTTAAAACTGCGTTGTTAGTTAAGAGCTTGTAAGTAAGCATTTCACGGTAAGGTTGTTGTATTTGGCGAATATGACAAATAACATTTGATTTGATGATGTTGTTGTTGTTTACTTTGGAATGAGATGTTTGACGAGCAGGTATCCACATACTTTTGGTCATGTAGTGTAATTCAATAAATGTTATGTTGAATCAATATTGTTCCCACGTCATTTCAACCCACAAATTCTATGCGATGACTTTGAATCAACATTTCTCACCCAAGTTTTAACCTTCATCAAATGACAAGGTGATATTTTTGGTTGATTTCACATTGACAATTCAACCAAATGTAAATCAAAACGAATGGGCACTGTCTCACAATGCTAGGAGAGGTAAAGCCAGGGCAGTCACTGATTACTACTGTTTCCTTTGGATGGTTCACACAAACACTTTGTAAACAGGCCATGCCGTTTTCTATCTGAACAGTTTCAGTTGTGTCTGTGCTCTGACATACAGAACGAGACTGAGAGCAAGCAAGAGAGAGAATGAGAGAGAAAGAAAGAAAGAAAGGGCTATTTCCACTATGACTGGCAGTGCTGCACTGAGTTAAACACAGTCAGTCAGAGTGTTCTGTCTGCTCCCCAGCGAACTGCAAACTGCACGGCTCTCACACTCAGTGTCGCTTCCTGACAGGCAGGTTCACAAGTTTACACCCCAGCTCCCTGTTCTCCTCTGTTCTGACTGCAGGGGCTCCCTGTCCCAGCTTTGCACTCGCTCTCAAAGTATTGAAGGAGGGAGAGCAAGAGCGAGGGAGAGAGGGATGAAGGGAGAGAGGGATGATTGGTTTGAAGGAAGAAAAAAAAACAGGTTGGAAAATTTTTCTGGGGTCCTGTCATTTTTTATCTGATCAGCCCAGAGCTGTTGGACTACAAATCAAAAGTGTGCCAAAGAAAAACAGAACACAACAACACAGAGAGGAGCTGTGCATTCCAGCCTCCGCCAGGAAAAGTCCCATCCTGGGGGCGAAGCCGACAACTTCCTGTGCCCCACTTACACTCTCTTCAGAGTGTCTTTGTCTCTCCTGTGGATTCTGTGGTTGGATTATAATTGAGATTCCGATGGCAATGTTTTGGTGTTCATCCTGAGTGCATGAGGCCTCATTTAGCACAGACCTCCAGGGTAAATCTGACAACTTCTGATGTCAACATAGAGCTAGAATAAAGTTTGATAGCACTTCATTGTAGAGAGCGCTCCTATATACCGAACAGTCTGTGGACTTTATATGGTCTCTAACTATCTGGAGTCTTGAGTTTCATCTTGGTGTGATTGATAAGACAACTATCGTACGCAAATGGGACTGCAAATGGGAATCATGACTGCAAGGTGTCCCGGTATCTTTTCTAACTGTCCCGTTATCTGGTTTTAATGTCCTAGCCAATCAGAAACGAGTATTCAACAATGCTGTGGTATAAGATGAATTGAATTAATCGAATCAAAGTTTTTCACACATGCACAAGACTGATTGGTATTCATCAACAACTATCCCTATGCAAATGTGTGGTGGAGAAATCTTAAATGAATCCCACTTCTCTCCTACAACACAGATCTATCAGCAAGTCATTATCGACAGGTTATATTATGTATAGGGGTGGTTGAGACTGAGTGTTCTACGCAAACAAACAAGGTACAGTCAGTCATCACATTGAAATGAAATTAAATGTGATATGAGTCAAAAGGTTGGCTATATCAGCATCCGCCAAATTTTCAGCATCTATTTTATGAAGTAGCCAGTCAACACACTCAACAAGCAGGATAATGCAGTGGGTGAGGCTACAACAAGCCTAATTATGGTACAGTAGTTTCACGGAACATTCAGTTGAATTATAAGACAGATAATTTGTCCCCACAGCAGGGTATCTATCTGGATATAAATGGGGTTTAGGTGGTGGATGTGACGGTGGGGGTGGCCAATGGCGTGGTCAACGATTGAACATTTTAGAGGCTCTTCTCTTGGCCGCAGAGACAGAATTTGCTGTCTTACAGCTAATTTCCTGAAATTCTACACATTTTCCCATGGCTTATACCCGAGTGACTCAAACAACAAAATCAATCGGGGCCCCATGCCATGACAAAAATACTCCTGAATACATAGCTTATATTTTTGTGATTGTTTGGTCTCAAAGAATATCTTATTATAATAATAATATTTTTGTGCGTTTTTTTGAGAAAAGAAAACAAGAGCACTAACATGTGACGTTCATAGGAGCATATCAAATTTGGTGTCAAATGAAAGCAAAGTCTACATGTTTGAGAAATTAAGGCATACAGTATATACATTACAACCATTTTCCATCTGACAAATTAGGAATAAGCAAAGGTTTTGGAAAAGAAACATCTATCAGAAAAAGTATTAAAAGGCATCAGAAATACAACCAAACACATCAATATTTTCCAATTTCTCTCATGAGGAGGGAGGACAATGAAAGTTCACAGAAGTAACAGGTAAATGTAGACCTATCAATTAGTTATGGTGTTTTTACTGATAACAATTTGGTTTATGATTTATTAAGTCGGTAACAGAATGACCAAAACAATCTGTTAAAGAATGGCTACAATGGGAATTCATAGTAGTCACACACCACAATTGGGTCACCTGCTACTGTTCTCCCTTCCACTGGCATACTGTTTGGTTCAGCTCATAACAGTTTTCTTTCTTTTTCTGTCGCTAGGTGGTCAAATCAAGAGTGTGAAAACAGTCTGGATAACCCCTCCCTCTCTCTCTCCCTGTCTCTCTTCTCACTCTCTCCAGTTAATGTAATTTCTCCCGGCTCTTATTGACACCTACCCATGAGCTCCCTCTCTTTCCATTCACTGTAACCAGCCCACTCACCCACTGAGCACCGAACGACACTGGACGTCCATGGACTTTGAAAAATTGTTGAAATTGGGTCAGTCCAAATTTAAACCAATCATAGACGTCTATTTCACAAGTTTGAACAGCACAGTACAGTACAGTAAAGAAAAGTAGGTCAGTACAATACAGTTGTTAGCTACCTTTTGAATTTGTTTCCCGTGACGCGGTTAGCCTCAGTTGCTGGGACCGCTATATCTGTCCAGGGATCCAGCCTCAGTTGCTGGGACCGCTATATCTGTCCAGGGATCCAGCCTCAGTTGCTGGGACCGCTATATCTGTCCAGGGATCCTGCCAACCAAAAGTTTGAAGAGCTGCTGGGCGTAGCAGCTAGCCTTGCTGCTAACTTGCTAACCAGCTAGCAACGTTTCCTTAAAAGCTTGAACACAGGCCATAACGCGGTTAGCCCTTGTGGCTGGGACAGCGGATTATCCTGGGCTAGTGGCTGTCTAAATCCCTGCTGTTTGTTGCTGTTTAAATCTGCCCTCAGTATTTGGACAAAGCTCTTGAAGCTACACTACATGACCAAAAGTATGTGGACACATGCTTGTTGAACATCTCATTCCAAAACCATGGGCATTAATATGGAGTTGGTCACCCCTTTGCTGCTATAACAGCCTCCACTCTTCTGGGAAGGCTTTCCACTAAATGTTGGAACATTTCTTCTGGAACTTGCTTCAATTCAGCCACAAGAGCATTTGTGAGGTTGGGCACTGATGTTGGGCGATTAGGCCTGGCTCGCAGTCTGCGTTCCAATTCATCGCAAAGATGTTAGATGGGGTTGACGTCAGGGCTCTGTGCAGGCCAGTCAAGTCTTTCACACAGATCTGGACAAACCATTTCTGTATGGACCTCACTTTGCATGGGGGAATTGTCATGCTGAATTGTCTGCTGCCACAAAGTTGGAAGCACAGAATCATCTAGAAGGTCATTACATGCTGGGGGCAGGTAGCGTTCTCCTGGCATACGCCAAACCCAGATTAGTCAGTCGGACTACTAGATGGTGAAGCGTGATTCATCACTCCAGAGAACGCATTTCCACTGCTCCAGAGTCCAATGGTGACGAGCTTTACACCACTCTAGCCGATACTTGGCATTGCGCATGGTGATTTCATGAAGCTCCCGATGACTAGTTATTGTGCTGATGTTGCTTCCAGGGGTAGTTTGGAACTCGGTAGTGAGTGTTGCAACCAAGGACAGACGATGTTTACGCACTATGCCCTTCAGCACTCGGCGGTCCCGTTCTGTGAGCTTGTGTGGCCTACCACTTCGCAGCTGAGCCGTTGTTGCTCCTAGATGTTTCCACTTCACAATAACAGCACTTACAGTTAGCCGGTGCCTCTAACAGGGCAGAAATGTGAAAACACTGACTTGTTGGAAAGGTGGCATCCTATGACGGTGCCACGTAGAAAGTCACTGTAAGGCAATTCTACTGCCAATGTTTGTATATGGAGATTGCATGGTTGTGTGCTCGATTTTATACACCTGTCAGTAAGGGGTGTGGCTGAAATAGCAGAATACACAAATTTGAAGGTGTGTCCATATACTTTTGTATATATTGTTTATTTTTGTACAAAATATCTAATAATGAAAGAGAAGGATCGCTGTTTAGAATTTTGACAAGTTAGTGTGGGAGAGGTGGAAAAACTATTGTTATCCATCAATAATAATAATAATAATAATAATAATAATAATAAGCCACCAGGCATAGAAACTATTGAGAATGATAGCAGACTGTATTGCCACCCCTATTTGCGTTATCTATTTGCATCATCTTTAATAAAAGCTTAAAGGAGTGTATGTCTGTTCTAAGTAAACTGATGGAGAGGATTGTGTTTGACCAAATACAATGCTAATTTTCAGAGAACAAGTTAACTACTGACTTTCAGCATGCATATAGAGAAGGGCACTAAACTTGTACTGCACTGACTGATGATTGATTAAAATAAATTGATAATATAAAAAATAAAAAAAACGAATCACATTGTTGGAGAGTTATTTAACTAATAGAATCCATAGAGTATTATTCAATGGAAGCTTCTCTGTGGTGTCCCTCAGGGCAGTTTCCTTGGTCCTTTACTCTTCTCTATTTTTACAAATGATCTGCCACTGGTCTTACTCCGAAGCTAGAATGACTATGTGTATGGATGACTCCACATGTCAGCACCCAAAGCCAGTGAGCTCACTGAAATGCTAAATAAGGAGCTACAGTCAGTATCAGAATGGGTGATTATTAATAAATTGGTCTTAGATACATCTAAAACTAAAAGCATTGTATTTGGTAAAACCTAAACCTTAACTTGAGTTGTACATAAAGGGCAGCAGACCCATTAAGCAAGTTGAGAAACCTAAACTCCTAGGTATATCGTTGAATGGTCAAGTATCATGGTCAAATCATATTGACAAAGTTGTTGTGAAGATGGCGAGGGGTGTGTCTGTTATTAAAATATATGTTGTGTTTTTTACACAAAAATGAACTGTACTAGCGCTGGTCTTGTCCCTTCTTGATTACTGTCCATTAAAATGGTCAAGTGCCGCAAAGAAAGAAAGCAGCAGCTGGCTCAAAACAGACACACACATTATTGTTGTTGTTGTATTGTTTGTATTATGTTTCAGTTGCATTGTTTGTATATCATCGTATTGTAAATTTGTATGGCACTCCTTGTCTATCTATGTTTTGTTACTTTTCATGTTTTGTGTTTTTTTGTGGACCCCAGGAAGAGTAGCTGCTGCTTCTGCAAAACTAATGGAGATCCAAATAAACTGTACTGTACTGTGATGTCCAAACTTTTGAAACATAGATGTCTATGATTGGTACAGATTTTTACGGTCCAGACCAACCAAATTTGGTATTGTTTGGGGACAGAGCTCATTAGAATATTAGCCAGTGAGTAGAATAATACCCACACATGCAAAGGAGGTTATTACATTTTTCTACCTTTTGTGTACCTATTCCGGATACATCACTAAGAAGAGAATAACATTCATAATTATGCATTTCAGTATGGTACAGATCAGGGACCCATAATTTAATTCTGTTACCGTAATTCCGTTACCAGGTGTTAATCCACTTCACTTACTGTAGTTCAATAACCAAAATAGATTAGAAGTGTCATATCATAGCTGACACCCCGTTCTTTTTGCAGACATCTTGTAATCTTAATTCGGAGCATATACATGGAAAACGTGGTTGCATAAATCCTGAGGGAGATTTTGACAGAAATTCTGCTACCAAATTTGTTTCTGCACAGTGCTTCCAGTAAATGTGTTTTTGTAAAATTCTCAGTGGAAATTGTTCCAAGTAGTCTTTGTGCATAGAGTTGTATGGTTTGTTTAACTTTGCAATCAATGGTTTTTGTTTGGCATATTTTAAAAGTGAAAAATCTGAGTCTCAGCGTAATTCTGTTACTGTGGAATAGCCCTTCTCTACATAATCTATATCTGATTGTAGTCGTTTAAGTTTACACTAAAAAATGTTTTACCATCCCGTAAATTATGTTTATTTATTATTTATTTTATTTTTTACTGTTTTGACTTACTTTTCTATGCAGAAAAAGCACTGTACAGTAACTATGACAGGGTAACCATGTGTGCACCTAAATGCATGGCATGATAGGAGTAAAGCCTTTGAGTACAAGTAGCAACAGAGCCATCCCCTCTACACAAGCACACATCACCCTATTTTCCATGAAGCTTTGAACAGTGCCTGGGGAATAATGCAGAGGGATGGATTGTGACAGGCTGGTTCTCTCTAATCCTTCTCTCCCTATCTGTTTTGCTCTCTCTTCCTAGGCCCCATTATGGTCATAGTGCCATGGGCAAACGTTGCATTTTTGCCGATTGCAACTCAGTCAGAAGACATTAGCAATACCCCTCCTGGAAATGTTGGTCACTGCAGTTAAGTAGCTTAGCCTACCTGCACTTTACTCAAGCTAAAGGGAGTTTGACAGCTTGTTGGGCATAATTTCTGCTCTCCATTCAACATCTTCATTGTTGCATGTGTGTAGCACCTGTGAGTAGCCTAGGCTAGCCTAAAACCAGGCATGCATTAGCATAGATTCAGGAATTAAATTGTCCATCTATTAACTGAAAACCGAATCCCCAGCCCTGTAACATTGCATGGATCTTACCTGATAACTTTTCATTGCCAAAAGTTACAACTTGTGTATTTTAGTGTAGGCGACATCATGCGAGAAGATTACAATCGGTAACAAGGCGCGGGAAGAAAAGGAACAGCACGAGACTGTTTTACTGATACAACGGCTGTCTGTTCAGCCGGTCTAGATAGTTCGTGTCGGTTTGCTCTTGTTGTGTTTTTGAAATATCACATAGTGGCGACTCTCTTTGATATGATATATGTTTGGTAAACCTTTACAAGATTAAAGTTAGCAACGTACAAATGGTGAAGGTCTAAATGGGGCGCCATGTTGCCCGAAGTTATGTTAACTCGTTGACAACTTGATTGGCATTTTCTGCGCTGTGAAAAACGTGTAGGCTATTTACATCAACAAGTAAACTTGAGCAATAATGGACCAAGCAACCACAAGTCTAGTTCCAGAAGTGTTCCTCGTGATGAGGGCTCCAACAAAATGGTGAGTTCAGCAGTGACTTTAACAACACAAATATAAAGCATTATTGGAAATCCTAAATAATTCAAATGTGTCTACTAATACAATGACTGAAGCAATTTAAAACAGCAACTACATAGTCACAGTGTCCTGTTCTTTTATAGGCCTATTACTGGATAGATGGATGACAAACTGACAACAATATTGGTGAATTGAGATAGCTTGCTTAGTTATCCCCTTCACATGGCTACATTCAAATGATAGAGAATGGGATGAGTTGTAGCCTAGGCCTATTGAGGAAGAAAGTTGTCAACATGGTATAACAGCACTGTCATAGGGACATCATTTTCAGGAATATGCCCACTCACTTTACAAAGTAAGCCTATAGACAACTGAGTGATTGCACATGTTACAGTTGACATTGGCTTTATACTATTGGAGAGATTGAGGGCTACACATTTGAGGTAATTGTCCTTGACTGGTGTTGAGCTGAATGCATGACTGGAGGTTAAAGTGATGATAGGATAGGAGGCCTAGCTGGTCATGAACTTCAAACTGCTCCTACATGCCACCAAGCTCAAGGCAATGAGGTCAGGTGTCATGCTTAAAGTGGTTCAGAGGGTCGCAGAGTGTTTTCTGTGCCTCAGGGCATGGAGTACCTGGCTGTCACAAAGGGAAAGTCTGCTCTTAGACAGGTATGACATTTTGACCCAAGTGATGTAGACCTCCCACAGAGATAGCTGCAAAATATTCTAGCCACACATACTGATTGAATCAAAGGTTATTCAGCAGCTAAGGGAGTGGTGAAGCAAACCTTCATAAAAAACATATGGAGCAGAATCGCAACCTTCACAGAGGCTTTGCCCCTGTGAAAATAGCCTTGATAGATATGTCCTTAATTTCAACCGTTTTGCACTTTGTGGTGAAATCCCTTTGTCTCCTCTTCTTCGTGTCTGTGGTTTCCAGTGGCCCATATGCTCACGTCGAGTTGCTTTTGATACTGAGAAAACCCCCAACCAGCAGTACTAATCCCCCACAGGGCCAGAGGAGGCCCCACAGTCACAGACCTGCCTAGGCATGCACCTGCCAAGCAGTTTCTGCTCCTCTGTCTACTCCCCTAGAGCGGATTCCCCCGGCATTCTGCCTCCCTCAGCCCATGCCCTGCTGCTTCTGTGCTCCTCTCCCACTTGGTTGAGACACATCGCTCATGGCTTCCAAGAAGTGAGGCAAAGCCAACCGGCTCAGCGTGATATACGCACAGCGCTCTGTCTGTGTGTGTGTGTGTGTGTGTGTGAGATATGCCTGGCACCCACAGGCTTCTCCTCAGATCTAAGACTGTCATTAGCACCTAGCCAAAGACAACCCTTGCTTTCATCTCGTCAGTCCATTACAGACCAAGTGAGGCTCATCCTTTACAAACAAAATAAAAGAGGACGCAGAGCCTCAGCTTGTAGTCTAAACACGCTAAGTCCACAAGAAAACCCTCCTGCGGTTAAGTAATTGACTTCATCAGACATCCACACATCGCCTCCGAAACTGGTGCGTCAGTAGCAAATGTACCAGAAGGAGACGGGGCGAGCCGATTGGCTATGTGGTGCCAGGGATGGGCTCCAAAACGGCAGGCAGCTCCATGCAGGGCCAGGGCATCAACTCTGGTCCGCCTCATAGCAGGTTGGGAGATTAATGGGCAGTAGCACAGACTGTGTAATTACGCAACTTAGTCACTCAGTCACTCCAGACAGAGTGAAGTCAGCAACACTTGAACTCAGTGGCATTTCTGGGATTGGCCGATGAGTTTATAAGGCCTTCCCTCATGCCTGAGTAAACATGGCCTTAGATTACTGGATAACAGAAAAAGATGGATAGATAAAAAATGACCGCTCTCTAATTACCAGCACATAAATCAGAGGTCTATTTTTGTGCAAGGGAACATGAAATGTTATGGAACTATTTATTCAGTTTATATCATTGGGATATTGTTATTGGGCCGACAGATATTTATGAATACGAACACATATTTCAAGTGTGTGTTTAAAATAACAAAACTCAGCATTGAAATGAGTTAGAGGTCTGAAGCCTGGGTGAATGCAGGTGAAATGACTTTAGCTTTACCGGGCATATTTTTTTATCTTTTGAGATAGGACTGCTCACTGCAATAGACTTTGAACTAGTCACTTGTCTTCCCTCCATCTTTATTTAGTCCAGAAATTGCATGATCTTTCTGAACATTATTGGTATGTTAGTGCAAGATGAACATGTGGCAGGCCAGGCAGTGATGACTGTTGACAGTCTCACATGTTCCATCAGCTTAGCTGCAGTACTAGCCAAGCCATTCAGCCTGCTGTCTCAGTGCATAAGCCCCATTGGCAAGCAGTGAAACCTGGGAGCCTGCTGTAACAATGCTCACCTGTATTCCAAAGGAGATCAAAAAGCAAAAGTGTGAGGAAGGCGGTGGTGGGGGGGTTGTGGCTGGGAGAGAAAGCAAAGCATACATGAGCTGTGAACTTTTCCCTCTGACTTCAATGGCTTGGCCTTTGTGTTGGGGTGGGTTGCAGCAGCGCGCTCATCTTTCAGAGTCAGTGGCTGCCGTGATAGAGTTGCGCCCCGCGGCTGGCCTGAGGTCTTCCCGAGTGGTGCTCTGATCTGATCAGCACCGATTGTTCCCCATGATTCTCTCTCTCTCTCTCTCTCTCTCTCACACACACACACAGTCTCTCTCACACATCCTCTCTTACACTCTCTCACACTCTAAAATGTCTGTGTATGCTAATGAAAAAATCAGTACAGTACAATATCATGAAACAGATAAGGATCATGAATGCTCTGTCTCTTGAGAGAAGCTACTGCTAATTATAGTACTGTCAATTTAGCTTACAGGATTTAATATCTGCAGCAATGTGTTGTGGTGCATGGTGGATTGCGCCACTTCGCATAGGGCATGTTTATATAAGTGGCATACACTCGCAAATAAATAAACAATAAAACCTCAAAATCTCATAACTACTTTATGGCAAACATAGCATCTTCAAGAAGGTGCAGTTTTGTTTGAGCCTGTCATCACAGTAAGCATGTTAAAACATGGACATAGCAAACATCACCTTTTCCTCTCCTTCCCTTATCTAAGGAGAAAAAACAGGCAATTAAAATTAATTACCTTGATGAAACTATAATGGTTTCTGGCATCCCTGGCTGATCTGGGCTGTCTCGTTGTGGTGATTAATCCATGTTTAGGCACATCTTTGCCAGCCCGCTGATGAAGCACAGGGAGTTTCAGGAATGCCATATGTCCAATACGACACATGGCACAAACTTAACTGCATACACACTCTTTCACACACACACACACACACACACACACACACACACACACACACACACACACACACACACATCGCATATCAGAAATTAGGCTAATAACAGAGAATTGAGCATGTGTGTTGTTTGTGTGTGCCTTATCTAGAGGAGAAACTAACAGACAGATTAGTGTGTGTTATCTTTCAGATCATCAGGATCTGCGGGGGCTAACAAGAGGGAGCTCTTTGAAAAGTCAATACTAATAGGTCATATCCCTTTCTTGAAGAGGGGCTATTAGCTTCTGTAAGTGTAACTGCATTAAGCACTCATGCAGCCAATAAAACACTCACTGAGTCAACCCAACCCCCACAGAAAAACAATAATCAACCCCACCTACTGCAAAAGCAACTCTGAGCACAGAATATATTAAAACCAATGGGACAAGAAGTTTAATTTTGTATATCAAGAGGCAATCTGCTTTCTTTCTTTGAACAATATGCCTCTGGAGGGTCTCCCTGGCATATATAACCCTCCCTGCCATTGAGGCAGTGAGTTCAGGGAGGGCCCTCTTTTCTCAATGGCAGCAGATCCTGTAGATGGCTTCTCGTTAGAAAGCTGAATGGAGATACAGAGAGACTGACAGACTGTGTAGGGTAGGCGCTAGACTAGACAGTAATATACTGTAGGTCTGGATGGGCAGGTACATGACACACTCCCCCGTCCTTCCCTCTCCCTGTGTTGCAGGTCCCTAGCCTTGGGGCAGCAGTACTCGTCTCTGGGCTCCCAACCCATCCTGTGTGGCTCTATCCCCGGCCTGGTGCCCAAGCAGCTGCGCTTCTGTCGCAACTACATCGAGATCATGCCCAGTGTGGCCGAGGGCGTGAAGCTGGGCATCCAAGAGTGCCAGCACCAGTTTAGGGGGCGCCGCTGGAACTGCACCACCATCAAGGACAACCTGGCCATCTTCGGGCCCGTACTGGACAAAGGTAGGCCTCCTACTGTAACAGGACTGTTTGTATGAAGAATACATATGAATACCAGTGAGGTATTCATATGAGGGATGTAACTGCGATATCTTTGGGATATATTAATTACAGCCAAGTACCATATAAAACATACAAAAAAACGCATTGATGTACAACAACCATGGAATTTGACTCCTCAGTAAAAGATGAGCTAATCTGACTTCAACAGGGGATTGCAGGTTCTATGAGGAAACTACTTTTTCTCATAGCGGTGATAAAAACATTAAAGGGACACATCAGCAGTAGTGGAAAAAGTACCCAATTGTCATACTTGAGTAAAAGTAAAGATACCTTTAATTTAAAAGAACTCAAGTAAAAGTGAAAGTCACCCAGTAAAATACTACTTGAGTAAAAGTCTAAAACTATTTGGTTTTAAATATACTTAAGTATTAAAATTAAATGTAATTGCTAAAAGTATCAAAAGTAAAAGTATAAATAATTTCACGTTCCTTATATTAAGCAAACCAGACGGCACTATTTTCTTGTCGTTTTAATTTACGGATAGCCTGGGGCACACTCCAACACTCAGACATCATTTACAAAAAAGCATTTGTGTTTGGTGAGTCTGCCAGATAAGAGGCAGTAGGGATGACCAGGGATGTTCTCTTTAAGTGCGTGAATTGAACAACTTTCCTGTCCTGCTAAGCATTCAAAATGTAACAAGTACTTTTGAGTGTCAGGGAAAATGTATAGAGTAGAAAGTACATTATTTTCTTTAGGAATGTAAAAGTTGTCAAAAATATAAATAGTAAAGTACAGATAACCCCAAAAACCTACTTAGGTATTACTTTAAAGTATCTTTACTTAAGTACTATACACCACTGCATATCAGTGAGAAAATAAGAAACAAGGTGTGTAAACAAATGTGAGGTAAGTACCGTAAACTGACATAGCGATAGAAGAATCTATTAGCTCTGCTGCTGAGCACTGCCTGTTCCACATGCTCCTACTGACAAATGACCCACAGGGTAATTACAGTAATATACACCTTTCCTTACTGCAGTGAGAAAGGAGCGCTGGTACAAGCACTGACAGATTATTTGACGTCCATCCATCTCGCTACCTTCAACATCACATTTGTCTTTTGAATCTGTGTCTTCTTCTGAGCTTCCCAACCTTGTTGATGTTTTCACACATGAAAGTTAGTTAGTGTTGTAAATCTCTCAAGAATAGCTCACACAATTACAGTTGATACACAGTTGTCACAGTTAATACACTGGAGATCATCTGCCAGGCTTTTCACAGTGAATACTAATCATCAACGGTCTTAAGACTGACTGGGTGCTTTAAACAATCTGATACAAAAGCACAGAATGCACTAAGAAAACAGAACCTGGGGTGCTCGGAGTAGGCCTTTAAATACCTAATGATGAAGATGGGTCTTTGTGTTGCGGAGTGAGGCTGCTGATTGGATATTAATTAGCCTGCGTGTCAGAGGGAAAGGGATCTGGGCAGGAATGGGCAGTGTGAACCTCCATCTCTCCTAAAAATACATTTTAAAAAAGGGAGCGGGGAGGCCAAATGAGATTACATGCAATAGAAAGGGGCTGGAGGGCTCAGCTCAACCCCTACTGTGCCTGAAGACCAGTGCGCGCCTCACACAGCCCGGCTCCCACGGACGCCCCATTCACACGCCCTTTTGACTCTGTCATGAAAACAGGCTGAAAGGGAATCTCCCAACCTACCCTAGGCCGGCATGTTGGGGTGAGGTGGAAGGAAGGCAGGGGGTGCTGGCGAGGGAGGGGGGGCAGCCTGAGTCGGGAGTGATGGCATGGGGTTGACAAGGGAGGGGGTCCCAGACCAGGGTGGCTATACCATTCCCCCGCCACCTTAACCACTATGGTGTTTATGGTGGTGGCTACAGACGGAAAATGGGGGGTTGAGGGTGCAAAGTGGCGGTGGTGGTGGTAGTGGAGGATGGGGTTTCAGGATGGTGGCGGAGAGAGGGTGTTGGAGGGGGGGAGTTTAGGGATTGCCAACTCTGGGCAGAGCGGGGCTGCAGGGGCGCGAGTCGCTGGGCCCTTTGTGTGGGTAATCTAGTGTGACACAAGGGAAACAAAGGCGGATTGATGGGCCCAGCAGGTAGCAGGAGCAGCGCAGCCTTGGCTGACAGCCAGAGCTCCCGGGGCCCACAGCTCACAGGCCCCCGTTGTGGAGAGCCCAGCATGGCTTGCCAGGGCTAGCTGGGACTCCCCCTCGCCTCTCAACCAGAGGTGTGTGCGATCCAATCAAACAAACATTGAGGTTTACGTTTTAGCGTTTTTTAATTACGTTTTATCTCTGTTTACCTAGAATGAAGCACACTGGAAAACATTTTTGATTGTGGGCACTTTGGACAATGTCTTTAATCATGGTTTTGTGACCATATATTTACAAGATGTATTACCTGATTGGATATTGTGTGAGACATGTTGTCATGTAGATAACAGGGGTGATGTTTAGTGTTAGTTCAGTGACTATATTACATTTCCACTTCCCAGGATTTCCCATCAGTGCAGCCATATGACCTCTCACCCTATTATGAACTGTGACTCTATTCAGCCATTCACATAAAGGTTTCAATCAAACAAAGGCTTAAATGCAAAAAATAACGCCATGAAAGGTTGAGCGCTAATTAACTTTATGAGCGCGTTAAATGTCCCCTAGCGACCGAAACAACAACTTTTTTAAATTATGTTACTCTCTGTTTCATGTAAATTAACACTACAAAGACTTGTAGATCGACTTACACTATAGAATAACTAACTTCCCTGCAGGTGTTTAGTAGAGAACACTACTAACTGCAGTCAGTTTTAGAGGGGCTAGGCCTCCCTAAATGCTTTAACAGTGGCTCCATTGCAGAGTGGGCCCTCCCCATACCCTCTGTGTGTGTCCCTGCCGGTGTGTGTGCAGTGCGAGGTGGTGCAGTAGAGAAATGGGTAAGCCCTCAGCACACAGTAAGTGAGCTGCGATTGTGAAACAATGGTGTCTGGTTACATAATAAGTTGTTCTGTTCAAAGGAGGCGTAACTCCATCTCTCAGCACAAACACGGAGCAAAGCAGACGCACTGCAAGGTTTCTACCTAGAGGCCCTGTGGGCTCTGACAGGGGCAGGAGAGTGGGGTGGGGGGGGGGGGGGGCACATTCCTTAAATACTTTCCAATGCAAAACAGCACACCTCAGGGATGACAGAAGGTCATTGAGATCTCACTGAGCATTAGGCCCTACTGACACCAGCCACAATATGGCGATGCCACAGCTAGGGGACATGTTTCATGTAGCCATCCCTACGACGCTCTCCAAAATCGGTAGAACACCCCCCCCCTCAAAATAATTGATCACTAATTTATTGTTACCGCAAAAAATGGGTCAATTTATCGCAATATGGATTTTTGTCCATATCTCCTAGCTCTATGGTAGATGTTGAGATGATGAGAGTGAAGAGAATTTCACCCAGTGTTTTCTACACTGCTCAGGGCCCAATGTTTTAAATCCTCTCAAGGACTTTTTTCCTGAAAAACATTATTCTTGCAGTACATTGTGTGTCAACCAAGTATTTATCGCTATGATATATGAATACCTGCTTGAAGGTGAAAAGCTGTGTTAATAGGTTTGTGCCCAAGGGTGTCATTTTCATTACCCCTGATGTATGGAAGTTGGCAGCAGTGAAGATTGCAGAAACTGTTTTGTTAAGAAGATGGTACTAAAGATTAATTGATTGAATTTACTCCTTCCTTTTTCTCGCTAGCCACCAGAGAGTCGGCGTTTGTCCACGCCATCGCCTCTGCGGGCGTGGCGTTTGCTGTAACGCGGTCCTGCGCTGAGGGCACGTCCACCATGTGTGGCTGTGATTCCCACCACAAGGGTCCCCCGGGGGAGGGCTGGAAGTGGGGCGGCTGCAGCGAGGACGCTGAGTTCGGGGTGCTGGTGTCCAGAGAGTTTGCCGATGCTAGAGAGAACCGGCCTGATGCACGCTCTGCTATGAACCGGCACAACAACGAGGCAGGACGCACGGTAAATAGGCCTACACTGGCCTACACTGAGGATTTACTATATATATGGATATATTGGTTATACATACTATACAACGTAAATATGTAATGTAAATACACATACAGTAGAAGTCGGAAGTTTACATACACTTAGGTTTTCCACCACTTTTCCACCACTTTCTTGTTAACAAACTATAGTTTTGGCAAGTCGGTTAAGACATCTACTTTGTGCATGACACAAGTAATTTTTCCAACAATTGTTTACAGACAGATTATTTCACTTAAAATTCACTGTATCACAATTCTATTGGGTCAGAAGTTTACACTAAGTTGACTGTGCACTAAGCACTAAGTTGACTGTGCCTTTAATAAACAGCTTGGAAAATTCCAGAAAGTGATGTCATGGCTTGAGAAGCTTCTGATAAGCTAATTGAAGGTGTACCTGTGGATGTATTTCAAGGCCTACCTTCAAACTCAGTGCCTCTTTGCTTGACATCATGGTCAAATCAAAAGAATTCAGCCAAGACCTCAGAAATTTTTTTGTAGACCTCCACAAGTCTAGTTCATCCTTAGGAGCAATTTCCAAATGCCTGAAGGTACCACGTTCATCTGTACAAACAATAGTAAGCAAGTTTAAACACCATGGGACCACGCAGCTGTCATACCGCTCAGGAAGGAGACGCGTTCTGTCTCCTAGAGATGAAAGAACTTTGGTGTGAAAAGTGCAAATCAATCCCAGAACAACAGCAAAGGACCTTGTGAAGATGCTGGAGGAAACAGGTACAAAATTATCTATATCCACAGTAAAACGAGTCCTATATCAACATAACCTGAAAGTCCACTCAGCAGGAAACGATTTGCAACTGCACATGGGGACAAAGATCGTACTTTTTGGAGAAATGTCCTCTGGTCTGATGAAACAAAAATAGAACTGTTTGGCCATAATGACCATTATTATGTTTGGAGGAAAAAGGGGGAGGCTTGCAAGCCAAAGAATACCATCCCAACCGTGAAGCACGGGGGTGGCCACATCATGTTGTGGGGGTGCTTTACTGCAGGAGCGACTGGTGCACTTCACAAAATAGATGGCATCATGAGGATGGAAAATTATGTGGATATATTGAAGCAACATCTTAAGACATCAGTCAGGAAGTTAAAGCTTGGTTGCAAATGGGCCTTCCAAATGGACAATGACCTCAAGCATACTTCCAAAGTTGTGGCAAAATGGCTTAAGGACAACAAAGTCAAGTTATTGGAGTGGCCATCACAAAGGCCTGACCGCAATCCTATAGAACATTTGTGGGCAGAACTGAAAAAGCATGTGCAAGCAAGGAGGCTTACAAACCTGACTCAGTTACACCAGCTCTGTCAGGAGGAATGGGCCAAAATTCACTCACCTTATTGTGGGAAGCTTGTGGAAGGCTACCTGAAATGTTTGACGCATGTTAAACTATTTAAAGGCAATGCTACCAAATACAAATTGAGTGTATGTAAACTTCTGACTCACTGGGAATGTGATGAAAGAAAATAAAAGCTGAAATAAATAATTATCTACTATTATTTTGACATTACACATTCTTAAAAAAAGTGCTGATCCTAACTGACCTAAGACAGGGAATTCTTTTCTAGGATTAAATGTCAGGATTTGTGAAAAACTGAGTTTAAATGTATTCAACTGTACATAACACTGTTTACTACACAGCCAAGCAGGATGCAGTGGATATACTTTAATACACACCACTACATAATGATATGTAATGATACTACATAATGAAATGATACTACATAATGATACTGGACACACCCAGCCTTGTAGCTGAAGAAAGGTAAAAAGACAATGAACAAAGATCTACTTTTTTGGCAACAGGATGGAATTATCCACAGTAAACGTTACAGTACCAGATTAATAATTCTGTGACAGGAAAGATTTCGGTATTTGACTTAAATTCAGTCCACATTTCTGTGAGTTTCCGCCTGAAAAGTAGCACTTCATCTTGAAAGACTGGGTAATTATCTGATGTAAAAAAGTTGCCCCTGCCTTTCATGCCTCACATCCCATCCAAAATTCCCTGACAGACAAATAACCTGAGATAGTTGAGGGGGAAGAGAAGGGAATCAGCCTGGACTTAAACCATCACTCGTTGCTGTCATTGCTCAGTGAAATATCTGGCAAGCTACTCCTCACCAGCACGCTGAGGGGCAATTGGAGAGACCACACGGCAACAAGGCAGCCTTTTGATCTGACTAGACAGGAGCAGGTAGCCCACAGGAGCCGCAAAACGGCAGGCAGCCCTGTCACAACCCCTCTCCCTCTCTCCATCACCCTGATCCCAGTCGCCCCACCTGGCACTCTCACACTCCATTGTTTCCCCCCAGGGCCCCTGGGAGATGCCAGGGGCCAGACGAGCCCAGGACATGATGTCAGAACTAAGAACCCCTCCATCCCTCAGCGCCCCCACTCCCCTCTCGCCCAAAGGTGCCACAAGCACCTGCCTTCCGGCGCAGGTGGGGGAATTCTGCAGCTAAATATAGCCAGAGAATTAAAGCTAAGCAAATCTAAACAAAGGCTAAGAGAGCCGGTGGCGTTGCTCAGGTGAGTGCAGTGACTTCTGAGGGAATTAGCTGCTGCACACTGCAAAGGCCTGCCTCTGTTTCACAGCTGCCTGAACTACACCTGAAGACTCAGCCAAGTAGCATGTTGTTCTCAACCTACAAGTCGGTCGTCACTAGCCAGGTTATTGGTAAGAGTAGTTAATCAAATGGACTTTCCGGTAGTAGACTGACAAGCTACCAATCGATATCACATTTACACTGTGCTGAAAGAAAACAGGATTATTCTATCAGTTTCTGAACTGTTTCCTTCTCCCTATTTCTCTTTTTTTCCCAGACCATCCTGGACCACATGCACCTTCGCTGTAAATGCCATGGTCTGTCTGGCAGCTGCGAGGTGAAAACGTGCTGGTGGGCACAGCCCGACTTCCGCATGCTGGGTGACTACCTGAAAGACAAGTATGACAGCGCCTCGGAGATGGTGGTGGAGAAGCACCGAGAGTCGCGTGGCTGGGTGGAGACGCTGCGCGCCAAGTATGCCTTCTTCAAACACCCCACGGAGCGTGACATGGTCTACTACGAGGGCTCGCCCAACTTCTGCGAGCCCAACCAGGAGACGGGCTCGTTCGGCACCCGCGACCGTGCCTGCAACTTGTCCTCGCACGGCATCGAGGGCTGTGACCTGCTCTGCTGCGGCAGGGGCCACAACACCCGGACTGAGAAGCGAAAGGAGAAGTGCCACTGCATCTTCCACTGGTGCTGCTACGTCAGCTGCCAGGAGTGTGTGCGTGTCTACGACGTACACACATGCAAGTGAGAGCCTGTGCGCTCGCTCAGACAGACGGACAGAATGATGGACCATAGTGCCCATCGCAGACACACAAACACACACACTGCAGTCCTTGCATATATACAGACAGACAGACAGGCACCAATGAGGAATGGCACTTTGTACTGGAACTCTATTCTTCTGCACCCTTGTAATAAAATAAAAAAAACATATCCTTCTTCCAAGCCCTGCATCCTCCTCCTCTATTTGAGTAGGTAGTTCCACGAACGGACATATGGGAGGGCCCATTTCCTTTGGAACAAGCTGTCAGTTTGACCTGTTCCCATTCCTGCACCATTGGGCCATGACCCCTTCTTTATTTATTTCCCCCACACACGGCTGTGCAGTAACCGATGACTTTCCAGACCGTTGCTATCGAATTGACATATTTTTAACTAACACCTGATTCCACCAGTCAATCACCTGGCTGGTCGACTATTGAGAACTAAACCAACTCTCCAACAGTACTAAACACACAGCAACAGCCCAGGAACCTACCATTTTAACTACTGAACCCACTGAGTGGCTGTTACTGGACCCTTCCCTCCTAAACTAAACTACTGAGCTGATGAAATCTCCTCTTTCCCAACCCCTGCACACTGTACTGATACTGAACTACAGCTGTCGCCTGGCTGGGATGCCTGATGCCTGGAAGATATGCTAGAGCCTGATTTTATAGCCCCACATTTCTGAAATATTAGCAATGGGCCAGGACTGGAGGTGGTATGCAGGAGGGGACATGTGCAGGAAACAAACACACTCGTTTCCACTAACGAACATTTCTGCACGTATGCACTATTCAGCTGAACAAGAACTGTCT
This sequence comes from Oncorhynchus mykiss, assembly GCF_057628025.1. NCBI lineage: Eukaryota > Metazoa > Chordata > Actinopteri > Salmoniformes > Salmonidae > Oncorhynchus > Oncorhynchus mykiss. The sequence continues at coordinate 17,783,648 of NC_143037.1, forward strand.
AGAGGTAGTGAAACGTTGGCTATTGCTATTTATGAGAGAAAATGCATTCTTCTTGTCTTAACCAGTTACGTTCTAACATACAGTAACACAACTGAGATTGTTCATCTCATTCAGATCAGAGACGTTTTGCTGTAATTTCCCCTTGAGTATGAAACAAGACAGATTTACAGTATTTGAGGAAATTATAATGAATTATAAACTGGGTGGTTTGAAGCCCTGAATACTGATTGGCTGAAAGCCATGGTATATCAGACCGTATACCACGGGTTCGACGAAACATGTATTTTTACTGCTCTAATTATGTTAGTAACCAGTTTATAATAGCAATAAGTAACCTCTGGGGTTTGTGCTATATGGCCAATATACCACGGCTAAGGGCTGTGTCCAGGCACTCCGCGTTGCGTCGTACATAAAAACAGCCATTAGCCGTGGTATATTAGCCATATCCCACACCCCTCGGGCCTCATTGCTTAAATGTCATATAGAACAAAACATTCACAACAAACAGGTAGGGTTCAGGTATGAGACTTTATTGGATTCATTCGTCATCAGTTTATTTTGCACTTGCAATAGGCCTAATGCTAATGAATTATTCTACTCATAGCAGTCATACTACGACAATGAGATCATTTATCCAACACACTGACAGTCCATTTTATTATGTTCCTCATAATACTGTGAAGTCCTTGTCTAAGCTAAACCCTTCTCTCACCAGTGAAATGTGATGACAAGTGGAGACCAGAGGGGAGAGAGCAGAAAGTGTCCTAATAGGCCTCTTTCCTCATCTCCTTCCCTGGATTGCCACTGATGTGAAATGTCTTGACAATAGAAGCAATATGGTGGAATCCTGTTCAGAGATTTGAAGTATCTGTGGGAAACAACTTAAGGAGACGAGGGTAGGGGGGGTTACTTAGTGTTTTGGGACACAGCCAATGTGAGTGAAGGTGAATGTGTGTTTGTGCTGCTTCGAGTGACGGGTGTTAGGGTTAGAGGGATGGCAGGCAGGCATGCTGGCTTCACAACAGTGGAACAACCTGTGAGAGGTTTCCACACAACATGTTCTGACAGTCCTACGTGCTTCCTATTCATTATATTTAACAACAAAAATACAACTTACCTAGGTAGTGTAGACTCCTCCCTTTGTGACATAGCTTAGTATCTGCGTCACCCTCCAAAAGGCTCTCCCTACACGGGCCCTTTCTGTGTTCAGTTCCTTCCTTTCCTCACCGCTACATCCAAAGTTTTGTACAAAGGTTTTAAAGTTAATAATTCCCTTTTTATTTTATAATCTGAAAATGTTATGTTTTTATAAATATAATTTATTATACAATGTATATATCTGTATGACTGAACTAAGATTATATATTTGAAGAACAAATGATTGGCTCATGCTTTTGCTTCTTAGACAGAGGTACTTTTCTAATCATTGCAGTTTGTGGGCATCGATTCCTCTACGTTTCCTTACCAAATCATGTATATGGGCATTGCACATAACACTACTGAACTAATTTCTTACATGGCAAGCTGTGATGGTGTTCCCAACTGTGATACAGTTATCAATCGTACAATCCTTTCAATACTATAAATCAGAATGTCTCAATCTGCTCTAGGACACATCTGTGAAATGTCTAATTTGTCTCGGTCCATCTCATTTCCCCCTGATAATAGGTGAATGACAAGTAAATTACCACTGCATCTGCAGCATCAATCAATAATACACATATTTATAAAAATGTTCAGAAGAGTACTGTACGAAATCTTCATTAATACAATTGCAACTTGCCATAAAACATTTCTTACAGCATCCAAGACTTCATTACAAATAGATTTTGGACAAAAGGCGCACTGGTCACAGCAAATAATGTATAGATCTGGTTAATATACATATATACACTCAGTGGCTGATTTATTAGGTACATTACCCATTCACAAAAATGGTTAGCTCCTACAGACACGTGGCCAAGCTTGCTATATAAAGCAGGCAGACAGGCATCGAGGCATTCAGTTACTGTTCCATTTAACGTTAGAATGGGCAAAACGAGTGATCTAAGCGACTTTGATGAAAGGTCGAAGGAGAATGGCAAGAATCGTGCAAGCTAACAGGCGAGTCCATGGCCCCATCCTGCTTGTTTACAACAGTACAGGCTGGTGGTGGGTACGTAATGGTGTGGGGAATGTCTTCCTGGCAAACATTAGGTCCCTTGATAGCAATTGAGCTATGTTTCCATGCCCCAAAGAATTCAGGCGGTTCTGGAGGCAAAGGGGGGGGTCCGACCCAGCACTAGATGGTGTACCTAATAAACGGGTACTTGACTTGTGATTATCTGAAGAAAAAAAAAACTGCATACTGTAGCTACTGTATGTAAATTGAAGTTTGTTAGGCATGCACACAAATGGGGTGAGAGGTGGTGCAATAGTTTCTAATATCGACATTATTCTTCTATTTTAGGGGGCAAACACTCAATAGAGTACCACAGTATGAGTCATAATACGAACGGCCCAGTACATCACGGGGGACAAGCTTCCTGCCATCCAGGACCTTTATACCAGGCAGTGTCATAGGATGGCCCTAAAAATTGTCAAAGACTCCAGCCACCCTAGTCATAGACTGTTCTCTCTGCTACCGCACGGCAAGCAATACCGGAGCGCCAAGTCATTGTCGTTCTGCCCCTGAACAGGCAGTTAACCCACTGTTCCTAGACTGTCATTGAAAATAAGAATTTGTTCTTAACTGACTTGCCTAGTTAAATAAAGGTAAAATAAAAATTTTAAAAAACGCAACAATTAATGGTTTTACTGAGTTACAATTTTAACAAATTCATCAGGCCCTAATGTATGGATTTCACAACTGCACATAGACCCACCCACTTGGAAGCAAGGCCCAGACAATTTCCCCACAAAAGGGATTTATTACAGACAGAAATACTCCTCAGCTGTCCGGGTGGCTAGTCTCAGACGATCCCCCAGGTGAAGAAGCCGGATGTGGAGGTCCTGGCCTGGAGTGGTTACGATGTGGTCTGTGGTTGTGAGGCCAGTTGGGTGTACTGCCAAATTCTCTAAAACGACATTGATGAACATTCAATTCTCTGGCAACCGCTCTGGTGGACATTCCTGAAGTCAGCATGTCAATTGCACGCTCCCTCAAAACTTGAGATATCTGTGGCATTGTGTTGTGACAAAACTGAACATTTTAGATTGGTCAGTTATTGTACCCAGCCAAAAATAAGCTTTTTGTGCATATGGAAGATTTCTGTGATCTTTTATTTCAGCTCATGAAACATGGGACCAAACACTTAGATTTCTTTAAATGGATAATTCTGTAAACTGTCTTATGCACTTTGACCCAATACCTGTTAACAAACGCACCTGCTAGAGATGACGTGCAGGAGCTTGCAGGGATTTGAAGTTTTGTGTGATGTCTACTTTGATGCTAATTAGCATTTTTGAATCAGAGAGTGAATAGAGCCGAAAATATTGAGATGAACATGTTTATCAAAAAGTCACAACACGATCCTTATTTTAAGTGTTTCTAAAATGCAAAGGCATGCCAGAGGGTCTCCAGAGATCCTTCATAGAGAACAGCACAATGCAGAAAAAAAAACCTGTCAACAGTATCATGTGTTCGCACACGTGTGTCTGTGTGAGTGGTTGGGGAGAGGTTTCCTTCTAAAATGGTCTGGGTCTGAAAATGAATCACTTTTTCCAGTTACTAGCTAATCAATATTAGTAACATTATTATTAATTCATAACAATTATTCACAAAACAGACTGCTGTGATACTTTGGTCCTATTAGGTTTTGTGTGAGTAGAGTTAAGAGTAAGGCTTGGAACCATCATTTCCTGGAATGATAATAAAATCTAAGCACATAATATAGTAGAGCACACACACACAATACATGCTGCAATTAATCAGCTTCACCATCATGTGCATATGATGCATTTATAGAGAAGTTTGACTGGTCAGTTATGCATACAATTTGAAAATTGCTTTTGTCAAATGCATTATGCCCAATGTTGGAGTTGCATCAAACTCAAATAGGTCATCATTTACACAGAGTACAAAACATTATAAACACCTGCTCTTCCCATGACAGACTGACCAGGTGAAAGCTAGGATCCCTCAAAATTAGTGTAGATGAAGGGGAGGCGACAGGTTAAAGAAGGATTTGGGACAGCCTTGAGACAGACATTTGAGAAATGGATTGTGTAGATGCCCATTTAACCTCTGAATGGCACAAGACTAAATATTTAAGTGCCTTTAGACGGGGTATGGTAGTATGTGCCAGGCACACTGGTTTGAGTGTGTCAAGAACTGCAACGTTGCTGTTTTTTGTTGTTGTTGCGCAACAGTTTCCCCTGTGTATCAAGAATGGTCCCCTACCCAAAGGACAGACAGAAAACTTGACAACAGTGGGAAGCATTGGAGTCAACATGGGCCAGAATCCCTGTGGAACGCTTTCGACACTTTGTTGAGTCCATGCGCCAACAAATTGAGGCTGTTCTGAGGGCAAAAGGGAGTGCAACTCAATATTAGGAAGGTGTTCCTAATGGTTCATACACTCAGTGTACATGGTTTTGCATACACTTTTCTCATGTTTAGTTATAAACATACATTTGATTTTTATACATAAAATCCCCTGGAGTGCTAGCAGCACAAATCACAACACTTTGGATGCATCTCAAATGGCACACTATTCCTTATACAGTGCACTTCTTTTGACCAGGGCCCATAGACATCTGGTCAGAACCTAGTGCACTATACAGGGAATAGTGTCATTTGAATCACAACACTTTGCCTTCAGAAATAACAATTACAGACTTAGTTTACACACACAGAGAAGTAGTGCTGATGAGGAAGGAGGACGACGCTGGTCGATCGAGTTGCCATGGAAACACACGGTACAGCGATTTACGTGGCGAGCGTTTGCGATGGCCAGATTAGGTCGGAGATATAAAATCTCTCGCTCACTCCATCTTGCCGGCCGCATCCGGGCTTCCACTCCTCGCCCACTGAGGGTAAAATACAGAATAAAAGAAGTGGGAGGAGTTAGAAGAGCAGGAAGGAAGAGAAATAATCTGTTAATTTTGTTCCAAACCCACTCTAACACGCCCCTGCTCTACTCTCTGTTCAAGCACTTACTGTGAGAGGCAGCTACTGCTGGGCAATGCAGCTCCACCATGGGCTTAGATGGCTATGTGCTTGTCAGAACCCAGCCTGTGGGGAGGGAAGGAAATATACATGGATTAAACAGTCAACCAACTACACAAGAATTAGCTGGTGTGAGATTGGGGACAGAACAGAATAGTGCTCTACTTACGCTCCCTGTTCTCTCAGCAGGGTCAAGAACTTACTAACTCGGTATTCAGGATCCATCTGGAAGACACACACGTTAGCTCTCTGTGCATATGTCCATACACTGGCCTTCATAGCCTCCTTTCCTATAAACGTGTCGAAAAGTACAGGCCCGGGGCCAGCACAGCAAACGTTCACGCAGGGCTGTCTGTAATTGGCTGGGAAGGTGTGAGTGAGGGGCTCACAGAAACAATGTTACGTAACAATGCTGATATGTGGTAGCATTCAACTATGGTCGTCTTCTCCATTTATGATGGAGATATAGACTCAGTGCACAGTTTATTAGGTACACCACCCTGTTCACAAAATGTTTCACGTGGCTGTGGCTTGCTATATAAAGCATGCAGACAGGCATGGAGGCATTCAGTTTTGCCCATACAGTTAGAATGGGCAAAAGCGAGTGACCTAAGCGACTGAGCATGGTATTATTGTCGGTTACCAGACAAGCCAGATCCAGTATCTCAGACACAGTCGTCCGACTGGGCTTTTCACGCACAACAGTGTCGAGGGTTTACCGAGAAGGGTGCGACAAACAAAAAACATCCAGTCAGCGGCAGTCCTGTGGGTGTGCGTGTGTGTAACCTTTATTCAACTAGGCAAGTCAGTTAAGAATTTGTTCTTAACTGACTTGCCTATTTAAAATGACGGCCTACCACGGCCAAACCCGGACGACGCTGGGCCAATTGTGCGCCGCCCTGTGGGACTCCCAATCACGGCCGGATGTGATACAGCCTGGATTCAAACCAGGGACTGTAGTGACGCCTCTTGCACTGAGATGCAGTGTCTTAGACCGCTGCGCCACTCGGGAGGGTGAAAACAGCTCATTGATGAAAGAGGTCGAAGGAGAATGGCAAGAATTGTGCAAACTAACAGGCGGCCCACAAACAGGCAAATAACGGTGCAGTACAACAGTGGTGTGCAGAACGGCATCTCGGAACTCACAACTTGTTGGTCCTTGTCACGGATGGGTTATTGCAGCAGACGACCACACCGGTTTCCAATCCTATCAGCTAAAAACAGTGGGTACTCGATCACCAACACTGGACAATTGAAGAGTGGCGAAACATCCCCTGGAATCCCAGTTCCTGCTACGTCATGCTGATGGCAGAGTCATGATATGGCGTAATCCTGCCTGGTGTCAACGGTACAGGCTGGTGGAAGTGGTGTAATGGTGTGGGGAATGTTTTCCTGGCACACGTTAGGTCCCTTGTTACCAACTGAGCAACATTTCCATGCACCAAAGAATTCAAGCTGTTCTGGAGGGGGGTCCGACCCGGTACTAGATGGGTGTACCTAATAAACTGGCCTCTGAGTGTATATGATTGATTTGGACTGAACACGATTAACTGTGTTACATAAAAGATGTGGAATTTCAGACATGACCTCGAGTTCATGCTTTTCTATAGAGGAAACAGGATTTGAAGATGTGTGTGTGTATCGTGTGTGTGTGTTTGTGTCACGTCGGCGGAGCAGGGAGTCTGTGTGCAGCATGTCTCGGCAGACACTCGTTCATACTTCTCCTGGATGGAGGGAGGGAGCTGTGCGTGTGTGTCGGTGTGCCAACTCAACATGGCTGCATTAGTGCATACCACAGCAATTAGGCTACACGGCATTCAGCAGCCACATGGACAAGCGACCAGAGACCATACAACCAAGCACACCACAGCCACGGTATGTAAACTACGGTTACTACTATATAGTAGTAACACTTGCACTGGATTTTTACACCCTGGTCCTTGGGAACCACATCTGATTCAACCAATTCAAGTCATCTTCCAGCCCTTGATTAGCTGAATCGGGTATGTTAGCGCTGGGCAATAACAAAAACATGCACCCCTCTATGAGGAAGTTTCTGGACGGGGCCTAAGAGAGTAACGACCCTCACAACAGTAGATAAGACATTTCCAAGGTGCGATGTGGTCTTTATGTGTGGTATCCCTCTACTAGTCAGAGCATGTGAACACATAAGACAGAGAAGTATGCGGAGAATGATCGGGAACTATAGCGATGACATTTTTGGGGCTCACCACAAAAATCACTGTTGAATCCAAACTGGTTTTAATGAAAGGTCGTAATTAACAGCAGGTTGTTTTGACTGAAACCAGACGAGATTCCATCTGTGACTCCCAAGACTGTGGTTGTCTAGGCCGGAGTTCTCCAACTCACGCTCTGGGAGAGCTAAAGGGTGTGTGTAGGCTTTTGTTCCAGCCCAGCAGTAACACATCTTAACCCGCTAATCGTGGTACAGATTGAAGAAGGCCACGGTTAGGTGATTATTTGATGGTTAGTGCTGGGCTGGAATAAAAACGTGTCACCTAAACCGGGGCTTTGTCTCTGTCACCTGCACTGCCATCTCGATGACCATCGTCAGCTTCTTGATGCCGATCCACACCGCCTGGCTCTTCACAGCCTTGGCAATGGCTGCCCGCTCTTTCTCCTGGAAACTCCCCAGCATCTACAGCAGACACAGAAGCAGTTTAAAAGCTCACGCAACAAATCCATCACTACTTATCACAACTTTAAAACCGGAGAGCGAGGAACATCCATTTCTGTGTCTGTGTGTGTGTGTGTGTGTGTGTGTGTCTACCTCCAGGGCTTCAACCAGCTGCTCTCCTCTAGAGATGTTGGGGATGTGGATGGTGGTACTGAAGGCGTCCAGCATCTCCATCTCCTGCAGCACGTCCTTCCTGCTGGTGGTGCCAATGATCAGCAGCTTACGGCCCTGTGTGTGTGTGTGTGGGGGAGGGGGGGGGCACACACATGATGGAGAAGGAAATTAAGCTCAGTGCCAGACAGGGCATCCTGTACCATATCATGTACGGAAGTGTATCAAACACATTTCAAAACGGCGTACTTCACATCATCAATGGGTTGGAAAAGGTGGGGTCCCTACTGCCTAATATGAGCCTTGTGGATTTTTATCAACCTTCTGCATTTTTATCAAGCTTGATTCTGGCCAGTCTGTCAGTCTCTCCACGGTCAACCACCTCTACATAGCTGCTTAAGTCTAGGTGACTCTGAATCAGGAAAGTGGATAGTTTCTTTCCCCAGAGGCCCTAGTCGCTCGTTCGGGGCCAGAGGAGAGGAGGATTATGGGCTGCCCCCCCCCTCCTCCCATTGTGCGGAGGGGGTGTGCCCATGCATGCAGATGAGGTACCACACAGGCGGCGGTGCTGCCAGGTTGTCCCCCCACCCCCCCGGCTCTCTCACAGAGCCCATTCTCTTCTGTTGTCCCCCCCCCTCGAGGCAGGCCTCCCCTGGCCTCACCCGGGCCGGGCACCCCGCTGGGCCTGGAGCTTCACAAGCCTGGAGAAGCAGCCCCGGCTCCCATTCACACCCAGCACAACAGCCTGCCTGGACCAATACATTATCATACTAACTGACAAACGTTCACAGCTGAACGTAGGCCTACAGCCTTAAATGTGGTAGTGTCTTACATTCAGGAGATATAGCTCCTGCACACAGAAACACAGGGGTAAAGATGTATACTGTCCCACAACTAGGATACACTTTGATTCACTCTGCATGGAAATGACTTGCATTACTGGGGGCATCAGTACGATCTGCTGACATCTGTCTGCCACTGGCAAAATAACGACTAGAGCATACACAGAAACACTTAAATGCTAAGACTAAACACACACACACACTCTCTCTCTCTCAAGTAAGTGCCAAAGTTCACAGAATACTGACTTTGGGAGGGGGTTTCTTGAGGAGAACCAGCAGAGCTTGAAGGACCAGGTTTGAGAAACGAGGGCCAATCGGGACATAGTCTGAGAACAAGGACACCAAAGCACAAAGAGAGAACGAGAATTTAGAATAAATATTCCGACCTCGTGATTCAATGATCTGTGGACTTTTACCATCAAAGTGATGCTTGGGTGGAAAATATAAGAACATGGTTTTCCAACACATGGTTCTTTAAGAAGGTCTGTATCCTAAGCAAACTGCCCAGTGTTTACTGTATGTTACAACCCTGAACTTAGGATACTTAAAAAAGAAACGAAAAGGAGAACAGTGTAACGACAATGCAAGCAGGACCTTACCCAGCAAGCGTTCAATGTCGTCCACCACTACACAGCTCAGCTGGGACTTGTAGGCATCTTCAAATATCTGGAACAAAGAGGGTTAAGGGTGGTCAAGACACAGGTACTGACACAGGTATGTGTGTGTGTGAAACCCTTTCCTCACCTTCTTGATGGCCTGGCACTTAGCGATTTCGGAGTGACCGATCATCTTGTCAGGAGAACAGATCTTTATAAAGGGAAACTGGGATTCCTCTGCAATCTTAGCAGCTAGGGCCGTCTTTCCACTGTTGGGGGGACCTAGGAGAGAGAGAAAACAGGATACTATATATACACCGCTATCCTGTATTTTGAACCAAAGGAAGTCTTAATGATAATATGACTATTTGAATAAATATTTGCATTTATCAGTATGCTTAAATATATCTTTCAGCTCTTATAATGTCAAATGTTGGAAAATGTCTTTATTTTATATATCTTCATTTTACCATCTTCATGCTGGTGTCCCTTTTAGCAGTAAAGGGGTAAAAAAATATATATATACTATAGATACTATAGATGTGTTACAATGTTCTATAGTATATTCTATAGATGTGTTACAATGTAGTATATTCTATAGATGTGTTACAATGTTCTATAGTATATTCTATAGATGTGTTACAATGTTCTATAGTATATTCTATAGATGTGTTACAATGTTCTATAGTATATTCTATAGATGTGTTACAATGTTCTATAGTATATTCTATATATGTGTTACAATGTTCTATAGTATATTCTATAGATGTGTTACAATGTAGTATATTCTATAGATGTGTTACAATGTTCTATAGTATATTCTATAGATGTGTTACAATGTTCTATAGTATATTCTATAGATGTGTTACAATGTTCTATAGTATATTCTATAGATGTGTTACAATGTTCTATAGTATATTCTATAGATGTGTTACAATGTTCTATAGTATATTCTATAGATGTGTTACAATGTTCTATAGTATATTCTATAGATGTGTTACAATGTTCTATAGTATATTCTATAGATGTGTTACAATGTTCTATAGTATATTCTATAGATGTGTTACAATGTTCTATAGTATATTCTATAGATGTGTTACAATGTTCTATAGTATATTCTATAGATGTGTTACAATGTTCTATAGTATATTCTATAGATATACTATAGAACATTGTAACAGTTGGTGTCATTGCTTTTCTTACATGCACTGACTTTGCTCAGAGCTGCTTTGCTGAGGGAAATTTGAACTACTATGTAAGATGCTGTGAGATGCTCCCGTGTGGCGCAGTGGTCTAATGTGTCACTACAGACCCTGGTTCTATCCCGGGCTGTATCACAACCAGACGTGATCGGGAGCCGCATAGGGCGGTGCACAATTGGCTACACGTCATCCGGGTTAGGAGAGGGTTTTTCCCGGGGTAGGCCGTCTTTGTAAATAAGAATTTGTTCTTAACTGAATTGCCTAGTTAAATAAAGTTTCAATAAAATGCGCTGGTTGTACCTAGCTACCTTAAGATAAATGCACTAACTGTAAGTCGATCTGGATAAAATTGTCTGCTAACTGATTCAAATGTAAAAGTGTGTGTGTTACCTTCCAGGAGCACAGACACCAGCGGTGTGCGGTCGCTGTTCTTAGTCTGCTGCACCAGCAGCTCCCCATCATCCAGCACAGCAGTCACCGGGTCACCCCACTTTATGATGCCATTCATGATGTAGCTGGCATAGTCCTCAGAGTTAGTACCAAACGCCTGGCCATTGGAGAGAGAGAGAGTCAGATCCACTAAACCAGGGATCCCAAATAGGCAGCTCGCTGGTCAAATTCAGCCTGCGGGGGATTTTATTTGGCCCCCCAAGTTTTTTTTCGCAAAAACATTCGTTCTTGAATATTAAGACTGTATAATTACCAGGACATGGGCTCAAAGTGATTTTAACGAAGGAAATCTGTTCCCAAGTATTCCCACGCATAAATAGAGAGGCATAAGTGATCGCTTCCAAATGTAATCAAGGTTTGAAAAGATTCTGTTTTTGTCAAATACTATATCTGTTTGGGGTTACTGCGGTCAATTTGCAGTGTACAAATGATTTATATTTATGTTCCGGCCAACCGACCATGCACTCAAAGAAAAATTGGCCCACGGCTGAATGTAACTGGGGACCGTTGCTCTTAACCATCCATAGCCTGAAAGGGTCCCTTATTAAAATCACTTCTGAAAAATAATCTCCCTGTGTATAGTGGACACTGCCATCAACTACAAGTGGATGATGACATTTTTGTAAGTCCAAATGTTGAGGGGGACTTTTGGATGTAGGCAATGGTAAAGAGAGGGGTCTGGAGAAAGGTAAAGAGATGGAGAACGGAAGGGGTCTACTCACAGGTTTGATGTCGTTGTCCAGCGAGGCCAGGAAGTCATCTCTGTGGACCTGCAGATTCACAGCCTTCTCCAGGTCCACCTCCACGGTGGCACTGGCCTGCAGGGGGACAGAGGGACATGTTATTAGGATGGTCCAATACAGACGGTTAATAGATGTTCAACTAACTATCAACAAACTGTTCGACTAACTTTAATGCTAAACCCTGACACTAGATTTACGAGACAAAATGTGGACAAAATGTTCAAGCTAATAATTGATAGTATCTACCTTTATTTAGTCCTGTAATGATGACAAGCTAATAGTGACTTTTAGGTCTTACTGATTTAACACACACACACACACACGCACGCACGCACGCACGCGGCCAGATTAAGCGAGGTGGTAGTCTGTTAAGTGGTCTGCCCCCCCCACCACACTCCTGGACCATATTAGAGGGTGATGACATGGACAGACAAGGGCTTACACAGGTGGAATGGCTGGAGTGCTCCCTCCCCTCTGTCTCTCTCTGTACTTATCACTCGTTTTCTCCCTCCCTCCCAGACGAGAGTTGTCTGACCTTTCCGCTCTGATGGAGCACTTTGTCTCATGACTGATTTGTGAAATAACTACGAGACCTACAGCCCCTTAACGCATAAAGATGGTCAGTTGTAGATTTGATGTTGAAGAGGAGAGAAAAACGCCCTCTATCTTGGCCAGGGCTGCCTAACCCTCTTTCTGGAGATCTAATGTCCTGTAGGTTTTCAGTCTAACCCTAACTTAATATATCTGAAATGGCTACTTAAGGTCTTGGCGAGCAGCCAATAACTAGAACCAGATGTGCTAAATCAGGGTTGGACTGAAAAACCTTCAGGATGTTAGCTCTCCAACCAGGAGGGTTGATCTAGGCTAATGAAAATGGCTGCCTGTGTGTGATATTGACCTTGATGTGTCGGTTCATGGCAGTGGACTGGGCAGCTCTGACCAGCCCCTCCAGCTCGGCTCCGCTGTAGTTCTTGGTCTCGGCGGCCAGCTCACTGACGTCCACGTCGCTGCCCAGCAGGTTGAACTGACGCATTTTAGCCGTGTGGATGTTGAGGATCTGGACACGCCCCTTCTCATCAGGCAAACCTGGGGGAGGAAGCGCGAGGGGAAACGTCTCGTATATATCTGTGTTTTTTTTACTGCATAACTGCATACTGTACAAGAGATGGACCTGGAACAGTAGAAATGTCTGGGTGGTGTTTTGTTGGTTGTCGGGTAAAAAGGTACAACATCTATAAATAACAATGTCTTTCTCAGAAGAAAAGAAACAGCCTGAAAACAAACTAAAACCGGAATACAGTAAACTGACAAAAATTAAGCAAGGTCTTTGGTTAGGGTGGATGCTTTGTGGTGTACTACGTTGTGCTTTCTTACCGATCTCCATTTTGACTTCCAACCTGCCTGGTCTCAACAAGGCCTCGTCTATCAGGTCCGGCCTGTTGGTCATTCCTTAGAGGCACAGAGGGAGAGATAGAAGGAGAGGGAGAGATAGAGGGAGAAGGAGGATGAGATGGAAGAAGAGGGCAAGAAAGGCATAGCTCAGATAATCCCGCTCATCTTCTCAGACCACAACTCGACCGGTCAGTCAAGCAGACTGTGGCCCTACTACATACTATTTTAGAAAGTACTGTTTAGTAAAAACGTAAGCAGTAAGCAACAAATATCAACATACTACTCAACCATACTGATAAGGCGTCATCTAACGCGCAATCATGCTTGTTGCGCGCCATTCATTCATTTTTGTAGTGTCCCCTATTCTGTCCCCTATTGATTAATTGATCTTATAAACTGGTTGGTTCGAGTCCAGAATGCTTATTGGTTGACAGCCGCGGTACAGTATATCAGACCATATACAACAGCTATGGGATGTAGCCAGGAAACCTGCGTTGTGTTGTGCTTTAGAACAACCCGTAGTCATGGTATTTTGGTCATATACCGCACCCCCTTAGGCCTTAATCAGACTAAACAAAAGATAAATAACTTACATTTTTCAAAACGAATCCAAGTGGTTGGACTTATTGCAACTGTTTACAGAGATGGTTGTTCCAGTTTCGATGGTTTAGGTAGTCTTGTTTGACAAGCTCTTCACCATAGCAGTCGTTCTGAATGTAGGTTGTCGGTGATAAAAAAAAAGTTCAAATTGTTGAATATCCTCCCTCTGGCTGGATTCCAATAGGAATTACAAATCATTTCACTAGCCAGCATATTGTGACTTGCAGATCTGATATGGCCCATGAGCCAAGACTTCAGTGTTTTGTTAGACTTCAGTGCGGCTTTTGGCTTTATCGAACATAGTTGCTGCTGGAAAAACGTGTGTTATGGCTTCACGCCCCCTGCTATATTGTGGATAAAGAGGTACCCATTTAACAGAACACAGAGCGTGTCCTTTAATGGAAGCGTCTCCAACATATCCCGGTAGAATCACGAATTCTCCAGGGCAGCTGTCTAGGCCCCTTACTTTATCAATCTTTACTAACGAGTAAAGCCAGTGTGTCTATGTATGCGGATGACTCAACACTATACGTGGGAGCTACTACAGCGACTGAAATGACTGCAACACTTAAAGAGATGCAGTTAGTTTCAGATTGGGTGGCAAAGAATAAGTTAGTCCTAAATATTTCTAAAACTAAAAGCATTGTATTTTGAACAAATCATTCACTAAACCCTAAACCTCAACTAAATCTTGTAATAAATAATGTGGAAATTGAGCAAGTTGAGGTGACTAAACTGCTTGGACTAACCCTGGACTGTAAACTGTCATGGTCAAAATATATTGATACAACAGTAGCTAAGATGGGGAGAAGTCTGTCCATAATAAAGCGCTGCTCTACCTTCTTAACAACACTATCAACAGGGCAGGTCCTACAGGCCCTAGTTTTGTCACACCTGGACTACTGTTCAGTTGTGTGGTCAGGTGCCACAAAAAGTGACTTAGGAAAATTGCAATTGGCTCAGAACAGGGCAGCACGGCTGGCCCTTGGATTTATACAGAGAGCTAACATTAATAATAGGAATGTCAATCTCTCCTGGCTCAAAGTGGAGGAGAGATTGACTTCATCACTACTTGTATTTATGAGAGGTATTGACACGTTGAATGTCACCCATGCATACCCTACAAGACATGCCACAAGAGGTCTCTTTGCAGTCCCCAAGTCCAGAACAGACTATGGGAGGCGCACAGTACTACACAGAGCCATGACTACATGGAACTCTGTTCCACATCAAGGAACTGATGAAAGCAGTGAAATTATATAAAAGAAAATAATACAAATACACCTTATGGCGGGGACAGCGGGGACTGTGAAGCAACACAAACATAGGCACAGACACATGCGTCCACACATTAACATATGCACTACACACACACCTACACATGGATTTTGTATCGTAGATATGTGGTAGTGGTGGAGTTGAAGCCTAAGGGCACACAGTGTTGTGAAATCTGAGAAGATATTGTAATGTTTTTAAAATTGTATAACTGACGTAATTTTGCTAGACCACAGGAAGAGTAGCTGCTGCTTTGGCAATGGGGATCCATAATAAATACTAATACAAATGTTAGGGAAGAACTAGGCCATAACTAAAGGCCTTATGAAATGTCTAATATATGGTCATAAATGTTTTACTTTTAATTCAAACACATTCACTTGAAGGTTTCAGGACTATACGTTTTTGACTGCAAAAACCATGCCTCCGTCACTAACACACACATTCATGGGTCGGTATCTCTAACATCGACTTGAAAGGCATGCTGGGAAATATGTAAATGAGGCTCTACATCCTACAATGTTAAAACATCCCAAAATATTACTTTAACACAACTAAGTGTTCTTTTAAAGATGCATTATGTAACTTTTTGGGCGACCTGACAAAATCCACATAGAAATGTGTATTATAGCTTTGTCATTCTCATTGAAAGCAAGTCTAATAAGTGGTTGATCTGTTCTATGTGCGCTATTTCTACGTTTCCCATTTTAAAGTTTAGTTTTTGGGTCTTTTACTTTCAGGTTTGTACACCAGTTTCAAACAGATGAAAATACAGTCTTTCTGGTTATGGATAATATATAGCGGTTAAGATGGTACAATGATTCTCTACACTATTGCTTGTTTTGGTAAATAAACTGAAATTAGGCTATTAGAATTTTTGCAACAAGGAAATGGCGAAGAAAATTCTGCATAGTGCATCTTTAAGTCGGAATTTGCAACACCCACAGTTTTAGTGATCCAACACTCTTAGGGTGTTAGTTTATCAACACTTTGAAAAGTGTTGGTTTAACACTATTTCAGTGGGTCACATACACACACGAAGAAAGTGTTCAATTTAACACTGTGGCTGTTAAAGTTCTGATCTCAAATTTGCTGTGTATTTCTAAGTATTTGGACACGGCCTGTGTGTGTGTGTGTGTGTGTGTGTGTGTGTGTACATTTGTGTACACTACCGGTCAAAAGTTGTAGAACATATGGAATAGTGTTTTTTTTTATTTTATCAAAATCGATTTTATATTTGAGATTCTTCAAATAGCCACCCTTTGCCTTGATGACAGCTTTGCACACTCTTGCATTCTCTCAACCAGCATCACCTGGAATGCTTTTCCAACAGTCTTGAAGGAGTTCCCACATGCTGAGCACTTGTTGGCTGCTTTTCCAGACAATGTCACCAGAAAAGCAAACCCACATCATAACACCTCCTCCTCCATGCTTTACGGTGGGAAATACACATGCGTTCACCCACACCGCGTCTCACAAAGACACAGCAGTTGAAACCAAAAATCTCCAATTTGGACTCAAGACCAAAGGACAGATTTCCACCAGTCTAAAGTCCATTGCTCCTGTTTCTTGGCCAAAGCAAGTCTCTTATATTCTTATTGGTGTCCTTTAGTAGTGGTTTCTTTGCAGCAATTCGACCATGAAGGCCTGATTCACACAGTTGATGTTGAGATGTGTCTGTTACTTGCACTCTGTGAAGCATTTATTTGGGCTGCAATTTCTGAGGCTGGTAACTAATGAACTTATCCTCTGGCTCAAACGCATTAAGGAAAGAAATTCCATAAATTAACTTTTAACAAGTCACACCAGTTAATTGAAATGCATTCTAGGTGACTACCTCATGAAGCTGGATAAGAGAATGGCAAGAGTGTGCAAAGCTGCCATCAAGGCAAAAGGTGGCTATTTGAAGAATCTCAAATAAAATATAGATATTTTTTTCTGTTTTTTTTGTGTGAATTTCTTTTACCCCTTTTTCTCCCCAATTTCGTGGTATCCAATTGTTAGTAGCTACTATTTTGTCTCATCGCTACAACTCCCGTACAGGCTCGGGAGAGACAAAGGTTGAAAGTCATGCGTCCTCTGATACACAACCCAACCAACCCGCACTGCTTCTTAACACAGCGCGCATCCAACCCAGAAGCCAGCCGCACCAATGTGTCAGAGGAAACACCGTGCACCTGGCAACCTTGGTTAGCGGGCACTGCGCCCGGCCCGCCACAGGAGTCGCTGGGGCGCGATGAGACAAGGATATCCCTACCGGCCAAACCCTCCCTAACACGGACGACGCTGGGCCAATTGTGCGTCGCCCCACGGATCTCCCGGTCGCGGCCGGTTACGACAGAGCCTGGGCGCGAACCCAGTCTCTCTGGTGGCACAGCTTAATCACTGCCCCACCTGGGAGGCCATAATAAAATATATTTTGATTTGTTTAACAGTTTTTTTGGTTACTATAGGATTCCATATGTGTTGTTTCATAGTTTTGATGTCTTCACTATTATTCTACAATGTATAAAATAGTAAAAATAAAGAAAAACCATGGAATGAGTAGGTGTGTCCAAACTTTTGACTGGTACTGTATGTGTGTCTGTGTTTCTGTGCGCACGTATGAATATGCGCATGTATGTGTGGTTTACCTATGACCAGGATGTTGTTGAGCTGCTCTACTCCGTCTATCTTGGAGAGCAGCTGGTTGACCACCGTGTCGTGGACACCTGTGCTGCCTGCCATGCTGCCACGTTGCTTACAGATGGCGTCGATCTCGTCAAAGATGATGATGTGCAGCCCACTGTTGGCGCCCAGCTGTGGAAGAAGAGAGATATGGGTGAATGAAGCAGGAGGAAGGATGCTGTGGTCACACAGGCAATGCAGTGCTAACTTAGGAGAGTATGTAGACTGTCTACCACTCGCAGCTATGGCTGTTCTGGGCTAAATTCTCCTTGGTGCGACAAGAGTGAAATCTAAAACCTTTCAAAGCCTCCTCATCCTCCCTCTGCTCTGCCATGGAGGGACAAAGTCCGCATAAACAGAGAAAGAGAAAGAGAGAGTTTGTGTGAGGGAAAGACCGAGAGAGTCCGAGAGAGTCCGAGAGAGTCCGAGAGAGACCGAGAGAATGCGAGAGAGAGAAAGAGAGACCGAGAGAGACCAAGAAAGACCGAGAGAGACCGAGAGAGACCGAGAGAGACCGAGAGAATGTGAGAGAATGCGAGAGAGACCGAGAGAAAAAGAGAGAGAGAAAAAGAGAGAAAAAGAGAGAGAGAAAAAGAGAGAGAGAAAAAGAGAGACAGAGAGAGACCAAGAGAGACCGAGAGAGACAAAGAGAGACCGAGAGAGACCGAGAGAGACCGAGAGAATGCGAGAGAGAGAAAAAGAGAGAGCGAGGTGAGAGAGACTGAAAGCAAGAGATAGAGAGAGCGGGGTGGGGGGTTATCTGTCCATCTCTGGCCCTGTCAGTCTCCAGACGTAGCATTTAAAGCAGGTGTGGAGCTGGGCTTATTGTGGGCTAGGTGAGAGAGGGGGACAGAGAGGGGGGCAGAGATAACCCAGCAACTCATTAGGTGGCGAGGAGTGAGGCCGTCACTGTCACATCGGCGTCACCATGGGGGCTCAATACACAACTGTCCCCCAGTATGGAGAAACCCACGGACTTTTCCACCGTTATTATTACTAATATGCCTCTTTAAAGGGCAAATCAATCTTCTGCAGGAGAAATTAGCTTCTCTGTGAGGATTTGTGTGATGCTTATCTGTGTTTCGTGGCGTAGGCTGCATATTGGCCTCGGGATAAGGAATCCATTTAGTATGACATCTATTTGATTGACTTGTTATCAGGTATGTTGTGCTTGATAACCACATGAGTAATTGCAGTGAAGGTACTGGGTGGATTTAATGACATACACAATTGATTTACTGGTGTGTGTGTGTGTGTGTTTACGCATCTTACTGAGTTTTTATCTATGTCACATAGTGTTTATGATTTTTTTTCTCCCTCCCACCCTCTTCTGCTCGTCCTCTGCGTCGGCGAACAGCTTCCTGATGTTTGCCTCGGACTCTCCCACGTACTTATTGAGGATCTCAGGGCCGTTGACCACCTTGGGCTCGCGGGCGTTCAGCATCTTCCCAATCTGCCTGGCCATCAGAGTCTTACCACAGCCAGGAGGCCCGAACAATAGGATGCCCTTCACGTGCTTACAGCCTGACAGGGAGGGACACAGACAAAACGTGAAAAGAAACACATCAGACTTGGTGTGAATGGTTTGTGTGTGTCACAATAGTATCAGACTTGGTGTGAATGGTTTGTGTGAGTCACAATCGTATCAGACTTGGTGTGAATGGTTTGTGTGCGTCACAATCGTATCAAAAAGTCGGTGTGAATGGTTTGTGTGCGTCACAATCGTATCAAAGTCGGTGTGAATGGTTTGTGTGAGTCACAATAGTATCAGAGTCGGTGTGAATGGTTTGTGTGAGTCACAATCGTATCAGACTTGGTGTGAATGGTTTGTGTGCGTCACAATCGTATCAAAGTCGGTGTGAATGGTTTGTGTGAGTCACAATCGTATCAGAGTCGGTGTGAATGGTTTGTGTGAGTCACAATCGTATCAGACTTGGTGTGAATGGTTTGTGTGCGTCACAATCGTATCAGAGTCGGTGTGAATGGTTTGTGTGAGTCACAATCGTATCAGACTTGGTGTGAATGGTTTGTGTGAGTCACAATCTTATCAAAGTCGGTGTGAATGGTTTGTGTGAGTCACAATAGTATCAAAGTCGGTGTGAATGGTTTGTTTGAGTCACAATCGTATCAAAGTCGGTGTGAATGGTTTGTGTGAGTCACAATAGTATCAAAGTCGGTGTGAATGGTTTGTGTGAGTCACAATAGTATCAAAGTCGGTGTGAATGGTTTGTGTGCGTCACAATCGTATCAAAGTCGGTGTGAATGGTTTGTGCGAGTCACAATAGTATCAAAGTCGGTGTGAATGGTTTGTGTGAGTCACAATAGTATCAAAGTCGGTGTGAATGGTTTGTGTGAGTCACAATAGTATCAAAGTCGGTGTGAATGGTTTGTGTGAGTCACAATAGTATCAAAGTCGGTGTGAATGGTTTGTGTGTGTCACAATAGTATCAAAGTCGGTGTGAATGGTTTGTGTGAGTCACAATAGTATCAAAGTCGGTGTGAATGGTTTGTGTGAGTCACAATAGTATCAAAGTCGGTGTGAATGGTTTGTTTGAGTCACAATCGTATCAAAGTCGGTGTGAATGGTTTGTGTGAGTCACAATAGTATCAAAGTCAGTGTGAATGGTTTGTGTGAGTCACAATAGTATCAAAGTCGGTGTGAATGGTTTGTGTGTGTCACAATCGTATCAGAGTCGGTGTGAATGGTTTGTGTGAGTCACAATAGTATCAAAGTCGGTGTGAATGGTTTGTGTGAGTCACAATAGTATCAGAGTCGGTGTGAATGGTTTGTGTGAGTCACAATAGTATCAGAGTCGGTGTGAATGGTTTGTGTGAGTCACAATAGTATCAGAGTCGGTGTGAATGGTTTGTGTGAGTCACAATAGTATCAGAGTCGGTGTGAATGGTTTGTGTGAGTCACAAAAGTATCAGAGTCGGTGTGAATAGTTTGTGTGAGTCACAAAAGTATCAGAGTCGGTGTGAATGGTTTGTGTGAGTCACAAAAGTATCAGAGTCGGTGTGAATGGTTTGTGTGAGTCACAATAGTATCAGAGTCGGTGGGGAAAGGCCTCTTTAGCACTCTATGCTCCCATTGGCTGTTTCTCCAAAGCACTGTGTTTGAGGTGACTTTTGCCTTAAAGTCATTGTCCGATCTCATCCCTGATTCATGTCACATCCAGATATGAAACATTCCCAAGGTATTTAAAGTTCACAAGTTCAATTTGTGACAATGAGCAGGAAAAAACTGATGAATCGGCTAGATTTACTGTATTTACAGCTATGATTCATTACAAGTTGACTCTGTGGTGTGTTTCTTATAAAGATCAAGTCTTGTGATTAGACCCAACCAATTTGGAGCAGTTTTGGGTCTAGACTGAAACCCAGACTGCATTGGTCCTAGTATCTTTTTGCACCTGTTTAGTGACATTTGCTCCCGACTCATCGAGGGGCCAGAGATAGACATCGCCCCTGTCATTTATACGTGCTGAAGGGGAGACAGACAGGGGTAGTGAGGAGGGGCTCCAGGTAAACCATTATAGTGTGTGTGTGTGTGTGTGTGTGTGTGTGATCCCTTGCTGTCTTCCTGACTTTTGCGGGAGTGTGAGGAGACATGGAGAGAGTGAGAGCCCCACCACACACACACCTCCCCCTATGATCATCTCTCTCAGCACCTGCGCTCCCTGACACTCCCCAATTACACCCTCACCTTTAGACTCTCCTCTATCAGGGCTCGCCATCTCATTAGACCAGCCAGCTGGCCACAGCCAGGGGCCAACTCCTGCACCCCATAGCACCCAGCCGCCCTGCTTAAGGTCATCTCTCGCACTCACACTGGACGCCACGAGGCTAGGACTGGGGCTCTCTGTGTGTGTGTGTGTGTGTGTGTGTGTGTGTGTGTGTGTGTGTGTGTGTGTGTGTGTGTGTGTGTGTGTATGACGCAGAAGAGCACCTGACTTGCTTTCACTATGAACCATTCTTTAGTGATGGGAATCAGCATCGTAATCTGAGACATGTCAAACAACTATTTACCAGTGCATGCAAGGATTATTCCGTGGGGGATGGATGCCTGCGTCATAACTGACAGACGACTGACAAATGAGAGCAGCATCTCGAGAGGACACTACATTGTCTGTCCAATAATGGACGCCCCCTTGGGCCTAACCGAGTGAGTGAGACAATTCATTTTTCAAATACCTAGTTTACCGGTAGTCTAGTGTTCAGTAGTGTTGTCAAACAAAGAGAAAAGTCTGAAACTACATTCTCAGTCCAATAATAGTATCCTTATTCGGTCCACTTGTTTGAGACTGTGTCACAATGTGCAGTAGTATTGGTCTGAAAACCAATGCCATCAGAACACAGAGTCTTATTCATATCATGGTGTTTCATCCAGAGACCGATTGTGTGATTTGGTTTGGCAGGCTGTCCTGCCCCCCCCCCCCCCCCCCCCTCCCTCCCCTCACAGTGGCTAATGGTTCAGTCTGTCTGACGTTAGGCTGGAACACAGGCTCACTGGGACCTTGAAAAGTGGTTAGCGGGGGGATGCGGTGAGAGAAAAATACACAGAGAGCTATAAAAAGTACAAGTAAGAGAGCGAGAAACTGAGTGTGCAAGAGAACAGGCATGTGTGAAAATAAGACTGAATACAATGGATTGAGTGAAAGTCAAGAAAGAGAAACTGCTGTTGAGAAAGAAAGATCTGGAGGACGAGAAAGACCAACAGGGACAGAGAGGAGCTCACCCATCTGCTCCACGATGTCTGGAGGAAAGACTCGAGAGGCGAAGGCCCTACGGAAGATATCAGAGAACTCCTTGTCCAGGCCACCGATGCCCATGCGCTCAAAGTTCCAGTCTGGGTTGATGATGGACTGACGAGACTCTCTGGTCTTCGCTTTCCCTTGATTATCAGAAAGGCAAATACACAAACAGGGTTCAATACTTTGTTAACCTCAGGTTCTCATCTATTTAACCTTTGACATTTTCTTCTTTATTAGTGTTTTGTATGTGTGTAAACCTAGCACCAGTGGCAGCTCATAGATGGGGAATGGTGCAAAGCTTTTAATGTATTAACTAAATAGTCCATCAAAGACATAATGAAGAACATGTACTCTACATGCAACTGAGTGAATGACACTTTCCTCTCTAGGAAACTTTCGCCATCTCAATTTCATCACTCAAAACAACTGAAAGCAAGGAGAGGATAGCCAAACATAAAATTTGGACAGGGTGCCCCCTTGGGGTCGTATTGGGTTACAACAAGCACATGCCACAAACTGATAAAGTCAGTCAGGGTGGTTTAGTGAGGCCGAGTGTCACTTAGCTTAGCCTTGTAAACACATCCACTTTGGTTCATTATGGAAATATCAAGCCTAATTTGTTTACATCTTAATATCCTGGGTCTATTACGCTTTGAGCGGACCAACTTGTCAGATATACACAACCCTGATTTACAAATACCGTAACGGAGTGAGACTAAATACATTTGCTGTAGTCACTTAATACAAGACAGGGTTTTCCACGAGAGCAAGCCGAGGATGACACTTACCAATGAGGGTAAGAGAGGAGCTCTCTGCCTTCTCGAAAACCACCTGGCTGTTGCCCAGCAACAAGCCAATGTCAATCTGTAAAGACCACGGAGATAGAAGACAGTTAGGAGTGAGATGGTGGACAGAGAAATCCACACGTTTTCTATGAGAATTTACTTTACTAACTAGCTAGCACCTTCGGTGTGGCTTACATCACCATGTTGTGTACACAATAACTACTGTATAGCTAGTGTAACTATAATAAACTCAGGGAAAAAAAGAAACGTCCTTTTTCAGGACTCTGTCTTTCAAAGATAATTGGTAAAAATCCAAATAACTTCACAGATCTTCATTGTAAGGGTTTAAACACTGTTTCCCATGCTTGTTCAATGAACCATAATCAGTTAATGAACATGCACCTGTGGAACGGCCATTAAGACACTAACAGCTTACAGACGGTAGGCAGTTAAGGTCACAGTTATGAAAACTTAGGACACTAAAGAGGCCTTTCTACTGACTCTGAAAAACACCAAAAGAAAGATGCCCAAGGTCCCTGCTCATCTGCGTGAACGTGCCTTAGGCATGCTGCAAGGAGGCATGAGGACTGAAGATGTGGCCAGGGCAATAAATTGCAATGTCCGTATTGTGAGACGTCTAAGACAGTGCTACAGGGAGACAGGGCGGACAGCTGATCGTCCTCGCAGTGTAACACCTGCACAGGATCGGTACATCCGAACATCACACCTGTGGGACAGGTACAGAATGACAACAACAACTGCCTTACACCAGGAACGCACAATCCCTGCATCTGTGCTCAGACTGTCTGAAATAGGCTGAGAGAGGCTGGACTGAGGGCTTGTAGGCAGGTCCTCACCAGACATCACCGGCAACAACCCACCGTCGCTGGACCAGACAGGACTGACAAAAAGTGCTCTTCACTGACGAGTCGCGGTTTTGTCTCACCAGGGGTGATGGTCGGATTCACATTTATCGTCGAAGGAATTAGCGTTACACTGAGGCCTGTACTCTGGAGTGGGATCCGTCATGGTCTGGGGCAGTGTGTCACAGCATCATCGGATTGAGCTTGTTGTCATTGCAGGCAATCTCAACGCTTTGCATTACAGGGAAGACATCCTCCTCCCTCATGTGGTACCCTTCCTGCAGGCTCATCCTGACATGACCCTCCAGCATGACAATACTGCTCGTTCTGTGCGTGATTTCCTGCAAGACAGGAATGTCAGTGTTCTGCCATGGCCAGCAAAGAGCCCAGATCTCAATCCCATTGAGCACGTCTGGGACCTGTTGGATCGGAGGGTGAGGGCTAGGGCCATTCCCCCCAGAAATGTCCGGGACCTTGCAGGTGCCTTGGTGGAAGAGTGGGGTAACATCTCACCGCAGGAACTGGCAAATCTGGTGCAGTCCATGTGGAGGAGAAGCACTGCATTACTTAATGCTGCTGGTGGCCACACCAGATACTGACTGTTACTTTTGATTTTGACCCCCCCCCCCCCCTTTTGTTCAGGGACCATTATTCAATTTGTTAGTCACATGACTGTGGAATGTCTGTTGTTGAATCTTGTTATGTTCATACAAATATTTGCACGTTAAGCTTGCTGAAAATAAACACAGTTGACAGTGAGAGGACGTTTCTGTTTTTTGCTGAGTTTCTAAGTAGTTATGATTAGTTATAGTGTATGAATAGTCCTATGTAATGTAACATGGAATGGTGCTAATCTGACTAATAAAGGTCATGAGAGGGTTGATGCTGGAGGTACATGTACATTGTGCTTCTTCCCAGAGCCTGCATTTCCCTTGAGGATGCTGGGGTCCATGGCCTCGATGTCCTTTATCAGCAGGCCAAATAGCTTCTCACAGAAACTAAACACCAGCTATATAGACAGAGAGAAACAGGATGAAAAGTGGACAATGTGTCATAAGAATGTAAAGCATAACAGCATGTGAACAAATACAAACCGTAGCAAATTGTCACAACGTAAGTACGCCATTCTCAAAGGTTCTTGCACGCCGTCAATAAGTATTTGGATAATCTAATCGATGGGGTTAAAACAGGATTTGTTAAGGATCTCCTTGCATCAGACGATGGAAATTGACTATTGCATGTGATACATTTTGCTCCAGAATGAAATGATTCCCCTGACATCTTACCATTAGATGCAGAAAAAGCCTTTGATAGGTTAAAATGGGAGTACCTACAGATCGCACTAGGTCATCTGGGCTTGTGTGCTAAATATATCAATCTGATTTTGTACGCCAACTCTTGCGCAATGGTGATGACCGGCACTAACTGCTCCTCCTTCTGTCCCCATCCCTAGAGCTTCTGTCCCCATCCCTAGAGCTTCTGTCCCCATCCCTAGAGCTTCTGTCCCCATCCCTAGAGCTTCTGTCCCCATCCCTAGAGCTTCTGTCCCTATCCCTAGAGCTTCTGTCCCCATCCCTAGAGCTTCTGTCCCCATCTCTAGAGCTTCTGTCCCCATCTCTAGAGCTTCTGTCCCCATCTCTAGAGCTTCTGTCCCCATCTCTAGAGCTTCTGTCCCCATCTCTTCGTTGCTTCTCATTCTCTCACTTCAGCCTCTTGCCCTTGCTAATCCAATATAGATAGATCCTAGTAGTGACACAGATTGGCGGTCAAATGGGGAGAAACTTGTTCTTTACGCGGTTTGTTCGTTATCCCCTTGAAACAAGCTAGATTTCATTATGGCCCAATTGTTTCTAATGTTCTGTCTATGCAGACATTAGCAATGAGAGACACACTCATGTAGTTTGTTGTATTCCCAATGGAGTAAAAACATTTTATTTACACTTAGAGATCTATTTGACTCTCAAGGACTAGGTGCTTTTTCAGATGAACAACAGATGTTTCATTTATCTTTATTTTGTGTGTGTGTATTTTTCCACCTTTTTTGAGCTTGTCTCATCGCTGCAACTTCCCAACGGGCTTGGGAGGCGAAGGTCGAGTCGTGCGTCCGCCAGAACATGACCGGCCAAACCGCGCTTAACACCCGCCCCCTTAACCCGGAAGCCAGCTGCACCAATGTGTCGGAGGAAACACAGTTCAACTGCCAACCAAGGTCAGCCTGCAGGCACCCGGCCCGCCACAAGGAGTCGCTAGAGAGCGATGAGCCAAGTAGAACTTCCCCGGCTAAACCCTCAATTAAGAACATATTCTTATTTACAAAGACGGCCTACCCCAGCCAAACCCTCCCCTAACCCGGACGACGCTGGGCCAATTGTGAGCCGCCGTATAGGACTCCCAATCACAGCCTGGGATCAAACCCAGGTCTGTAGTGACGCCTCTAGCACTGCGATGCAGTACCTTAGGCCGCTGTGCCACTCGGGAGGCCCTTTGTTTTCCAGTTACGTGCTACCTTAAAGGCTTATGGTGTTCGCTGGATTTCACATTTATGTAAAATCTAAAACCAAAGGAATTGTATCTGTTATTTATTTGAAAATTGTTTATGGTACAAACAAACCCTTGAAGATGAATGAAACCATGGAATAATGACTTTTGAGTTCTAGAGGAAGACATTGGAGTGGGAAACTGTGTGGAGTACATAAGTGGAGCATCTTGGAACCTTAACCTCCAAACAATTCACTTCAACTTCATTCATAGAACGTATGCTACTCCACACAAAATATATCAAATGTCTTTAGTACCCTCCCCTTTAGGTACCTTCTGATCACAGCTACTGCTTTATTTATGCATGTAATGTGCAATTGTCCTCGGGTTTATTGTTTTGGGAAAAAGATCACTATATGTCTATCTAAAATACTTGGGAGAAAGTGTAAGATCTCCCTGCTCTCCTGTTGTGTTGCTGTTGAATGACAGCACATCAGGATCAATGTCTTTAGATCACAAAAGGGTGGCAGGCCTAACAACTGCAACAACAACAATGCTTGCCTTAAGATGGAAGCTCCAATGGGTGTTCTCATTTTTAGATATTGTTATTTAGGAATTGTCCACTGCTCGTTCTCAAGGTGACAGTGAAAGAATCTTATTAATGTGGTCAAACGCAGCTGAAAGTGTAAGATCTCTTGCTATGAGAAGTAAAATCAAAAGAGTTACGGGTGGAATGGTGTGGGTTCTATTTTGGGTTTATTTTCTAATTCATCCTGTTTTTATTTTACTTGCTTTGGTGGACTCAATTAGCATAGCATTTATTGTTGCTTGGTAAGTGCATGTACTATGAATGTCTCTTGTGGTATTGATAAGCATGTAATGATTGTCATGTGATATGGACATGCGCTGACAAGGTATTTATCATTTGTCCAATGCTGTTTATTCTGCCAATTGATTGAATACAGATGAATAATAAAAACATATTTTAAAAATATATACAAAATGTAAGTACACAACAAAAAAGTTTGGGCAATTAAATTATTTGACGAGATGTGCGCTCTATGCTACCCCTCAAAGTAAAGCCAAGAGTACGACAAAGTTACCCCTTGACAATGATCTACAGTCAGTTTTGCCACTTTGCAATGATTAAGGATTTGGGATAAGGGTAAGCTGATCCTAGATCTGTGTGTACGGGCAACGTCTACCCAGAGCTTCAAGACCAACAAAGTCCTCGAGGAGGTAGTGTGTGTAACCCCAACCTGTCATCCTAGCCTTCCCCATCCATCTGTAGGCTACAGTTCCAGTACCTGCTGGCCTACACTGAAGGCCTGGCTGTTGAAGTGCTGGATGAACTCTGCAGCCATCTTGTCTGAGTCGTATGGGCTGCTGTCCACGCTCTTCTTCTGCAGGAAGTCAATCTCCACTATCACGGTGCCTACACACTGCTTGGACTTGTCAAAGTTGTAGCCGGTCACTACATGGACACACAGCGGAGAAAGGACACACACAGTGAGATGGCAAAAGAGTAGTAGCCCAATTACTTTTCACCTCGTTTCTCAGTTTTTATTTTCACGTAAACGTCAACTGTCTGGTTGGTGTTAAATTACAGTACCTTGCTCGTTAGTGCTATTCACTTTGTAGCATATTGAATGAACAACCTCATCAAGGACAAACAACTAATTATTACCATTTGTTAGAGTGTACTGTTCACGTTACAGTGAGTTCAAATGGGCCTCTGTCGTTCAGGGCTTCACATCTGAGAGCGCACACTGCAACACGGGGCTGAAAGTGATTAAGGGAACCAGCTGTTCACAGTGCTCCGTCCACACCTAGCTTGTGTTGCCGTACCGACGTTATGCAAATGAGCCATGTAGCGGATCTATTCCGGGCCAGGGTGTCTTTACATATCAACACTTTGCTAATTTAAGGGCTCATATTTTGATTTGCCTAGGCAGAGCTAGTCTGGTCCCAAACCACATGTGCTGTAGCCAACTGTTGTTGCCATGCCTACATGTTTGTCAAGCCAAAGAACGAACACAGAGAGGAGTTGGCTGTAGCACTAAAACAGATTTGGACTATGAGGCTAAGGCAGAGCTACAGGATTTAGGCCTATTACAATAGGCATTTTCGCTACAGATATAATCTGATAGTAGGTTTATAATGGCTTTGGTTACTACATGATTCCATATGTGTTATTTCAAAGTTTTGATGTCTTCACTATTCTACAATGTAGAAAATAGTAAAAAATAAAGAAAAACCCTGAGTAGGTGTTCTAAAACTTTTGACCGGTAGTGTATATTAGTGAGATTTTCCACATTTATTTTTTACATTACAGCCTTATTCTAACATTTATGAAATAAAATAAAAATCCTCAGCAATCTACACACAATACCCCGTAATGACAAAGAAAAAACTATTTTTTTAGAAATGTTAGCAAATGTATTAAAAAATAAAAACAGAAATACCTTGGGGCGGCAGGGTAGCCTAGTGGTCAGAGCGTTGGACTAGTAACCGAAAGGTTGCAAGCTCAAATCCCCGAGCTGACAAGGTACAAATCTGTCGTTCTGCCCCTGAACAGGCAGTTAACCCACTGTTCCTAGGCCTTCATTGAAAATAAGAATTTGTTCTTAACTGACTTGTCTAGTTAAATAAAAAGGTCAAATAAAAAAATACATTTACATAAGTATTCAGACCCTTAGCTATGAAACTCGAAATTGAGCTCAGGTGCATCCTGTTTCCGTTGATCATCCTTGAGATGTTTCTACAGTCCACCTGATGTAAATTAAATTGATTGGACATGATTTGGAAAGGCATACACCTGTCTATATAAAGTCCAACAGTTGACAGTGCATGTCAGAGCAAAAAAACTATCCATGAGATTGAAGGAATTGTACGTAGAGCTCAGAGACCGGATTGTGTTGAGGCACAGATCTGGATAAATGTACCCAAAACATTTCTGCAGCATTGAAGGTCCCCAGTGGTCTCCATCATTCTTAAATGGAAGAAGTTTGGTGGCCGTCCAGCCAAACTGAGCAATTGGTCACTCTGACAGAGCTCCAGAGTTCCTCTGTGGAGATGGGAGAACCTTCCAGAAGGACAAACATCTCTGCAACACTCCCCCAATCAGGCCTTTATGGTAGAGTGGACAGATGGAAGCCCCACCTCAGTAAAAGGCACATAACAGCCCACTTGGAGTTTGACAAAAGGCACCCAATTACTCTGGTTTGATGAAACCAAGATGTAACTTTTTGTCTGAATGAAGAAGAAACCTGGCACCATCCATACGGTGAAGCATCATTCTGTGCAGATGTTTTTCAGCGGCAGGAACTGGGAGACAAGTCAGGATCGAGGGGAAGATGAACAGAGCAAAGTACAGAGAGATCCTTGAAGAAAACCTGCTCCAGAGTGCTCAGGACCTCAGACTGGGGCGAAGGTTCACCTTCCAACAAGACAACGACCCTAAGCTCACAGCCAAGACAGTGCAGAAGTAGCTTCGGGACAAGTCTCTGAAAGTCCTTGAGAGGCCCAGACAGAATTGAACCCGATCAAACATCTATGGAGAGACCTGAAAATAGCTGTGCAGCAACGCTCCCCATCCAACCTGACAGAGCTTGAGAGGATCTTCAGAGAAAAATGGGCGAAACTCCCCAAATACAGGTGTGCCAAGCTTGTAGCGTCATACCTAAGAAGACTCGATACTATAATCGCTGCCAAAGATACTTCAACAAAGTACTGAGCATCTGAATACTTATGCAAATGTGATATTTCAGTTTTTTTTAAATATAAATTAGCAAAAATATAACTTTTTTTTTGCTTTGTCATTATGGGGTAGTGTGTGTACATTGAGGGGAAAAATCAATTTACTTCATTTTAGAATAAGGCTGTAACGTAACAAATTATGGAAAAAGTCAAGGGGTCTGAATTCTATCAAATATATTCAAAAATTATTTAAAAAATTAATACAAATACATTTTAAAGAAAAAGAACACCTTCTTAATATTGAGTTGTATTTTTGTCTTTCCCATTCACTCTCTGAATGGCACAAATACACAATCCATGTCTCAATTGTCTCAAGGCTTAAAAATCCTTCTTTAACATGTCTCCTATCTTCATCTACACTGATTGAAGTGGATTTAACAGGTGATATCAATAAGGGACCATAGCTTTCACCTGATCAGTCTATGTCATGGAATAGGCAGGTGTTCCTAATGTTTTTTACACTCAGTGTATTGCAATCAACTGGAAGCTCTATCACTGCAGCAAAGGATCATGGGATAATTGCCATTTCTCTGACATAGTAGAAACATCTATAACCATTAGAGTGAAATATGATTAGGTTGCAGGGTTTTTGCTAGAGAAGGATGCTGGGTTGTTATTGTTGAGACTGAGTGGTTATTGTGGCTATGGACCAGAGCTAACCATCAATAGGAGAGCAATAATACAATGGCAATGGTTAGCAATTGCCTTAAAGAGGCTGCTTGAAGCCGAAAGTACCTTCCTGCACTCGCACACAATCACCTCACAGTTCATCATGTTTTACTCTTACCTTCCACATCCTGACCAATGGAGATGCCTGCCCATTTTCTCTGAAAAACAAGTCATTTATCCTAATCAGTGTACAGTTCACACATTTCCTTTATATAAACTATTTATGGCAGGGGTGGGCCAACTATTTGGCTCGAGAGCCACAATGTGATTTCGAAATTCAACAGAGGGCCCACAGATTTTTTTCTTACAGATATGTTTGTAAATATAATTTTGCGGGCCAGAAAAAGGGAAGTTATTTGAAAATATATAGGTCCATTATAATTTAAAAGGAGTGGCCTGGAGTGTTTTTTCCTCCCCAAAATAAATCACCCCCCACCCTGATTTCTGGCATCCAGTTTCTCTGCAACAAGGTATAAACAGGCCCAGGAAAAATCAATTATTGCATATGTGGACGACAGTACATCTCCAACGTAACAACACTAATAAATAGGGTGTTCTGACAAAAACAGTGGTGTAACGTTCCTCTCAAGCATGGTCTTATTTTACAAGCCATTTCATCTTTCAAGAAGAACATCAGTCACACAACGGTCAAAAACCCTCAGGACCAGGCAACAGGTTTTTGACTGATCATGAACTGATGTGTCACCTACTTTGCATGATTTAGGTCTAAGCTCTTGGCTGATGTATGGAGCATTACTTTACATGACTTAGGCCTAAGCTCTTGGCTGATGTATGGAGCATTACTTTACATGACTTAGGCCTAAGCTCTTGGCTGATGTATGGATCATTACTTTACATGACTTAGGCCTAAGCTCTTGGCTGATGTATGGAGCATTACTTCACATGACTTAGGCCTAAGCTCTTGGCTGATGTATGGAGCATTACTTCACATGACTTAGGCCTAAGCGCTTGGCTGATGAATGGAGCATTACTTTACATGACTTAGGCCTAAGCTCTTGGCTGATGTATGGATCATTACTTTACATTACTTAGGCCTAAGCTCTTGGTTGATGTATGGAGCTTTACTTTACATGACTTAGGCCTAAGCTCTTGGCTGATGTATGGATCATTACTTTACATGACTTAGGCCTAAGCTCTTGGCTGATGTATGGAGCATGACTTCACATGACTTAGGCCTAAGCTCTAGGCTGATGTATGGAGCATTACTTTACATGACTTAGGCCTAAGCTCTTGGTTGATGTATGGAGCATTACTTTACATGACTTAGGCCTAAGCTCTTGGTTGATGTATGGAGCATTACTTTACATGACTTAGGCCTAAGCTCTTGGCTGATGTATGGAGCATTACTTCACATGACTTAGGCCTAAGCGCTTGGCTGATGAATGGAGCATTACTTTACATGACTTAGGCCTAAGCTCTTGGCTGATGTATGGAGCATTACTTCACATGACTTAGGCCTAAGCGCTTGGCTGATGAATGGAGCATTACTTTACATGACTTAGGCCTAAGCTCTTGGTTGATGTATGGATCATTACTTTACATGACTTAGGCCTAAGCTCTTGGCTGATGTATGGAGCATTACTTCACATGACTTAGGCCTAAGCGCTTGGCTGATGAATGGAGCATTACTTTACATGACTTAGGCCTAGGCTCTTGGCTGATGTATGGAGCATTACTTTACATGACTTAGGCCTAAGCGCTTGGCTGATGTATGGAGCATTACTTTACATGACTTAGGCCTAGGCTCTTGGCTGATGTATGGAGCATTACTTTATCAAATCAAATCTAATTTTATTGGTCACATACACATGGTTAGCAGATGTTAATGCGAGTGTAGTGAAATGCTTTACATGACTTAGGCCTAAGCTCTTGGCTGATGTATGGAGCATTACTTTACATGACTTAGGCCTAAGCTCTTGGCTGATGTATGGAGCATGACTTCACATGACTTAGGCCTAAGCTCTAGGCTGATGTATGGAGCATTACTTTACATGACTTAGGCCTAAGCTCTTGGTTGATGTATGGAGCATTACTTTACATGACTTAGGCCTAAGCTCTTGGTTGATGTATGGAGCATTACTTTACATGACTTAGGCCTAAGCTCTTGGCTGATGTATGGAGCATTACTTCACATGACTTAGGCCTAAGCGCTTGGCTGATGAATGGAGCATTACTTTACATGACTTAGGCCTAAGCTCTTGGCTGATGTATGGAGCATTACTTCACATGACTTAGGCCTAAGCGCTTGGCTGATGAATGGAGCATTACTTTACATGACTTAGGCCTAAGCTCTTGGTTGATGTATGGATCATTACTTTACATGACTTAGGCCTAAGCTCTTGGCTGATGTATGGAGCATTACTTCACATGACTTAGGCCTAAGCGCTTGGCTGATGAATGGAGCATTACTTTACATGACTTAGGCCTAGGCTCTTGGCTGATGTATGGAGCATTACTTTACATGACTTAGGCCTAAGCGCTTGGCTGATGTATGGAGCATTACTTTACATGACTTAGGCCTAGGCTCTTGGCTGATGTATGGAGCATTACTTTATCAAATCAAATCTAATTTTATTGGTCACATACACATGGTTAGCAGATGTTAATGCGAGTGTAGTGAAATGCTTTACATGACTTAGGCCTAAGGTCTTGGCTGATGTATGGAGCATTACTTTACATGACTTAGGCCTAAGCTCTTGGCTGATGTATGGAGCATTACTTTACATGACTTAGGCCTAAGCTCTTGGCTGATGTATGGCACATTAGGCCATTGACAAATGTCCAGTGAAGAGTTATGGTGTAGTGCTTCGCTACACCTTCAAATGTTTCTTACGTTTACACTCCAATCTCGTTGTAAAATAAGACCGGTGTGAGGATGTTACCGTAGTACCTGTGTGCTGCTGTGGCTGCAGAGTTTAAAGATGGAGAAAGAGCAGGCAGTCAGGCAAGGTCAAAGGTCAAAAGCAGTGACATACATGATAGAAAGACAACAGACCGGGAGAGGAGGAGCACACAGACAGGCCATAGAAGTCAGACAGCTAGAGCACAGTACAGCCCCAGCTGAAGTAAGACGCACAGATGGCGTCAGTTCCATCCACAAAATGTTCCGGATCTGCACTTGTAGAAACCCACTTCATCCTCATTGATTAAATAAAGGCTTTATTTATAAACGCCCTAAAGATGTGGGTTAGACCTTTAGTCCGTTTACTGTTACAAGACATTTTACACAAGACATTCAAGCAAGGATAGGCTTAAACACAGTGTGTAGCCTATTTCTGAAGGCCATGATGGTGGCTCCTACCTGGGGAAGACTGAAGGCGATGGTCCCTGGGACCACACTCTGGTGGGTCTTCACTGTGAACACAAACTTGTGGGTCGGCGTGGTTCTCACCGTCACGTGACTGCATAGAGGAGAAGAATATCATACAAAGTACTAGAATATGCATGTTTACATGGATAGCAAGCATTCTATTGAGAGCGAGAGAGAGATTTTTCCATTTCCATGTTGTTCTGAGTGTTAAAGGTTTTATATATACTACCGTCCCAATTTTTTTTTAAATTTTTTATTTTACCCCCTTTTTCGGGCTCGGGAGAGACGAAGGTCGAAAATCATGCGTCCTGCGAAACAACCCAACCAAGCCGCACTGCTTGTTAATAACACAGCGCCATCCAACCCGGAAGCCAGCCGCACTGCTTGTTAATAACACAGCGCGGATCCAACCCGGAAGCCAGCCGCACTGCTTCTTAAAAACACAACGCGCATCCAACCCGGAAGCCAGCCGCACTGCTTCTTAAAAACACAACTGCCACCTGGCCGCCAGGTGCACTGTGTTTCCTCCGACTTCCGGGTTGGATGGGTTGTGTTTTTAAGAAGCAGTGCGGCTTGCTTCCGGGTTAGCTAGCACTGCGCCCGGCCCGCCACAGGAGTCGCTGGTGCGCAATGAGACATCCCTACCGGCCAAACCCGGACAACGCTAGGCCAATTGTGCGTCGCCCCACGGACCTCCCAGTCGCGGCCGGCTGCGACAGAGCCTGGGCGCGAACCCAGAGTCTCTGGTGGCACAACTAGAGCTGCAATGCAGTGCCCTAGACCACAGCGCCACCTGGGAGGCCCTACCGTCCCAAACTTTTGAACGGTAGTGTACATATTTAGCTTGGCTATAATACAGTATGCAGGCCTAACAGACATCAGAACCCTGGAGTGAACTAGAGCTGGGAATTGCCAGGGACCTCACGATACCATATGTATAGTAATTGGACACTGAGATTTTTATTTCAATTTCAAGTTTCAAACACATTGCTGACTATACGTCTGCTGCAGAGAGACAAGGGAAAAAAAGTTTTTGATCATTCAGGGAAAGTAAAATGCTGAAAACAGAATGGGTTATTTCTTTCACCAGGTGAGAAGGTTTGTTGAGTCCCACGCCTGCCCCAGAGGGACATGTGCAGGCCAGAGATGAGAAAAGAGCGAGACAATTTAGTGCCATGATAGAAAAGGAAATCAGAGCAACCATAGTGTGATGGCCCTGAGGCTTTTTTTTTGGCATTGTGCCTAGAGAGCTGAGCCCCAGTGATGCACTGTGACCTGCCACTAACCACACACTGATTTAACAGAGGCATCTCAGGGCTGGGAATCAAAACACACACACACACACACACTCACACCTTACTGTTCAAACTGTGACTCCTTCTCACTCACGACTGCGCAGTTGGTCAGTGACAGTTCATCTGTTGGACATCGCCCAGCTTGCAGAGTCTGGAAAGGAGAAGAAAAGGAGGCTCAATAACCTTTACAAAAGGGACACATGACCCAATGACATATATGTATATGCTGTAATGAGAAGACCTCTTCCCTTGGCTGTGAATCCTTACAAGATCCCATAACGCCACCTATACAACAACATAGGCCTAAGACTATACATCCTTTGAGCAGGGTTCATACAGACTTTGGCAAGTCAAATTCAAGGACTTTCAGGGGCTTTTTCAAGCGCTTAATTGTAATTGTCAAGGACCTCAATGTTATACAATTGTATAATGTATATAATTCTACATATAGGGCCTAATATAGAACCCTCCCTCCTCCCAAAAATGCATGCAAAAGTTTTTTTTTTTTTTTTTTTTTTTTTTTTTTTTAATAAGAAAAAAAGTAGGCTATTATCACTAAGAATAAAGCATTATTTTGGCTGACCTGTGTGGTCGACGCAGGCACACATAATAAATAAATTAATAGCGATTGAATTCATCTCACTATCGCTGTTTTTATCCTGAGAAAGTTACCAAAAACCAGGTTACTTTTTTTAATGGGAGGATTTGTATGTAAAGGCAAGTTGAAGCCAACATCAGATGTTGGCATCCCCATAACAGCACGTGGTTTTACCGCAACAGAGTTGCGCAACACCCTTCAATTGAAGCGGTGGGAAACAAACGAAAGTGGCCACATCTCTCACAAAAAATTTATCAAAATGTTAAATCACGGATAATTATAAAGGGAGCAGGAGAACTGGCTACAATAATTACAATAACTTTTCATGCACCAAATTGAGGAAATGTCTGGTTTTCAAGCTAGGCTATTCCAATACTCCAAATTCAAGTTGAAGTAGGCTACTTCAAGCCCCTTGTATTGTTTAAAACTGCAGGTCTAACATTGAAAACAAAATGTATTTGCCATGTTATTTCATTACCAGATCATATTGTGATTAAGCCCAATGAGCTATGTAATTTGTTGTCATTATCTCCAGAATAATGAATAGGAATAGCGCCGGGTGTTGCGCACTGTCATTCAGGGCAAGTGAGGCAAGTGTTTTGTATGTTATTTTGGCATTAATTCGTGTCACAGATCAGTTTGCAAACAATGAAAAAAAAACATTTGCCTTAAGCAGCATACAAACTCTAAGAAAAGTAGCTCCAAATGCGGGTGTTTTAGCCTAGTTCAGTGCTTTCTGTGGTGGATGGGCAGTCAGCGAAAATACAGAGAGTAAACTAGATTGTCTCAGAGTTGTCACTAATGGGGACACTAGGTCACAGGCGAATCTACAGGGAGAGCTAGGCAGTTCAAATCCCCTTGGGTGCTGCCATAGATTTACATTAGAAGTGCCCTTCCAATAAGGCGCAAGGTCATGGGACAAATCACGTTATATAGCTTTGACTGGACTGATCATGTCAACATAACACTTTCACAATCTTAGCTAGCAAGCTAGACAAGCAGTCATCTTCATGAATCAAGTAAAAAAAAATCTACAGGCAAATCATTTTCAATCATTGTCATATGACAAGAAATGATAGATAAAGCATATCGGTGCTCATCAGCCATTGGACATAAACATTACACAACAAGTCGGCAATCGCATATTCAACAATGAGTGGTTTGGAAGGAGTCAATGGCTAACTGCAAGTGTCACAAAGCAATCACTATTTTGTTTCCCCTACCTGCTATTTGGTGGAGAGGGTGTGTGGTCCAAGTCTGGGTTTAAGGATTTGAAACTTCTGTCAGGGTCTCTTTTACAAGCTTAAAAGGATAAACATTCACACAACACACTAAGAGGATTCGGGAAAAAAATAGTTTGGACTGGAAAAATATGTTTTGAAAGGTCATCCAGCTCGCAATTCCAAGTCAGGAACTCTGGCCTCTTTCTAGAGCTCCAACCTGAAGATCATTGACGTCTTGAAAGCACCATAAATCCAGAGACTGACAGACTTTAATGACAAAGTTTGATGAAAGTTCGCCCATAAGAAGGACCGCCTCGCCACGTTCAAGTGAGACCATGACTTGTATACTGCTGCATAAATGATGTAATATGACAGGGAGATATGTATACTGTAGCTAAAAAAAAAAGAATACTAAATGTATGTTGTGTAGTAAGCTGTTAGTAGCCCATGTGTCTCACCTTAAGAATTTGGTCTCTCTCCCCCTCATAACTTAGCCTACTGTTCTGACTTGGTGGTGCACATGTAGCCTCTAGCCTGTTTTAGAGAAATATTATCATTGAATATTGTAAGAGCTTTCATTGTCTGTTTATATGCCCATGTTATTTATCCTACGGTTCTGACTTGGTGTACTGGGAGAATACTGTAACAAAGGCCCATGTTCTGAATTCTGTCTCTGTACATTTCAAAAGTGCTGAATCGGCTACTCGCTCATTATGTCATAGTTTGTACATCTCAATTGTTTCATTGCTTATATTGTAGGTTTATCTCATTAGTACACTACATGACTAAAAAGTATGGACACCTGCTTGTCGAACACCTCATTCCAAAATCATGGGCATTAATATGGACTTGGTCTCCCCTTTGCTGCTATAACAGCCTCCACTCTTCTGGGAAGGCTTTCTACTAGATTTTGGAACATTGCTGCACAGGGACTTGCTTCCATTTAGCAACAAGAGCATTAGTGACGTTGGGCACTGATGTTTGGCAACTATGCCTGGCTCGCAGTTGGCGTTCCAATTCATCCCAAAGGTGTTCAATGGGGTTGAGGTTAGGGCTCTGTGTAGGCCAGTCAAGTTCTTCCACACCGATCTCGACAAACCATTTCTGTATAGACCTCGCTCTGTGCACAGGTGCATTGTCATGCTGAAACAGGAAACGGGCTTCCCCAAACTGTTGCCACAAAGTTGGAAGCACAGTATCGTCTAGAATGTCATTGTATGCTATAGCGTTAAGATATCCATTCACTGGAACTAAGGTACCTAGACCGAACCATGGCAAACTGCCCCAGACCATTATTCCTCCTCCACCAAAATTTACAGTTGGCACTATGAAGTTGGCACTATGCGGCTGAGCTTTCGTTGCTCCTAGATGTTTCCACTTCACAATAACAGTACTTACAGTAGACCGGGGCAGCTCTAGCAGGAGAGAAATTTGCCGAATTGACTTGTTGGAAAGGTGGCATCCTATGACAGTGCCACATTGAATGTCAATGAGCTCTTCAGTAAAGCCATTCTACTGCCAATATTTGTCTATGGAGATTGCATGCCTGTGTTCAATGTTATACACCTGTGAGCAATGGGTGTGGCTGAAATGACCTAATCCACTCATTTTCAACTGTTCTGCCTGCGGCTATGGAACACTGACCTGTTCACCGGACGTGCTACCTGTCCCAGGCCTGCTGTTTTCAACTCTCTAGAGACAGCAGGAGCGGTAGAGATACTCTGAATGATCGGCTATGAAAAGCCAACTGACATTTACTCCTGAGGTGCTGACTTGCTGCACCCTCGACAACTACTGTGATTATTATTATTTGACCATGCTGGTCATTTATGAATATCTTGGTTATGTTCTGTTATAATCTCCACCTGGCACAGCCAGAAGAGGACTGGCCACCCCTCATAGCCTGGTTCCTCTCTAGGTTTCTTCCTAGGTTTTGGCCTTTCTAGGGAGTTTTTCCTAGCCACCGCGCTTCTACACCTGTGTTGCTTGCTGTTTGTGGTTTTAGGCTGGGTTTCTGTACAGCACTTTGAGATATCAGCTGATGTAAGAAGGGCTATATAAATACGTTTGATTTGAAAGTGTGTCCACATACACTATATATACAAAAGTATCTTATTCATTATTTTAGGCAATGTTGGAATGATTTCATTGTTTTGCTTACTTTGTGTATTATAATTAGCTCGTGTGTTTTCCTTCACGAGGAGGGGATATTATATAATGTTATTGGGTCTGTAACCATGCTTCCTGTTCAAATATTTGTTTTCAACAAAAAGTTCAGTAATAAACCCATGTGATTCCAGTTGATATTTCGAGGGTTGTTTTGTTTGCGCAATGCTCCATCTTTGTCAGTATATTTTCTATAAAAGTGGATCCCCGTGATTGTATTTTCCTTCCTTTTTAGACTACATAGGCCAAATAAAATAACACAAAGCTGTGTAGTGGCTTTGCTGGCATGCAACAAAAAATGGTGGTCGACTTCACTCCACTTAAGACAAACATGCTAAAAATCGGCACAATTGTGCACAGTCGACTTCCAAGGCACAAAAACATACGAAAGTATGAACTCATTACCTGTATGCTTTCTCTGTTAAACTGATGAGACCCTGCTGTAAATCAAGCGGACAACAGATGATCAACATCAATTCACTAGGGATATCGAGGCACAACGGTCTTTACCGGTGTAATGAATGAGACAGCAAAATACTCTGGACATTCCACTCAAACACCTTTTTTCCCCCAGGACCTGGGCTGTTGTTGAATCGCGTGCACTATCACAACAGCTGTTCGTCACTTGACTGTCATTTGGAAAATTCCTTCCTGGATCAGATGACGTGTCATGGCTCAACTAATCAGCTGGACACCAAATACACATCCAACAAGTATTGTGCATAATTAATTTAGAACCATGTTAATTACAGTATCGATTTAGATTTTAAGTATCAAGGTACGGTGACTCCTTCAGTAAGAAGCATTCAATTTGAGGATATTCATAAGATAGGTAATATATAGAAAACCTTGCATAATCTGACAATCTCTTAGGGGGGGAAGAAAACTATTGGAACCAAGACTTTAAAATAACTGATATTGGTATAAAAATGGAGGGAATGAAGGAGCATAACTAATGAAATTACGGTTAATGAAAATATATGCTCAATTCAGTATAAACTAATATATCGAATGTATTATACAAGAGTCTTAAGTGTAAAACCAACAATGCCTTCTGGGAACGCTACAAAGCCCAAAAGTTACGGGCAGAGTTAGAAAGTTGGCTGTCTTTTAATTAAAAATGTACTTTTAATCCGCCCGTCTGCATATTTCTAGACATGGCACATGAGGGTGCAGTGAGATACCGGATGGGCGTTTCTCGTCAATCCTCTTGAAAAAAAAAACAAATACTTAACTGGAAATCAACCAATCCTCCATCGTTAACACAATGGAAAGGTCAAATGTTTTATTATCCAAATGTTGAACGTGTGTGGATGATAGACAGAAACAAAATGGCGCCGTTTGAATCTGTGTCGGACAGTGATACAGACGCTGGAGATGGGGGGGTGTGAGCAGGTGGGTCTTGGCAGATCGTTGATGTTTGTGTTGTCGTCTGCATGCTGTCATTTGTATGTTTTGTACCGATTTTGCAGTGCATACATTATTTGAATTTTGTGTTCCCATAAAGTGTTTTCACCCTGTAACATAAGGAGACAGGAAATGTTACACTGCATTTCTGAGATCTCTATACAAAAAAAATGTCTGACCGCTAGATCCACGATTGTTACAGGGTTCAAGTTCAATGTCTAATTTAACCGATTAATGCTTAATATATGATATGACAACTTACACTGACATAAATGCAAGGACAGCAAAGTAATGTTTTATGTCACACCAATTTAGACAAGTCCGTCAAGACACCAACCATGATAAAGGGTTAAACATTCATTTTTTTTAACCCGACTCGTGAATTTTATTGAATCTAGATATGATTCCCCCCTTATATCGTAATGTAACGACATAAAAAACATAGGCAGATTATAATAAACGACTTAACAGCTGTAACAAGCTGTCCAGTGTAGAAAATCCTTACTGATACCTTAGTTTATAGAAAGACACAAATGTTATCACATGGCCATGGCTTTTTAATGAGCACAGCTATTTGAATGGATCGTACTGCTAACAAGCTGCTCTAATTCAGAATATCCTCAACATTGTAATGTAATCTACTACGCAAACATATTACACACACGTCTACATGTGGGAAACAGGTTCACTGCCTTGCATTCCTGTGTAGATTGTCAACCGATGCACCTTTGCCAGACGGCAAGGGAACACTTAAACAACACAATGTAACTCCAAGTCAATCACACTTCTGTGAAATCAAACTGTCCACTTAGGAAGCAACACTGATTGACAATACATTTCACATGCTGTTGTGCAAATGGAATAGACAACAGGTGGAAATTATAGGCAATTAGCAAGACACCCCCAATAAAGGAGTGGTTCTGCAGGTGGTGACCACAGACCACTTCTCAGTTCCTATGCTTCCTGGTTGATGTTTTGGTCACTTTTGAATGCTGGCGGTGCCTTCACTCTAGTGGTAGCATGAGACGGAGTCTACAATCCATACAAGTGGCAGCTCATCCAGGATGGCACATCAATGCGAGCTTTGGCAAGAAGGTTTGCTGTGTCTGTCAGCGTAGTGTCCAGAGCATGGAGGCACTACCAGGAGACAGGCCAGTACATCAGGAGACGTGGAGGAGGCCGTAGAAGGGCAACAACCCAGCAGCAGGACTGCTACCTCCGCCTTTGTGCAAGGAGGAGCAGGAGGAGCACTGCCAGAGCCCTGCAAAATGACCTCCAGCAGGCCACAAATGTGCATGTGTCTGCTCAAACGGTCAGAAACAGACCCATGAGGGTGGTTTCCCTCAGATGGGGGTTGTGCTTACAGCCCAACGTTTGCCATTTGCCAGAGAACACCAAGTTGGCAAATTCGCCACTGGCGCCCTGTGCTCTTCACAGATGAAAGCAGGTTCACACTGAGCACATGTGACAGACGTGACAGAGTCTGGAGACGCCGTGGAGAACGTTCTGCTGCCTGCAACATCCTCCAGCATGACCGGTTTGGCGGTGGGTCAGTCATGGTGTGGGGTGGCATTTCTTTGGGGGGCCGCACAGCCCTCCATGTGCTCGCCAGAGGTAGCCAGACTGCCATTAGGTACCGAGATGAGATCCTCAGACCCCTTGTGAGACCATATGCTGGTGCGGTTGGCCCTGGGTTCCTCCTAATGCAAGACAATAATGCAAGACTGAGCCTCATTTTGACTTGTTTTAAGGACATTACATCAAAGTTGGATCAGCCTGTAGTGTGGTTTTCCACTTTCATTTTGAGTGTGACTCCAAATCCAGACCTCCATGGGTTGATACATTTGATTTCCATTGATCATTTTTGTGTGATTTTGTTGTCAGCACATTCAACTATGTAAAGAAAAAAGTATTTAATAAGAATATTTAATTCATTCAGATCTAGGATGTGTTATTTTAGTGTTCCCTTTATTTTTTTGAGCAGTGTAGTTTTAGTGGGTCAATTTAGTCTATTAGCACAGGCTGTCAATGGGCTTGTCACTCCACTCCAAGCTAATTTGATAGGACGGAAAAGCTATTCCTGCTATAGGCTATCCATTCATACTTATCCCCAGGAGAGGGAGGGAAGCATTTCACAATGTGGCTGTACAGACTGGATTGATCGAATTGGAGGGATTTGTAGACTGTTCTTGAAAATATTGGTAAACAGCTTAACAGATGAAAATCATAAAATATTAAATATTGAAGGTAGACTCAGCGATATGACGTAGATGCAGAAAGTAAACAGCATAGTGGGTCAATTTCCACAACATCTAAGAGAGTTGAAGCCCGAGGCTCAACTTCTCTTCGGTTTTGGTCCTGTGGCAGGTAACAGGTACAAGCAATACGCTGTGCACATTTCACAACTGTTTTCTTGAGCTCAAACTACAGGATAGGATAGGCCTAAATCAAATTGAGAGCATGAGAATCTGATAGCCCACAATAAAAGACTTCCCTTCCTCCCAAATAACACACCACTTATACTTTTCCAAACAGTAATTAAAGAGCCTAAAAGGGGAAGCCTCGTTATAAATAGTGATTCCCTGCTTACTGTTGAAAAGGGGGTCCATTAGTTGTAATATAATAACACACACGACAAAGAGGGCTGCTTTGCTGTCCTAATGATCCGGATTGTTCACAGCAGGGAAACGTGTGAAACAGTAGAAACGGAGGTGGAAATTGTGGTGAATTATCTATCAGGTCTAAGGGACACTTCAGGCCAATTTGCAAAAAGAAAACTCTTCTTAACAATGATTAAGATGTGAGGAATTCAAATTAGATGGTAAAAAGCCACTCATGGACCACCCAAACCAAGCCCACCCCAGGACACGGTATAATTTAATTTGTTTGACAAGTTGTATAAAGCCTGGACTTGGAATATTGTTTATGCATACAATATAATGTATTCTCAGTGAATTTCAGGAATTTTTATTCCCTGTTCAAAGAAATTAGCCATTGAAATTGCTTGCATTTTCCCAATAAATTAAGTGAAAGTACCAAGTGTTGCCCACTAGATGCCGCTGTTCCTGCTACTGCCACACCATTTTATCCATTTTGCTGGTCTCTTGTGTTTATCAAATGTATCACAACAATTTCTTTGCAACTTTGGTCAGAAAACCAATAGCTTTCGATCATGATGAAAATACATGGTGTGGTCGTCATCACAATTCTATCCAGTCTTCCATGAAAGCAAAGAAGTTTGTCCTTCTCTTAGCAACCTAATTCTT
The DNA here is from genome assembly GCF_057628025.1 of Oncorhynchus mykiss. Taxonomy (NCBI): domain Eukaryota; kingdom Metazoa; phylum Chordata; class Actinopteri; order Salmoniformes; family Salmonidae; genus Oncorhynchus; species Oncorhynchus mykiss. The sequence continues at coordinate 17,827,967 of NC_143037.1, forward strand.
CAACCCAACTCTCCTTGAATAGTCCAACAAGAGGCAGCTCTCAGGGGGCTACCCCTATGGTGCAATTCTCATATCAATACTTTTCATACAAGCCCAAAACTTTGGAGAAATGGGCTAGTGACTAAAATGTTGTGACAACACTAAGAAAATAATACAATTATAAACCACTGCATGGCAGTCATTTGTTTTTCAGTACAATTATTAGAAAACATCTATGTGTAGTGTGATTAGTGACATTTACTATTAAATCCAACCCAATACCATTTGAAAACACCATATAGTGTGTGTTTGGGACTTTTACCATTGAAAACTCTTAGAGACCATAACATTGAAACCAGTAGATCTGCTATAGACCAGTAGTTTGTTTGTTCACCAAACACACAGGGTCGGTTTCCTGTTCACAGATTAAGCCTAAGAGAAAGACAAACTAAATTGCTTTCATGGAGGACTGGCTTGAATTGTGAGGATGACTATTGCTATTGGTTTTCTACCCAAAGTCATAAAGTACTTAAGTAAAAATACTTTAAAGTACTACAAGCCCCGTCAACGTTAATGGGGGCCTGTTCGGCCCATCTTTTCCTGTAGTTCACAATCAGCTCCTTTGTCTTGCTAACATTGAGGGAGATATTGTTGTCCTGGCACCACACTGCAAGTTCTCTGACCTGTTCTCGTTGTCGGTGATCAGTCCCACCACTGTTGTGTCGTCAGGAAACTTAATGATGGTGTGTTTGGCCACACAGTCGTGGGTGAACAGGGAGTACAGGAGGGGACTTAGTATACACCCCTGAGGGGCCCCAGTGTTGAGAATCAGTGTGGCAGACGTGTTGTTGCCTACCCTTACCACCTGGGAGCGGCCCATCAGGAAATCCAGGATCCAGTTACAGAGGGAGGGGTTTAGTCCCAGGGTCCTTAGCTTAGTGATGAGCTTTGAGGGCCCTATGGTGTTGAACGCTGAGCTGTAGTCAATTAACAGCATTCTCACATAAGTGTTCCTTCTGTACAGGTGGGAAAGGGCAGTGTGGAGTGCGATAACGTCATCTGTGGATCTGTTTGGGCGGTATGCGAATTGGAGTGGGTCTAGGGTATTTTTATTTGACCTTTATTTAACTAGACAAGTCAGTTGGAAGTTTACATACACTTAGTTTGGAGTGAATAAAACTTGTTTTTCAACCACTCCACAAATGTCTATAGTTTTGGCAAGTCGGTTAGGACATCTACTTTGTGCATGACACAATTTTTCCAACAATTGTTTACAGACAGCTTGTTTAATTCACTGTATCATAATTCCAGTGGGTCAGAAGTTTGAGCGGCCTTTCAGGTTATGTCGATATAGGACTCGTTTTACTGTTGTTCTGGGATTGATTTGCACTTTTCGCACCAAAGTACGTTCATCTCTAGGAGACAGAATTTGAATACTTGTAGGTCTTCTATCCCCGATATCCTTCAACCCTGATCTTATTCTCTCGATATTAGCTAAAATGCCAACATCGGAATCGGCCGATGTCTAGTTTAACGGCGATGTTAAAAACCAATGTCAAAGCTACCGTGCATACCTATATAACGTAGGTACATGACGCAATGTCGCCACGTAATATTTTGCGCTACACGTGCAACACAGCATTCCTAACCTAGCCCACAATGTCTGCTGTGTGGGTCAAGCAGTCAACAAGTCGAGCAGTCATTTGAAAGAGTAAGAAAATTTCAGCGAGACAACTCAAAGGTGAAATCCATTAAAGTCAAGATAATAGAATTCATTGCCCTTGACAATCATCCATTCTCTGTCGTGGATGATGTTGGCTTTCGCCGACTGGTCGAGCACCGGTACACACTACCAAGTGTGCTATTTTTCAGATGTTGCCCTACCGGAATTACACAGTAATAGCGTTACTGATATTAGCTTCACGACATACTATGGAATGCCATTTGGCTCTTTGCGTGTCAAAAAATATACAGTAGCACTGTCAAAGCAGTACAAAAAAAGTCTGCAAACAAGCAAACCCCAGACACGAATGATGCGTTTACAGTACCCAGTTGGTAATAAAGCATAATTTGTTCGACTGCAACTTATGGGGTTGCTAGCTTTAGCTTGGTACCTAGCTAGCACCATTACAACCAGCCTGAAAACAATGACCAGTAGAAACTGCAGTCATTTTCAGTATTCTTGTGAAACCTTGTGAGTAAGTATTAGCAAGGTTGCCACTTGTTGTTCGCCTATTGAAATTGAACTTCAGTTCATGAAAATAAATAGCTAGCCAGCTACTTAACCCTGTTGCCCAAAGCTAATGTTATAAGCAGCCAGCTAGCTTCATCTGGCTAGTGAGGCTCGACCGGACCGGGTTATGTGTTATGTGTTTTATTGGCAAGGAAAATATTGAATATCGGTATCAGCCAAAAATGTAATATCGGTGCATCACTCATTTCAATCCAAAAAATAGAAAGGGCCTAATGTTTACGGGGCCTTAATAGGTACACTTACCACATATGCTGAGCACTTAATGGAAAACTGTGGAATACTGAGCTCAGTTGGCTGACAGGAGCAAATATCTAGGGCTTTTCACCCTCTAAGGCAAAGAAAGACTTTCTAATGATGTGTGGAACACTAAGAGCACAGTTTTAACTAAGCAGTTTCAATTAAGTTATTGCGAGTTGCAGATTTTGTTAAGGGAATTCTTCACATTCTTTTGAAATGTAATCAGCTCAAAATGAAAAGAAAAAACCTACAGGAAAAACTACACATGAACAAGACTCTGCTTGATTTAAGTACAGTTAACTGCCAAAATAAAGAACCAAAAGAAAGTGTCTGAATAGGGCGTTGGGCCACCACGAGCCAGAACAGCTTCAATGCATCTTGGCATAGATGGTACAACTGTCTGAAGGTCTATTGGAGAGATGCGACACAATTCTTCCACAAGAAATTCCATTATTTGGTGTTTTGTTGAAGGCGTTGCTTAAACTGGTGCAGTGATTTTCAATGCCCGTGTGCAGATGATAAACTGTTTCCACTAGATTCCAAGGCCAGAAAAAGTCCAAAATCTCTATCGTAAAAATTCATCAAAACAAAAATGTGCTTTTTGGTAATGATAAACATGGGTGAAATTAGCGCAAGGATGGGGGCCTCTTGTTTCTGTTTTTGAGGAAGGAGACTTCACTTCCTTCTTTTCCAGAACAGAAAAACCTACTGAACGCAGCCGGGCAGGATATGAGATATTATTTTTGGTAAACAAGGAAATTAGTGATGGGGTGAATGCTCAAGCAATTATCCTATTCTCGCAGACAGTTATGCTGACAGCTGCAGCAGGGGCCCCAGTCACATCATAACACTATGTTATCCACAGATTCCACACATTACAGTCAAAGATGAATCTCCATTTCATATGTGCTACAGTGCCACTGTCAGTCAGTGGATACCTAGATGGCTAGCTAGTCCACATTGTTCATAGAGCTAGAGCGAAAGTGGAAAGCTATAGGTAACGTTCAATTACATTTGGACTTCACTATCGGTTGTGCCTCTTTCCCAGCAGTTGGCTATTTCAATGTCACTTCCCTGCTGGTACTAGTGTGTGTAGGCATGGGAGTATCTACACTAGAGTACATGGACACCCCTTCAAATGAGTGGATTTGGCTTTCAGCCACACCCGTTGCTGACAGGTGTATAAAATCAAGCACAGCCATGCAATCTACATAGACAAACATTGGCAGTAGAATGGCCCGTACTGAAGAGCTCAGTGACTTTCGAATTGGCATCTCCAACAGGTCAGTTTGTCAAATTTATGCCCTGCAAGAGCTGCCCCGGTCAACTGTCCGTGCTGTTATTGTGAAGTGGAAACGTCTAGGAGCAACAACGGCTCTTCCGTATAGTGGTAGGAAACATAAGCTCACAGAACGGGACCGCCGAACGCTGAAGCGCATAGTGCGTAAAATTCATCTGTCCTCGGTTGCAACACTCACTACTAAGTTTCAAAACTGCCTCTGGAAGCAATTTCAGCACAATAACTGTTTTCGGAAGCTTCATGAAATGGGTTTCCATGGCCAAGTAGCAGCACCCAAGCCTAAGATCACCATGCGCAATGCCAAGTGTCAGCTGGAGTGGTGTAAAGCTCGCCACCATTGGACTCTAGAGCAGTGGAAATTTGTTCTCTGGGGTGATGAATCACGCTTCACCATCTGGCAGTTCAATGGACAAATCTGGGTTTGGATCATGCCAAGACAACGCTACCTGTCCCAATACATAGCGCCAACTGTAAAGTTTGGTAGAGGAAGTACAATGGTATGTGGCTATTTTTCATGGTTCAGGCTAGGCCCCTTAGTTCCAGTGAAAGGAAATCTTAACGCTACAGCATAGAATGACATTTTAGACGATTCTGTGCTTCTAACTTTGTGGCAACAGTTTGAGGAAGACACTTTACTGTTTCATTGTTACCATTCCATACAGAAATGTTTTTTTTTGAGATCGGTGTGGAAGAACTTGATTGGCCTGCACAAAGCACTGACCTTAACCCCACCGAACACCTTTGGAATTAATTGGAACACCGACTGCGAGCCAGGCCTAATCCCCCAACTCAAGATTAAAGCCCAAGATTTTGGAATGAGATGTTCGACGAGCAGGTGTCCATATACTTTTGGCCATGTAGTGTACCTAGCTAGACTGGTCATAAAAGCTACTCAACAAGTTAGCCAGCTGTTAAACCTTGGCAGGTGAGATTTAGCTTAGCTAGATGTATCCTTTCATACTGCGCTGGCTTAGTTAGCTACTATTACTATGAGGTTTCCTTGTTGAGACCAGTTAGAAAAGACAGAGATAAACTATTTGAGTGTATTGTATTGTACAGTGTCATGTATTCATGGATGCCAAGGGAAGCAAGGCTTCACCCAAAAAAATACCAAGAACAAAATAAATGTATTTTGTCTCTGTGTTTCAAAATGTTCCTGCAATTTGCAAGTCTCTATGTATCTCACCAGAGAAAACATCAGAGCAAGCGAAACAGTGCCCCTCTGTCTCAGTATGTGTAGCCCATCTATCTCATGCTGTCTGGTCAAAATGAGTATGACATTGTTGCCGCCCATAGCATTGAATGCAAGGGAAGCCAGCTATCATTTGGCCTCCCTTGATAAAAATAAATAAAAATAATAATAGCCAATCACCATTGAGCTAAACTGATTGAGCTCAACTGTGAATGGTCTTGGCACACCAACAACAACAAAAAAATGTCAAGGGAAGCCAGTTTGGATGTGGCTTCACACCAAGCACATCAAAAGCAAAACTACATTTACAGAAAAAACTTGAATTGTTGCATCATGTTGTGTCGTTGTCCTCCATTGGCTACCTAGCTAGCTAAAATTGTCCCATTCCTAAATTACCATGGATGGAGATAGGGACTTGAACTTGTGGTTTTACCTACTTCTCCGTACTGATTATAACAGCGATTTGGATCCAACCATAAATTCAAACAATGTGCGCCTTGCCAGAGAGGGTAGAAGTTCAATATATAGCTAGATGTAGAAGGCTAACACTAATGCTAACTAGCTGGCCTGGCGCATCGTTGCCCATGAAAGGAAGTTAGGCCAGCGAGCAAGCATTTTAGCCTAGGATAACAAAAACTAAGTGTGTACTGTATGACAGTCATAGACCGGTTTGGCGACATGAAAGACAGGATGGTAGGGTGAGTGAACATGTTTTTTCTACTTGCGTACACACACACACAGAAATCAGTACCATGGACAGCTACATCATATTCGTTTACATTGATTGGCCCAAATTGTTTTTGGTATATCTTAGTTGTCACTGTATTAGAATAAGCATAAGTGATTTGATGATGTTGAAATATTGAGTTGAAATGGTGCTGGAATAGTGGAGGCAGCTCCTGTTTTCTTTGCAACTTTCGGTAACTCTCCATGGTTAAATCGATAGTTGTTTAAGTTGTCCGAAAAATGCTAAGTGCTTTTGTGGACTTTACCGGACAGATGTTGTTTTGTGATGAAACAACGGTGTGGTTGAAGTTATTCTGCCACTGTGTCTTATTGCCTCGACTTTAGGTCTATATCACGGTGGCAAGGCATATGAACTAACAGGTTATAGAATAAACAACAGACTATCACAACACATAGGTTGTAATATTGCTTTATCTTTCTGGCATGGCTTCCCCAGTTATTTTACCCACGCACCGGTACTCGCATTGTGTTGCTAGCAAGCTAGATATTGCATGGCTTGCAGTCACTAAGGTATGCTCGCAGTGGACACTGGTCATAAAATACTCGGTCTTCCGGGCTAAGATTTGAATTACGTAAATTGCTCTGCCACACAGGCTAGTGAGTTGGAGGTAGTAGCAGATGCTGAAAAATCCTTAAAACACAGCATTGTTATCATTCTCGCCAATGTGTAAATATGTTTAACTAAAGCCATTTACTTAAAGGAAACTCACCCGGCCGGCCATCTTGGTGTTTGTTGTCGTTTTTCAAATGCAATTCAGCATAAAAGTTCCCAACACTGCTGTCAGCACAACGGTGCGTTGAATTCCACTACAGGCTTGAAAAATGGAGTGGGCGGGATCGACGTTGCTAATGAAGTGATGTCATCACGTACACGTTGGCGACGAAATCTTTGACCAGATACTCAAGTGACCGCTCAAACAATGAAAAATAAAAATGGAAGGAAGTCGGGAGGAGGCAAGATCAAGTGGGACCATTCTAGCCAATGAGGGGGCAGATACGTGTTACATAAAAGGCACAAATCTGATATAAAGTGCGTTGTTTCAAAGTTGCCGGGATGTCACATGTCCTATTTATAGCAGTACATTTTTATTTTTATTTATTTAACTAGGCAAATCAGTTAAGAACAAATTCTTATTTACAATGATGGCCTACCAAAAGGAAAAAGACCTGCGGGGACGGGGGCTGGGATTAAAAAATACAAATAAATGAATAAATAACATATAAATATAGGACAAAACACACATCACGCCAAGAGAGACCTAAGACAACAACATAGCAAGGCAGCAACACATGACAACACAGCATGGTAGCAGCACAAAACATGGTACAATCATTAATGGGCACAGACAACAGCACAAAGGGCAAGAAGGTAGAGACAATACATCATGCAAAGCAGCCACAACTGTCAGTAAGAGTGTCCAGGATTTGAGTCTTTGAATTAAGATATTGAGATAAAACTGTCCAGTTTGAGGGTTTGTTGCAGCTTGTTCCCATTCGCTAGCTACAGCGAAGTGAAAAGACAAGCGACCGAGGGATGTGTGCGCTTTGGGGACCTTTAACAGAATGTGACTGGCAGAACGGGTGTTGTATATGGAGGATGAGGGCTGCAGAAGATATCTCAGATAGGGGGGAGTGAGGCCTAAGAGGGTTTTATAAATAAGCATCAACCAGTGGGTCTTGCGACGGGTATACAGAGATGACCAGTTTACAGAGGAGTATAGAGTGCAGTGATGTGTCCTGTAAGGAGATTTGGTGGCAAATCTGATGACAGAATGATAAAGAACATCTAGGCGCTCGAGCGCACCCTTACCTGCTGATCTTACCGAATATCTCCAAGATCGCATAGCAGTTCAGACGTCTTTTGTCCTCGTCTTGTCGTGTCCTGTATATATATATATTTACAACTTTTTTCACATACATTTTATTTTTATTTTCCATCAACTCATCTTCTAAACACTCTCCTGCAACCAGCCTCACCAATTTATATTTATAAAAAAGTATTATTTACCTCAGATCTGTAATCCTCCAAGAAGCTAGCCAGAAACTAGCCAGAAGCTAGCCAGGAGCTAGCCCAGAAGCTAATCCAGAAGCTAATCAGAAGCTAGTTAGCTTCTTTACTGGCAAATCGTTAGTATCCAGCTAACCACGGTGTGTGGTCATCAGCTATCCTTTAGCTCGAAAATCTATCGAAAATCTATCGCCAGTTTTGTACGGCGCAGCGCGGCTCGGAACGGAACATACCGGACCAATTTTTCTCTCCATGTCCCTGGATTTCAACTGCTCTCTGGACATTCATACCCGGATCTCACAGCTAGCTAGCTGCTATCCGTGTGACAGTCGGCTTTCGTCGATTCCGGAGCAAACATCGATTGTTCCGGTGCTAGCCAGCTCCGTCAATCACTCCTGAGTTCCATCATTCACTCCTGGGCTGCAGTCACCTATCTGGACCCGTTTCACTGCCTACGCGGAGCCCCATCGGGCCTTCACAACTGGACTGCCGACGTTATCTACCTGAATGAGATCCGGCTGGCTCCTCTGTCGCGACGTTACCTGAACGCCCATCTGCGGCCCGCTAACCGTTAGCTGTCTTACCGGCTGCTATCTGAATAGACAATCGGACAATTTATTTATTTTTATTATTATTTTGTTTTCTTCTCGGGCCTCTATAACTATATCTATTGTTCTTATTTTTGTTGTTGTTGTGTGATTTGGATTAATCCCCTCTACCACACGGAACCCCACTAATCTACTGACCGAACGCAAGAGGTGGCTAACAACAGACTCCATCCTATGCTAGCTTGCTACCGGTTGGCCTGGCTAGCTGTCTAAATCGCCGTGACCCTCAACCAACCTCTCCACTCACTGGACCCTTTTGATCACTCGACTAAGCATGCCTCTCCTTAATGTCAATATGTCTTGTCCATTGCTGTTCTGGTTAGTGTTTATTGGCTTATTTCACTGTAGAGCCTCTAGTCCTGCTCACTATACCTTATCCAACCTATTAGTTCCACCACCCACACATGCAATGACATCTCCTGGTTTCAATGATGTTTCTAGAGACAATATCTCTCTCTTCATCACTCAATACCTAGGTTTACCTCCACTGTATTCACATCCTACCTTACCTTTGTCTGTACATTATACCTTGATGCTATTTTATCGCCCCCAGAAACCTCCTTTTACTCTCTGTTCCAGACGTTCTAGACGACCAATTCTTATTGCTTTTAGCCGCACCCTTATTCTACTCCTCCTATGTTCCTCTGGCGATGTAGAGGTGAATCCAGGCCCTGCAGTGCCTAGCTCCACTCCTATTCCCCAGGCGCTCTCTTTTGACGACTTCTGTAACCGTAATAGCCTTGGTTTCATGCATGTTAACATTAGAAGCCTCCTCCCTAAGTTTGTTCTATTCACTGCTTTAGCACACTCTGCCAACCCGGATGTTCTAGCTGTGTCTGAATCCTGGCTTAGGAAGACCACCAAAAACTCAGACATTTTAATTCCAAACTACAACATTTTCAGACAAGATAGAACTGCCAAAGGGGGCGGTGTTGCAATCTACTGCAAAGATAGCCTGCAGAGTTCTGTCCTACTATCCAGGTCTGTACCCAAACAATTTGAACTTCTACTTTTAAAAATCCACCTCTCTAAAAACAAGTCTCTCACCGTTGCCGCCTGCTATAGACCACCCTCTGCCCCCAGCTGTGCTCTGGACACCATATGTGAACTGATTGCCCCCCATCTATCTTCAGAGCTCGTGCTGCTAGGCGACCTAAACTGGAACATGCTTAACACCCCAGCCATCCTACAATCTAAACTTGATGCCCTCAATCTCACACAAATTATCAATGAACCTACCAGGTACCCCCCCAAAGCCTTAAACACGGGCACCCTCATAGATATCATCCTAACCAACTTCCCCTCTAAATACACCTCTGCTGTCTTCAACCAAGATCTCAGCGATCACTGCCTCATTGCCTGCATCCGTAATGGGTCAGCGGTCAAACAACCTCCTCTCATCACTGTAAAACGCTCCCTGAAACACTTCAGCGAGCAGGCCTTTCTAATCGACCTGGCCGGGGTATCCTGGAAGGATATTGACCTCATCCCGTCAGTAGAGGATGCCTGGATATTTTTTTTAAAATGCCTTCCTAACCATCTTAAATAAACATGCCCCATTCAAGAAATTTAGAACCAGGAACAGATATAGCCCTTGGTTCTCCCCAGACCTGACTGCCCTTAACCAACACAAAAACATCCTATGGCGTTCTGCATTAGCATCGAACAGCCCCCGTGATATGCAGCTGTTCAGGGAAGCTAGAAACCATTATACACAGGCAGTTAGAAAAGCCAAGGCTAGCTTTTTCAAGCAGAAATTTGCTTCTTGCAACACTAACTCCAAAAAGTTCTGGGACACTGTAAAGTCCATGGAGAATAAGAACACCTCCTCCCAGCTGCCCACTGCACTGAAGATAGGAAACACTGTCACCACTGATAAATCCACCATAATTGAAAATTTCAATAAGCATTTTTCTACTGCTGGCCATGCTTTCCACCTGGCTACTCCTACCCCTGTCAACAGCACTGCACCCCCAACAGCAACTCGCCCAAGCCTTCTCCATTTCTCCTTCTCCCAAATCCATTCAGTTGATGTTCTGAAAGAGCTGCAAAATCTGGACCCCTACAAATCAGCCGGGCTAGACAATCTGGACCCTTTCTTTCTAAAATTATCTGCCGAAATTGTTGCCACCCCTATTACTAGCCTGTTCAACCTCTCTTTCGTGTCGTCTGAGATTCCCATAGATTGGAAAGCAGCTGCGGTCATCCCCCTCTTCAAAGGGGGGGACACTCTTGACCCAAACTGCTACAGACCTATATCTATCCTACCATGCCTTTCTAAGGTCTTCGAAAGCCAAGTCAACAAACAGATTACCGACCATTTTGAATCTCACCATACCTTCTCTGCTATGCAATCTGGTTTCAGAGCTGGTCATGGGTGCACCTCAGCCACGCTCAAGGTCCTAAACGATATCTTAACCGCCATCGATAAGAAACATTACTGTGCAGCCGTATTCATTGATCTGGCCAAGGCTTTCGACTCTGTCAATCACCACATCCTCATCGGCAGACTCAACAGCCTTGGTTTCTCAAATGATTCCCTCGCCTGGTTCACCAACTACTTCTCTGATAGAGTTCAGTGTGTCAAATCGGAGGGTCTGTTGTCCGGACCTCTGGCAGTCTCTATGGGGGTGCCACAGGGTTCAATTCTTGGACCGACTCTCTTCTCTGTATACATCAATGATGTCGCTCTTGCTGCTGGTGAGTCTCTGATCCACCTCTACGCAGACGACACCATTCTGTATACTACTGGCCCTTCTTTGGACACTGTGTTAACAACCCTCCAGGCAAGCTTCAATGCCATACAACTCTCCTTCTGTGGCCTCCAATTGCTCTTAAATACAAGTAAAACTAAATGCATGCTCTTCAACCGATCGCTACCTGTACCTACCCGCCTGTCCAACATCACTACTCTGGACGGCTCTGACTTAGAATACATGGACAACTACAAATACTTAGGTGTCTGGTTAGACTGTAAACTCTCCTTCCAGACCCATATCAAACATCTCCAATCCAAAGTTAAATCTAGAATTGGCTTCCTATTTCGCAACAAAGCATCCTTCACTCATGCTGCCAAACATACCCTTGTAAAACTGACCATCCTACCAATCCTCGACTTTGGCGATGTCATTTACAAAATAGCCTCCAATACTCTACTCAACAAATTGGATGCAGTCTATCACAGTGCAATCCGTTTTGTCACCAAAGCCCCATATACTACCCACCATTGCGACCTGTACGCTCTCGTTGGCTGGCCCTCGCTTCATACTCGTCGCCAAACCCACTGGCTCCATGTCATCTACAAGACCCTCCTAGGTAAAGTCCCCCCTTATCTCAGCTCGCTGGTCACCATTGCATCTCCCACCTGTAGCACACGCTCCAGCAGGTATATCTCTCTAGTCACCCCCAAAACCAATTCTTTCTTTGGCCGCCTCTCCTTCCAGTTCTCTGCTGCCAATGACTGGAACGAACTACAAAAATCTCTGAAACTGGAAACACTTATCTCCCTCACTAGCTTTAAGCACCAACTGTCAGAGCAGCTCACAGATTACTGCACCTGTACATAGCCCACCTATAATTTAGCCCTATCAACTACCTCTTACCCAACTGTATTTAATTTATTTATTTATTTTGCTCCTTTGCACCCCATTATTTTTATTTCTACTTTGCACATTCTTCCATTGCAAAACTACCATTCCAGTGTTTTACTTGCTATATTGTATTTACCTTGCCACCAAGGCCTTTTTTGCCTTTACCTCCCTTCTCACCTCATTTGCTCACATTGTATATAGACTTGTTTATACTTTATTATTGACTGTATGTTTGTTTTACTCCATGTGTAACTCTGTGTTGTTGTATCTGTCAAACTGCTTTGCTTTATCTTGGCCAGGTCGCAATTGTAAATGAGAACTTGTTCTCAACTTGCCTACCTGGTTAAATAAAGGTAAAATAAATAAAAAAATCTATAAATTATGTCTCCATAATCTAGCATGGGTAGGATGGTCATCTGAATCAGGGTTAGTTTGGCAGCTGGAGTGAAAGAGGAGCGATTACGATAGAGGAAACCAAGTCTAGATTTAACTTTAGCCTGCAGCTTTGATATGTGCTGAGAGAAGGACAATGTACTGTCTAGCCAAACTCCCAAGTACTTGTATGAGGTGACTACCTCATGCTCAGAGGTAGTAATCACACCTGTGGGGAGAGGCACATTCTTCTTACCAAACCACATTACCTTTGTTTTGGAGGTGTTCAGAACAAGGTTAAGGGTACAGAAAGCTTGTTGGACACCAAGAAAGCTTTGTTGTAGAGCATTTCAAACAAAATCCGGGGATGGGCCTGCTGAGTATAAGACTGTATCATCTGCATATAAATGGATGAGAGAGCTTCCTACTGCCTGAGCTTTGTTGTTGATTTAAATTGAGAAGAGCGTGGGGCCTAGGATTGAGCCTTGGGGTACTCCCTTGGTGACAGGCAGTGGCTGAGACAGCCGTTTTCTGACTTTATACACTGCACTATTTGAGAGAGGTAGTTAGCAAACCAGGCCAAAGACCCCTCAGAGACACCAATACTCCTTAGCCCACAAGAATGGAATGGTGTACCCTATCAAAAGCTTTGGCCAAGTCAATAAAAATAGCAGCACAACATTGCTTAGAATCAAGGGCAATGGTAAAGTTTCAAGAGCTCCACTAGCACCTCAGACTCAGTGACTACCTGCAGGAAGAAATGTTGTAGCGGGGCATTCCTAACAACCTAAGCATTACGGAACTTATATTAGATCAAGTAAGCCTCACATATTAAATACACCATTACATTTTTTGGGACCAAATTCAACACTATAATTGAGCTTCATACAAACAATCCGCTTGGTGAGAAAAAAAGAAAAAACACCACATGCAGATTTTGGGCCCAGTTATCCCTCTCGCTTCACCTCTTCCTCTCTGTACAAACCCACTGGGCATCTTTGCCAGTAATCCACAGATACAATAAGTACATTTATTTGTTTTATTCCATACATTTTCCCTGACACCCAAAAGTACTTGCTACATTTCGAATGCTTAGCAGTTCATGCACTTCTCAAGAGAACATCCCTGGTCATCCCTACTGCCTCTGATCTGACTGACTCACTAAAAACAAATGCTTAGCTTGTAAATTATGTCTGAGTGTTGGAGTGTGCCCATGGCTATCCTTAATTTGTTTTTTTTAAATAATACAATTATCCCATTTGGTTTGCTTAGTATAAGGAATGTGAAGTGATTTATACTTTTATTTTGATACTTAAGTATATTTTAGCAATTACATTTACTTTTGATAGTTAATATCACAGCCATATATCACAAACCCCCAAGTTGTGTGAGGTTCTGTGTTATGCACTATAGCCCGTTACCATATCATATGTGATGGAATATTATTTGTTGTTGGCTTGTGTGGGTGTATGTGTTATGCAACATAGCTGACTTGAGACATTGTTAACAGTTTCAGGGCCATGGGCCTTTCTCGTGATGGAAAAATACAGAATAACATAAAAACGGACACATACAGAACGTAGTGTAGGGAACAAACGGTCTTTTGTTAGATAACAGGAGCCAGGTGTGTGATAACTGTATGGAGTGCATGGGCGCATAGATATTCTACACAACTACAATGACTGACCACTGAAGCGCCCAGGGGGCTGGCACCAGCTCGTGTGCCAACAATCAACGATAGGATGAGTGAGTTTAAACCACGCCCAGTCTCTACTCTGACAGGCCGGCTCGGAAGCAGGAACTACTTCTGTCAGAGTATATTATAATAACTTCGTCAGGAACAAGTCAGTTCTCTGTTTGCCCTGCGAGGAGTGACAGAGAGCCCGTATATACGAAAATTGCATTTACCACTTATTGCTTAGCTAATAAAAAGTACATAGTATGCAATTCGGTGACTCAGTGTCATACTTCTCATACTTCATACTTCCTCTTCAAAGGGGGTGACACTCTTGACCCAAACTGCTACAGACCTATATCTATCCTACCCTGCCTTTCTAAGGTCTTCGAAAGCCAAGTCAACAAACAGATTACTGACCATTTCGAATCTCACCATACCTTCTCTGCTATGCAATCTGGTTTCAGAGCTGGTCATGGGTGCACCTCAGCCATGCTCAAGGTCCTAAATGATATCTTAACCGCCATCGATAAGAAACATTACTGTGCAGCCGTATTCATTGATCTGGCCAAGGCTTTCGACTCTGTCAATCACCACATCCTCATCGGCAGACTCGACAGCCTTGGTTTCTCAAATGATTGCCTCGCCTGGTTCACCAACTACTTCTCTGATAGAGTTCAGTGTGTAAAATCGGAGGGTCTGCTGTCCGGACCTCTGGCAGTCTCTATGGGGGTGCCACAGGGTTCAATTCTTGGACCGACTCTCTTCTCTGTATACATCAATGATGTCGCTCTTGCTGCTGGTGAGTCTCTGATCCACCTCTACGCAGACGACACCATTCTGTATACTACTGGCCCTTCTTTGGACACTGTGTTAACAACCCTCCAGGCAAGCTTCAATGCCATACAACTCTCCTTCTGTGGCCTCCAATTGCTCTTAAATACAAGTAAAACTAAATGCATGCTCTTCAACCGATCGCTACCTGTACCTACCCGCCTGTCCAACATCACTACTCTGGACGGCTCTGACTTAGAATACATGGACAACTACAAATACTTAGGTGTCTGGTTAGACTGTAAACTCTCCTTCCAGACCCATATCAAACATCTCCAATCCAAAGTTAAATCTAGAATTGGCTTCCTATTTCGCAACAAAGCATCCTTCACTCATGCTGCCAAACATACCCTTGTAAAACTGACCATCCTACCAATCCTCGACTTTGGCGATGTCATTTACAAAATAGCCTCCAATACTCTACTCAACAAATTGGATGCAGTCTATCACAGTGCAATCCGTTTTGTCACCAAAGCCCCATATACTACCCACCATTGCGACCTGTACGCTCTCGTTGGCTGGCCCTCGCTTCATACTCGTCGCCAAACCCACTGGCTCCATGTCATCTACAAGACCCTCCTAGGTAAAGTCCCCCCTTATCTCAGCTCGCTGGTCACCATTGCATCTCCCACCTGTAGCACACGCTCCAGCAGGTATATCTCTCTAGTCACCCCCAAAACCAATTCTTTCTTTGGCCGCCTCTCCTTCCAGTTCTCTGCTGCCAATGACTGGAACGAACTACAAAAATCTCTGAAACTGGAAACACTTATCTCCCTCACTAGCTTTAAGCACCAACTGTCAGAGCAGCTCACAGATTACTGCACCTGTACATAGCCCACCTATAATTTAGCACAAACAACTACCTCTTTCCCTACTGTATTTAATTTATTTATTTATTTTGCTCCTTTGCACCCCATTATTTTTATTTCTACTTTGCACATTCTCCCATTGCAAATCTACCATTCCAGTGTTTTACTTGTTATATTGTATTTACTTTGCCACCATGGCCTTTTTGCCTTTACCTCCCTTATCTCACCTCATTTGCTCACATCGTATATAGACTTGTTTATACTGTATTATTGACTGTATGTTTGTTTTACTCCATGTGTAACTCTGTGTTGTTGTATGTATCGAACTGCTTTGCTTTATCTTGGCCAGGTCGCAATTGTAAATGAGAACTTGTTCTCAACTTGCCTACCTGGTTAAATAAAGGTGAAATAAATAAATAAATAAATAAAAACTTATCCTGATACCAGATTCGATTGACGCAACCCTTAACAGTTGCCTTATTGCTATTATAAACTGGTTACCAACGTAATTGAAGCAGTAAAAATACATGTTTTGTTATACCAGTGGTATACGGTCTGATATACCACGGCTGTTAGCCAATCAGCATTCAGGTCTCGAACCACCCAGTTTATAATACACAAATGACCACCGGCTAAATCTATGATATTAAAATGGCTATTTACTCTGTTTCATCTGAGTGCGCAATCTACAGTCTCATCAGCCTAGGCAGGGAAGTTATAAACTTGCTCTCCGCTATAAAATGCATCTAGACTTTATCTCACATTTCTTTTAGACTAACGTTTAGTTTTCTACAGGGGAGATTTGTATAAACCTTATTGTCTGTCTCGCCGGTATTTGCAACATTGTTTCAATATTCAAATTCTATCTACAACTGTCCCATAGTAATGAAAGTGTAGGGATCGGGACGAGAGAGAAGGCAGCGTTTCTCAGCCAGTCGAAATCATGAATCAGCTGGCATCATTTTTATGTATATATACAGAGAAAAGTCAATTGAATTGACTCAATTGAAAACAGGTAAAACTAAACGAAGTGCAGCTAGTTTGCAGTCTTTCCAGCTTCAGTTCTAAGTTATTGTGTTAGCTGTGTTGTTGGCTAGCTCCTCTGAACAACAGTGTCCTGACGAGAGAGCACATTTTCTATGCCAGGCGAAATCGTGCCTCATTAGCTCATTGTTATGGATGTCTCCAAATAAATGTCAGACGAAAACAGCTTAAACATGCAGCTACTTTGCGGTTATTCTGGCTGCACTTTTTGACGTGACTGTAAATTAGCCGTAGTTGGCTAGCTAGCAAGCAAGGGATAAAACCGTTGCCAGTCAGTATGACAACGGAACATTTAGAACGAACGACTGGGTCGCGTCACTAGCAACAATGATTTGTGTCGGGACTATACATCGTGGAAGGATGAAATAGTACGAATACATTAATCAAAATAACGTTTTTAATGAAAATATGTCATCATAATTTGAATATGTTGGTAATATGTTTGAAAAGTCAAATGGAAAAGTGAATACCTTATTGCAAATAGGCTGATCCATTGATCATCACTAATCCATCATCAAAACACTAAAACAGAAGAGAGAACTCAAAACATTTTTGAAAAAAAAAAGAGATTTATTTTGAACTCATCTGAACATCAGATATACTCGGTAATTGTTGGTCAGCAAGAACCGTTTGTACATTTGATATTGATGTGTATAGAAATCCAAAACAAGCAACAATACTTTTTTGGGTTTGGAAAACTGGGTGAATCGGTTGGATGGCTTTAGGGGTTATATTACATACCTGTCAAATAAACATTTAAAATAAAAATACACAAAAGTTGCTTTTGAGGGGCCAAGGTAGATGTGTTATATCTACTCTATTTTTCATAAAAATGTTGGACACTTTCTGTAAACAATAAAATAGGTCCATCATGTTTCTGCTCAATGTTATATACCTACATGTACATGACATCTATTCACCTCAAGCTTTTAGTTTAAAATTGCATTTTGTCAAAATCGTTCGTCTCAAAATTAATGGATTATAAGAGATGTGGACATCCTTGAAATGGGACTTCCACTAGTGAAAGTGTTTAATGGCTGTGCTTTTTGTCAACATACTGAAACACTGAAATGCTTCACTGACAAGAGGGGAAAAAGCTTGATTTCACTTCAGTGCAGTTTATGGCACTTTAATATTGGAGAACTCTGGTGCACAAGAAACAGAAGTCATGAACTCTACGTAATGATGAACCGTCTGAACCAAAACTTGAGTGAAAACAGAATATCATGGTCTTATCCAGTGCATTAACACCTTGTCAGAATCCAAAACCTTCCCTTTTCAACTCAATGACCACATTTCATTTCACAAACAGGTTCATAAAATCTTTACATTGTACATCTGTAAAAAAAAAAAAAAAAACAATCCAAGCTGTCATTGAAATTGTGTTTTAATGCCCTTTGGGAAGAGGCCATTTTCCAACACAGGAACATTTGCCCAACAGGAGTAAAGACAATACAGAACACCATCAGTTCTCCTATACAGTATTCATAACCCTCTAATGCAGTTCACAACATGGTAATCCCAGAGTTGATTGGACAGGGATTCTTCCTACTGCATACACTTCTCTTCCCTTTCATTGTAGTCTCTTTCCTTCCACCCAGTAAGCAACTAGGAGGCATTCATTATTCACCACCCAGTTGAAGCTGCTAGTCCTAGCAGACATTTACTTCCAAGGCCTTGGTCTATTAGACCTTCATTTCTACACTGGAATCTAAATCAACTGAAGTCAGTTATCCAACAACGGGCACCCAACATCCTACCCCTATTACCTCAGCACAAGAGCACATCAGAGGGCTAAAATAGCCCAATTGAACTTGACCAAGGTCAGTGATATTTTTTTCCAAGAGGCAGACAAAAACATTAAAAATACAAAATATTTATTTTTGAAAATGACAAATGAAACGAAACAATTGTTTGGTTACTAGCATACCACACTAGGGCTAGGCAATAACAATGGATAACCGTTCACTTCGGTTCAGACAGACGCTCAGAGGCAAATCAATAAATCTCAAATTTCTGCACCCCTAAATTATGTTGCAGCCAAACGTTGAGGCAAAGCAGAGGGCCGAAAAGGGGCCACTGGCATTGTGAAATGGCATCCATTCTGCTCTATGTACTTAAGAAGGGGACAAATAGTGTCAGGCAATTTATTTTAGTTACAAAACAAACGCAATCCGAATGAAGTGAGGTTGACAACCATTTGAAATGTCATGTAGGGGAATTGGACTGACTGTTGGCATGGATATGATGAGAACAGCAAGAGCTAGAGGGAGCTCTTTGACCAAATGTAACTGCCGGGATATCCCAATATTTTCTAACCTACCTCCAACTAGCTAAAAACCATGTGCTTTAGAAAGATATGAACAGGGGGGGGGGGGGGGGAAGAGACCGCCTTGACCAAAAGCCTTGTCCCTGCATGTAAAAGAAGCGGGATTGGTGGCGCTTGCTTGTGGTCGATATTGCACCTTTGTGGGTGGTAACGGAGTCAGCTGGAGGCTTTATAAGCCCAATCTTTATTCTACAGGAGATAAACGTGTATTTAATCTTTCTTAATATTTTGTGGTTGTACAATATTCCCTGATGGCCTGCTGTGGCCGATGAGATTTGAACAGAATCCTAAAAGAAAAGAAAAAAAGGAGAAGGAGAAGAGATTATGAAATTGTCCATTGAGGGGGAACTTTCATGAGGGGGAACCGGGAATCCTGTTTTTGTTGCAGTTTGTTGTGGGACTTGTTGTTTTGTCACTCTCCCTTGTCCCTTTCTTAAAATGTTACACACGCTGGTCACACACACATCCGCCACTGTGCTGCTGTGGTCTCGCCATTTGTTCTGAGGACGAAAAAGACAAGATCTACAAGTAAGCACAGTGGTTTAAAAAGTCTTCCTTTGCTGTTTGAAAGGATTGCAGTGAGTTGTGCAATCTGACAGAACATGTGACATGTGTCTCTCTTGAGGAGCCCTACCTATGTTAGCTTCTTCGCTTTGTTGTAAAGCGAGTCCACAACTTTGCTCATGTTCTGAATAGTTTCCAGGGCCGCGCCATAAGTCTTGTCAACAGGTGGCTCGTCAAATATGATCAAGACACCCTCGCCTTGGTCCAGGATCCCTATAATGAGTCATACAGGCATTTTAGACGACATTTACATTTCACTGAACGAAAGAAGCGCAACACAAGTAGAGTTATGATACAGTCGTTTATACCAGGCCTGGTACCAACCAAACCGGCAATTTACCATGAAACTTCTTGTCCAGGATCATCTGTGACAATTTCCTCTCGACATCCGCCTGAGGGAAATGAAACATATCCACTGATTACTGACAACATTGAGAGCTGTACATGTATCACGGGATAGAAGACTACCGATGTGTCACTCTTGTACCACAGGACTGAATACTTCAAATATGAAGATATTAAAGAAGAAACCTCCATACCTTTGAAAGTTTGATGAGACCTGATATGTGTTCAATCTGGGGGGGAAAGCAACGCCATAAAGGATTACGATTTAAGGGTGGTTAGCCTCACCAAAAAGAAGAAGAAAAAAGCTATATTAAAGGTACCCAGATGAACGTGCTGTACCTGTACTCTGGAGAAGGGTTCGATGACACGGATAAGGTTCCCTTCCAGCAGGTTGTCATACAGCGTGGCCAGGTGGGTTCTGATGATGGGGTCGTCCCTCAACTCTGCTTTGTATTCCGTAAGGGCCTAGAAAGATAAAGGGAGGAATAGGAGGAGAGAAAGACAAGAGGGTTAGAAGGGAGGATACAAATGGGCCTGGCACAATAGAGATCCTCAGAGAAACAAACATAGCAGGAAAAATGAGGGCTAAAGGAAGGTCTTACCTTTTCAAAGTCGGCTAATGATCTGTTCTTGCTGGCTTGTGCAACGCATTTCAGTGCATCCGTCTGCAGAGGGAGGGAGGAAGCGACCACGGTCAGCCAGGTACCAACCAACGTATTACACAATGCAAGTTGAGAAAGACCGCCCAACTGCCCCCCACAAAAATCGTGGGTTCTTACCTGTCGGCCCGCATGCCGCAGGGCCAGTTTTCCGCTAATCAGGGACTGCACCTCTTCTGGTCTGAAAGAGAACAGCAACAGAGGGTCAACCAAGCCGTACCTGTATGCTTCATATCATTGCAACACAGCAAGGAGGTAGTATCACTCACAGGCTAAGCATGATCTTGCAGAGCAGCATGTATTTGAGACCGGTGATGGCTTTAGGGTGGTCGATGGAATCGTAGCCCTCGAAGGCCTCAAAGAAGTAGGAGTAGGCAGTCTTCCAGTCCTTCTCCGAAGCCGCATGGACGATCCCTGCAGGTGAGGAAGCATGGTCAGTCGTTCACACTAAGCATGGCACTTTTCCACCTCAACACACAGCTCTTCTTCATTTGGGTCAGTAAACTAATATTGGGTGTTATAAATGAAGAAGACAGTAGCTAGTTTTCCATCCAATTAGCAACGATTTTCATGTGAATATTCTCAAATCTGCTTAAAAAGGAGCAGCATTTTCCCACCAGAGATGTTTCCATCAAATGAACTTAAAGAGAAAAGGCTGTGGGTGACGTAGTGCACATAAAAATAACTTTTGCTGTTAAATTTCCATGTGCCGAATAAAAAACACAATTTAAATGGGTTTCCATCACATTTTTAACTCCACTGATGGTTTTGTTCGAAAAATGTGTTATATTTATTAGGATCCCCATGATCCCCACTAGTAACAGCTAGTCGTACTGCTAGTCTTACTGGGGTCCAAAACATAACGAAGAAGACAGACAAAATACTTAATAATTTAATGTGCCCACTCTGACCTTGGCACGTGCGTTCTAGCCAACAGCTCGCAGATACAGTAGAAAATAGCCTACTACATGAGATTATTATGGACAAAAGAGTGAGATTATTTTATTTGTCAAATTGCAAGCAAATAAATAGAAATACATGTTTTATTGTCAGATACACCAGATAGATACAGTGAAATGTGTTGTTGTACAGGGTCAGCCATAGTAGTACAGCACCCCTGGAGCAAATTAGGGTTAATTAAGTGCCTCGCTCAAGGGCACAGACCGATTTTTCACCGTGTCGGCTCGGGTATTCGAACCAGCAATCTTTCGGTTTCTAGCCCAATGCTCTAACCGCTAGGCTACCTGCCGCACTAAGCATCAATCATTATGTCACCAGAATTAGACCCTGAATATTTATTGAAAAGGAGCATCAAACTAATCACTGCACTTTCATCAACCTGTGACGTTCATAACTTATTTCATCTGTAGCCTGAATGTTTTCCTTAGTCTTAGTGGGAAGTCCACACAACAACATATCGCGCGACTACAAGGTTACTTCGATACGATAGTTATTATAGCATTTCCACCGCCATTTCTCATGTTAATTAATTTTACTGACACAAAAAGATCCCACCATGTCTAGCGTATTTTGTTATTTCGACAAAAATGTTCCGTTTCCACCCGGCCCGTCGTGACATTTTTTTATCCAATATGTACTTTACTCGTAAAAAGTCTGGATGGAAACCTGATTAATGACTCACTGAAATGTCTGGTAAATGGATAAACACTGTGCACATAAGCCCTCTTACTGATTGATTTACAGTTCCATAGATTATTTTATCAGTTAAACAAAACGCATACAAGAGCTCTGAGTGGATGCTATTCTGTTGTTTCTGCCAAAACAACAGCTTAAGCTACCATTGGTTTCTAATCCATTGAGGAACACTGTAGGGAGGCTTTGGATGGAGGCTTGTTCACTGGGACTGACCTGACATCATGTCCAGGGCGGCCTGCAGCTTGGGGGGACAGTAGATTCCATTGGCCGTAGTGCGGGCGGATGTGAGGGCGGCGCGGGCCTTGGGCAGGTTGCTAAGCGCGTGGTACGTCTTGCTCTCCTGCAGCTGCACCTCCACCAGCAGGGCCTTGTCGTCCATCTTCTTCAGCTCATGGAGCAGCTGGGTGCCTGAACACCAGAGAAATAATCTACCTTACTTTGGAGATACCACAGCTTCTGTATACAGTATGTGGTCCACAACCCTGGTGTTGAGGAATATCAAAGTTCAATGTCATCATGACTCTAATTGTTTTGACTCCTCATCACAAAGCTTCCAGGAGAATGGGATACTGAGTTCTGCTACATAGCCATGGGTAAACATATCCAAGCATTGCACAATTCTTAGCCCTCCCTGCTCAGACAGATGCTAAGCTCATTTAGCAGGGATAATATTGTCAGTCCATTCAAATGGAGCTGTCACTCACCAAGCGCCAAGGCCTCCTGGTATCTTTTGGTGTCAAAATAGAGTGAAATCAAGCGGGCCTGGAGAAAGGGGACGAGAAATGTGACATTGCAACACTCACAGTATAGTGTAAAAATATTAATCATATCACTTTGAGGTGGTAGGGAAATGTGTTGAAAATAACCACATGAATTTCAGTCTCCAAACTAAAATGTCACCGTATAGGAACAATAGATTGTCTTTTAGGTGAAGAAGACACCCAGGCCAGCTTACCTCCAGAGCCTGCCTGAGGAAGGTCCTCTTCTCCACCTTGGCCCACTCAATGCATTCCAGACACAGATCCACCTCCTGGCCTGTGGCTGCCTCCATGTCCAGGAAGAGGTCCAGCAGGGAGCGGACCAGCCGGGCCGCCTTGGCCTTACTGATGGAGATGAGGAACGGCCGCACAAACTTCAGCAGACCCCCCAACTCTGGAAGAATCACCACAGCAGAAAATAGGGCTAAATGAATAGCAACAGTAAGCATACTCAATAAGTCTCAGTCAGTATGTGTTCTGTTGTCTACTGTCAAACGAGTGACGTTCGCTTCATAAGCAGTTCTTGTGTACTACAGCAGTAGTACCAGGGGTACTAGGACCCCAGCGTACTTGGCCTATCCACCGTGGGTACTTTATTTTTTTTTTTATTTAACCTTTATTTAACTAGGCAAGACAGATTCTTATTTACAGTGACGGCCTAGGTGGGAACAGGAACACTGCCTTGTACAGGGGCAGAACAGATTTTTACCTTGTCAGCATCGGGGATTCGATCCACCAACCTTTCGGTTACTGGCCCAACGCTCTAACCACTAGGCTACCTACCTTGAGAAGAATCATAAGAGCATAGGTTTGTTTACTGGTAAAATGCACAAGGTGATTCTTCAGGGGTACCGTCCAGGCAGGGGAAAAAAAATCAGTTGGTGGGACAGTAACCGCCGAAAAAGGTTGGGAACCAGTGTACTACAGAACAGTTAGGCAATGGCACATACAGTGAATCATTGTGCAGTTACTGGATGAATCACCACCAAGTTCCTCAAGTTCAACAGCCAGGCAAATAGACCAGATTATGTGTTTGGTGTTTTGAGTCTCACCTGCAGCCTGTCCTGTTTTGGCCAGGAGTGACCCCAGCTCCAGGATGCTCTGTTCTTTAACCCGAACGGATTCTTCATCACTGTCCTGGATATTTCTCCTCACTGTGGGGACAAGGAAAATAATGCACTGATTCACATTGACTATTTAACATACACTGACAGTCTCCTATTCTAAACTATTGTTTGTGTTCCTTATTGTCTTTTTCCGAGTTACTGTTTATCTGGATCAACGAGGCTAACAAGTCAACAGCTAACTGAGGCCCTGTGACTAAGGCAATTTTTTGGACAGCCACATGCTAGTACAAAGCTAGCTACAGAACTGTCAACAAAAGCTAGGTATCTAGCTAGCTAATCGTTAACTAACGATAGCTATGTTAACTTAATGAACAGTGAACTTGATCTCACTGTTAATTTGGTAACGTTAGCAAGCTACCTAGCTAAGTTAGCTGTCATTTTAGAGCATATAGGAAGCTATATTGTAAACACCAAAATGACATAGCTACATCAATGAACTTGAGAATTGAATGGATCTTGGTTAGCTAACTAGCTAGCTGGCTAACTAGCTAGCTATAACATATGGTGCTTGACTAACGTTAGCTAAATAGTAACGTTGAATTGTATTGCGATACTGTTTCATAAAGATAGCATAAAAAGTTAGCTAGTTAACGTCTCTTTCCAGTTCATCATGGCCTAGCTAGCTAGACATCCAGGGACTACCTAGCTAGCTAGCAACCCCACGATTCTACAGTGAGTCAGCACGACACACAAACCGGCTCTTGTCAGTGTATAAAACTGCCTTTACGATGACTCAAATCAAGCAGAAATTCAAAAATAAGACGAGACTGTCTCGTCTGAACGCCTACAAACATCACTTACCAATAGAATGTAGAATATCAATAGAGGCGTTACGATCCGTGCTAATAAGAGACTGAGCTCTCTGAAACTCAACCACTGCCGCAGCCGCCATCTTACCTATTCAAAAGCTGCCTGCCTACAACCGTCAAGAATGCGATAGGAAATACGTAAATGAGCTACTCAGATACATCACGAGAGGGAGCCAAATATACTTTCTGGGGATTGTAGTTCAGTATTTTACATTAACCAGTTGATATACATTATAGCACAATGTTCCTATTTTGTCATGCTGACTCATCTTATCAAATAAACTGTAGCAGAATGTCATGATCATTTTACTTGAGACCCCCATTCATAATTTACTGTAGGCCCACACGCCTATTTAATCCAAAGTGGTCTGTTCATGAAATAAGTGAACATTGAGCTGGATGATAGACTATAGGAATTTGTTGGAACATGTGTTTATTAAAATGTTAGGATGTTATGGTAAATTAATACACGCCTATTAGTTCTGTACAATGACATCTAGACACTTAAAACGGGATGGTGCATCAGAAGAGACTTCATCCTGCACAATTTCAAATAAATGGCCTAAATACATGTTTGTTTTTTTATATCAGGTTATCCCCAAGCTACGTTGTTATGTATGCCCCTCGTTTTAATAGCTTAGATGCGATCTAACATGTATGTTATTAGTAAATACAAATAGTTTTTATGTGGACATGTATTTATTGGCTAGGCCTACTTGTAATTGTGTGATTGAAACAACCTTAGTCTACATGCTGAAAACCATTCATTGTTTTTCAAGAAATGGATTTCAGTTCATTGAGTGCATTGTGCTTTGAGTTCATTGAATGTTTGTTGTGATGGGGCGGAGTTGCACATCTGTATGTAGCCTATCTCCGCTGCGCTGTATCAGCAAAATAAATGGACAGCGCACTACACACTAAAACACTAGTGAATATAGGCTACAAGATATATTGGGTAATTCACCTATTACAAACAGCCTTTGTGACTGCAGCCACACACAGCTGCAAATTACAGCACCACGGACAGAGCACAGAGCGGCGCCCGACCACTGCCTTTCTCCTTTTTTACACCAGCCATCCTTTCACTAGCCACAAGCTAGTGTGAGCGCAAAGAAACCCTCGAACCCGTATCTCTTGCGGTGAGGACCAAATGCACATCTTCATATCAGCATCCGTTCCACAGTTGCCTACCTACCGCCTGCGCAGCAGAGAGACTGGCGATTCCTTGACTATGTCAAGGTGTGCGGATAATCTGGCTTGATTAACGCCTTTTCTTTTCTTGGATTGTACGGTGTTGTGTTTTTTTAACCGCATTTTTCCAAGATGGTTAATAAGGTTTCACCTTGATGTGCACCATATCAAAGGAATTAGCTATTACTGTTAAAGAAGCCATCACTGCTGTGCTATTATTTTTTTCATTGACTGGAGGAAAAATATCAAGTAAGTATAATATTTTTATATTATTTTATAATGTGTCTAATATCGTAACCTATTTCGAAGGATAACCTGCTGAATTATTGTAAACATCAACATGTAAGAATATAGGCGACACGTCACTGAGAAACATTGGCTATGCTGCCAAATTTGAAGGTATTCTATATTTCTCTGAATAACACTTTGCATAACACGAGGCTACCCGTATGCACCATAATAAACATGAGTCATGTCAAAGCGGTTCTTTGGAATTCTGCACCTTTATTAGCAAGCGGACGCTCATTTCAGAACCATGGACAGCAGCCTATGTACACAACAGCCTTGGACTCAAAGCTTGCCGCTAAACAAACTGTCTTGATCTTTCAATTAACACGTAAAATAGCAAAACATATTTTAGATTTTCTAACAACTCGACTAGCCTGCTTGAAAGTTTTTTTTGTGGCTGTTTCGGTTACGGCTGAATCTAAAAAAATTCTCAACGCACATCATGATCTGTAGACACATTATTAGTCTAGCCTAAAGATGCAAATGTTGTTATACAACATTATACAAATTATTACAAACCTCGTTTTAAAAGTGGATGATTTAGGCTATCAAAGGCGACCTTCACATAAAGGTGTTTACATTTCAGGTTTCCATTTGAAATGGAAGGTGCTAGCCAACTATATGAGCAGGAATGCATCCTTCGTTAGGCTTCAATCGAATTAAATTATGTTCATGTAAATCAGGATGTGAGCTTCGAGCAAAGCCTTATTATTAGAAGAGAAATTTGATATGGGCTGAAAGATGGGCATGCCTTAATCAACAATTGATGAGCCAGATGTGATCTTTTTATAATCGGTATGAATAGTTTAGGGGAAATCTGATTGAAAGTAGGTAACCTGCTCTCGATTTCAATTCAACAGTAATTGAATGTGTAGAGACCACGGTAAACGTTGCTGTAAATTGCGCGGCTGTTAGATTGGTTTGAAAGGTGTAGAGATGTTTCTACATCGGTTTACTATGCGGATTGTCAGGACGATAGCAGTGTTGTTGCCTCAACTAGCTTGTTGTCATTGCTGTCTGATTTCCTGAGCGCTAAGAGACATCATAATATTCCCTGGCATAGGCCCTACATTCACCTATGTATTTTTAAATTAAAATCAATTCAGCTAATTAGACTATTCGATGTGGATGACCGAGCACTTGTCGATATAGAATTTACTGTGTACACATTTATGAAAGCATGTCTGAATGTTTTGGTAATTCCTGTGAATTATTAGAGACAAGCAAGATATATCAACATAGCCTTCACAGCATCCTTTTAAGACATGCTCCTTTATTAGGACAACGCAGACGCTTGATTTCAGGACCTAGGACAGCAGCCGATTTACACAACCATATCAGATTTGAAATCAATGCTTGTCGCCAAACAATTCATCTTTATCTTCAATTAGTAAGAAATATTGAAATATCTTTGGATTTAAAAAAATGTAAAATCAATATCGCAATCACAGCCGAGATATCTGATTTTCAACAACAAAATGATGTACACACAACCTTAATGTCAATGATACAATGAAAGTGGGAACATGTAGCTACTAGCTACTGAAGCCATGCATTTTGTTTTCCACAGGCACTATTGACCCAGCTGAGAAGAAGAGCTAAGTGCCCAGAGAGAATCTGCTCAGATCAACTCCTAATCCATCCAGCACGTACCTTCCTATCAGGACCTACTGTGGCATTAGATGCCTGAGAGGAACCCACGCTTGTAGCCAGGGTCTCCCAGCTCAGAAGCATTGAGGCCCTCAGGATCTCCCCTGCCATTCTCTCTGGTCTGTCATCCACTAACGAAATTGCTACTCGGTCACCATGGGAACCGTTCTGTCTCTCTCTCCCAGCTACAGGAAGGCGTCCCTCTTCGAAGATGGGCCAGCCACAGTGGGCCACTACACAGCTGTTCAGAATAGCAAGAATGCCAAAGACAAAAACCTGAAGCGCCACTCGCTCATCAACGTTCTGCCATGGAAGCGCATTGTGGCAGTGTCAGCCAAGAAAAAGGGCTCCAAGAAGGTGCAGCCCAACACCACCTATCAGAATAATGTGACACATCTCAACAACGAGAACCTGAAGAAGTCTCAGTCCTGTGCCAACCTGTCCACCTTCACCCAGGACCAGAGCACCCCAGCCCTCGTCAAAAGCTCCAACAACGCTGTCTCGTCGGTCAAGAAGGCCCCCCTGACCAACTCCAATGCGGCCCCCGGCACGCCCAAAAGAGTGATCGTCCAGGCCTCCACCAGCGAGCTGCTGCGCTGCCTGGGTGAGTTCCTGTGCCGGCGCTGCTACAGACTTAAGCACATGTGTCCCACCGACCCGGTCCTGTGGCTGCGGAGCGTGGACCGCTCGCTGCTCCTCCAGGGCTGGCAAGACCAGGGGTTCATCACCCCGGCCAACGTGGTGTTTGTCTACATGCTGTGCCGCGATGTGGTATCCTCTGAGGTGGCAAACGAACATGAGCTGCAGGCCGTGCTGCTCACCTGCCTCTACCTGTCCTACTCCTACATGGGCAACGAGATCTCCTACCCACTGAAACCCTTCCTGGTGGAGAGCTCCAGGGACATCTTCTGGGACCGCTGCCTGTCCATCATCAACCTGATGAGCACTAAGATGCTTCAGATCAACTCGGACCCGCACTATTTCACCCAGGTGTTTGCCGACCTGAAGAACGAAAGCCAGAAGGAGGAGGAGAGGAGCCGCTTGCTCATTGGTCTGGACCGGTGAGGGCCCTGGGGAGAGGGGCCGGGGAGGGGGCAGGGGCCTACTCCAGTCTGGCATTTCAAAATGGGGGAGGGGGATTGGTTGAGGGAGTAGGAAGAGGGGAGTGGGGAAGTTTTGATGGGAAGAGATTAATTTTGAGGGTTGATATAAGGGTTAATTTGGCATAGATATACCCCAAACGTTTTTGATTATAAGCATGTTTAACAGCTAACATTACAACAGTTCACTGGAAGAGGGACATGAGAACACAGTTTGATTAAAAACAAATGACATTTTATGGTAAAAATATTATTTATCTCAATTTATCTTAAAACCAACTAAAGTTTTTTCGAAAGGAAAGAGGATCGTATTTTCACTGCACCTAAGAATGAAAGCTTTTGACACCTAAAAAAATGCCAGACTTGGGTACATCCTCTGTTTACGAACATGTATATAAAAACATTGAAAAATACAAAACCAACAATAATACACAATAAAAAAAAAAACAGTAGAAAAAGAACACAAATGTGCAGCTATGAATGTGTAGAGGATTGAGACCAGCCACCTGCTGACTGTCTGAGATGCACTGCCTATTGTGTGACTGGGCTACTACTCACATCATGGATGAACAGACAAGCTGCAACCCTGGTTCTTTAGACTCTGAAGTGAACACCCAGCTCTGCTGCAGCGTAAACATGATTTGACCTGAAAGGAAAAGTGGGGCCACCGATGCAGATTCATGTATTGCGTTTATTGTTTGTGACTTGGCGAGAGGGGTTTGGTGGAGAAAGATTGGTTCAGAAGGATTTGAAAAAAAGCCTGCATTGCATTGTGGGATTTTTTTTTTGACCACAACACAACAGGACATGAGGAATTACAGTACAACCTAAAGACACAACACTTGATGGTCGGTCACACTACATGTTAAGAAAGGCCTACTTTATTTTCATCTCAGAAAAAAATGAATGGATGTTCAAAGGCTCAAGCCCAGGGAGGCTTATCTATTGCCCTTTTTCTTTTTTTAACTTCAAAATAATAGCCTAATGCACGTGTGCCATGCAATTTTGGAGGGCAGGAATGACTTAACTGCATCTGCATTAGAGAATGCTGTGAACAAAGTGATAACTAGTTTATTTAGCTATGCTTGCTTAAATAGGCTATTTGTTTACCAAGGAATTCTTTTGTACTTTTGTCTGATGGTTGTGTCTAAAAACACTTGGGAATGAAGGTCCATATTGTGCTATAAGAAATTCAGCATTAACAAATGTTTAACTAGTGCCATATCTTTGATGAAAATCCTGTAGGTCTGAAAACACAGCGAAAGATGTCCAAATGTTGAGTGAACTTAATTTATTGTAATTTTATGTTCTCTTGGCACATCCCTTGTAATCAAAAGATCATGAATGAATGATCAATTGGTCTATTTCAAATTACAGGATATGGTGGGAATGAAGATTGATGGTTGTTGCAAATGAATGTTCCATGGAATAAGCTATAGATTAGCCCTAGATTAACAACCAGTAAAAATCTGACCATCGACAAAGTAACCAACACATCAGAGAGACCTTGAGTAAAGACAAAACCCCTTAGAACCTTTAGCACCCCTAGAACCCTTAGAACCCTAGGCACAGAGCAATCCCAAACCCAACACACCACCCAGCTCCACATATCAACAAGACAACATAACCATCAGCCAATGGCAGAGCATTTCACTCAAAACCACTCAGTGGCACAGCATAAACATTTACAGACAGCCTCCCCTGGCGTAATCTCTCCATGCCAATATTAATCAAATCTAAGACAACAATGTATTCAGCTGGGGAGGAGATGAGGCCATGGTCAGGTTAGATTCTAGTTGACCTCCATGGAGATAATCAGGTTTTCAAATCAGCTGAAGCCACTAGGATAAATGGAAGAGCATAGGGGGAAATAGGAACACCATGGCAACCTGGACTACATCTACATGAGAGCTTACGGAGCAGTCAAGATACATGGCAATCATTTGCATTGAAGAATTGTAGAGGCTAAAAAAGATTATAGAACTGATAGCATCGCCATCTCCAATAACTGAGATAAAGGGAGGTGGTAGGTTTTTCTGTCAACCACTGTTATATGTTGTAAGAGATATGTCGAATTGAATCCACAGATTAACAGGAATATGTTTTCTATAGTATACAGTACAGAGACTTAACTGGACCTTGGGGGAAAAAAACAACAAATGAAAATAATGCACATAAAAACAAGCAAATAAAAAGTAGTATTTGCCAGCTTTTTATCACCTCAACAGTGAGAAATTCCGCATGCTTTCTTTCATTAGTTGATTCTCAAATTTCTTTCTAGAAATGCAAAATGTTTATAGTCATATGCAGCGAATAAATACCATTTTCATTTGTATGTCTTTTCCATGCCCATGTCATGTGATGAAGGTTGTTCTTGGGGACTGTTGGTTGACATATGATAGATCTCTCTCCTCTGCTGTATCAGTGGGAGTCAAAGAGAAAAATGTATGGTGCAAATGGACATGGTTGTGGAGCGGTACCGTGGCATTGTGCCTTGTAATGGGAAATGGGTTGTTGTGTGTAGCGCAGTAGGAGGGACACACACTTTGGATGGGCTACTGCTCTGGGGAAAAAGCAGGGCATTGGGGTAAGGGGTCAAAAGCAGGGGAATCTTGACCCTCTCGCTGTTCACTTGCCCCAACTCACTAAAATGTGCCATTTTTTTGCCACTTGCATCACTGACTAGTTGTTTGAAAGACTTGGAAAAATCTTACAAAAAAAAGAGAAAAAAAGTGATACGTTTGAACATTTCAGTCGACTTCGATTTCAGTATCTTGTTGCGTACTTTGTAGAACAAAAAAAGGGTGTTAAAGAACATGAAAAGGGGGCATTTCAATGATGCATGTGAGCGCAAGTGTGTGAGAGTTTATCTGTACAGAAGAATGTGTGAATTTTGTTTTCTTATGACAAAGAGGAAGTGGAAAAGAGGATACTCTACACTGATAGACTACTGGGACAGGATGTGATCACTGATAGACTACTGGGACTGGGATGTGATCACTGATAGACTACTGGGACTGGGATGTGATCACTGATAGACTACTGGGACTGGGATGTGATCACTGATAGACTACTGGGACGTGATCACTGATAGACTACTGGGACTGGGATGTGATCACTGATAGACTACTGGGACTGGGATGTGATCACTGATAGACTACTGGGACTGGATGTGATCACTGATAGACTACTGGGACTGGGATGTGATCACTGATAGACTACTGGGACTGAGATGTGATCACTGATAGACTACTGGGACTGCGATGTGATCACTGATAGACTACTGGGGCTGGGATGTGATTGTAGGGGGGGAGCTGTTATTTTGAAAAAGACAAAAAAAAGACATTGCTCCAATTGAACCTTTCTCAGTTTGTTTCTGCTTACTTTAATTTATTTTTGTACTGTGATGGAAAATAAAATGCACTGATTGTTCATGACGCACAAATGAGTGGTGTCTTCATCTGCAGCTGAACCCTTCAGTGATATAATCACATACTTGACACTGTTTGTTTACTAGACCCCACAATATACAAGTCTATAGTCCATATACTGAACAGTTAAAGAGTAGCAGGGGTTATGAACTGACTAATCTGTGGAATGAAATCCATGAAATAATAATTTGAAGATTAAACATGGCATAGATCTCATATCCAGAAGAGATTCCAGCTAGTTACAAAAGATTGAGACATAAAGAATAGAATCTGGTTGAATCATTGCATTATCTATGACCATTCAATCTGTCTCAATTTGATTTAAATTGGCCATGGGGTAAATCAAAGGCAATATAATCAAAGAGTATGAAATATAGCACAACTGCCAACTCTTAGTTTGACCTAATTTATACCAACATGTCATGTGCAACTAGAGGGAAAAATAACTCGAGACCACCTTTAGTCCACACACAGAGAAGTGTACAAAGCTCTCCCTCGTCCTCCACTTGGCAAATCTGACCATAATTATGTCCTCCTGATTCTTATTTACAAGCAAAAACTAAAGCAGGAAGTGCCAGTGACTCGCTCAATACGGAAGTGGTCTGATGCACAGATGCTAAGCTACAGGACTGTTTTGCTAGCACAGATAGGGAATATTTTCCGAAATTCATCTGATGGCATTGAAGAGTATACCACATCAGTCACCGACTTCATCAATGACATCTTCACAACAGTGACCATACGTACTGTACATATCCCAACCAGAAGCCATGGATTACAGGCAACATTCGCACTGAGCTAAAAGCTAGTGCTGCCGCTTTCAAGGAGAGGGACACTAATCCGGACACGTATAAGAAATCCCGCTATACCCTCCGACAAGCCATCAAACAGGCAAAGTTTCAATACAGGACTAAGATTGAGTCCTACCTCACCGCCGCTGACGCTCGTCGGATATGGCAAGGCTTGCAAACTCTTACGGATTTCAAAGAGAAGCCCAGCCGCGAGCTGCCCAATGACACAAGCCTACCAGACGAGCTAAAATATTTCTATCCGCGCATCGAGGCAAGCAACACTGAAGCATGCATGAGAGCACCAGCTGTTCCAGACAACTGTGTGATCACGCTCTCCGTAGCCGATGTGAGTAAGACCTTTAAACAGGTCGACATTCACAAAGCCACAGTGCCAGATGGATTACCAGGACATGTATTCAGAGCATTCAACCTCTCCCTGACTGAGTCTGTAATACCTACATGTTTCAAGCAGACCACCATAGTCTCATAGTCCCTTTACCCAAGAACGCCAAGGTAACCTGCCTAAATGGCTAATGACCCGTAGCACTAACGTCTGTAGCCATGAAGTGCTTTGAAAGGCTGGTCATCAACACAATCACCCCAAAAACCCTAGACTCATTCCAATTCGCAAACCGCCCCAACAAATCAACAGATGACGCAATCTCTATTTCCCTCCACACTGCCCTTTCCCACCTGGACAAAAGGAACATCTACGTGAGAATGCTGTTCATTGACTAAAGTTCAGCATTCAACACCATAGTGCCCTCAAAGCTCATCGCTAAACTAAGGACCCTGGGACTAAACACCTCCCTCTGCAACTGGATTCTGGACTCCCTGACGGGCCAGCCCCAGGTGGTAAGGGTAGGCAGCAACACATCTGCCACGCTCTTCCTTAACACAGGGGATCCTTAGGGGTGCGTGCTTAGTCCCCTCCTGTACTCCCTGTTCACCCACGACTGCGTGGCCAAGCAAGACTCCAACACCATTATTAAGTTTGCAGACGACACAACGTTGGTAGACCTGATCACCGACAACAATGAAACAGCCTATAAGGAGGAGATCAGAGACCTGGCAGTGTGGTGCCAGGACAACAACCTCTATCTCAACATGAGGAAGACAAAGGAGCTGAAAGGCTCCATTCATATCGACAGGGCTGTAGTGGTGTGGGTCAAGAGTTTCAAGTTCCTTGGTGTCCACATCACCAACAAACTATCATAGTCCAAACACACCAACACAGTCGTGAAGAGGGCACGGCAACACCTATTCCCTCTCAGGAGACTGAAAATATTTAGCAATCGGTCCCCAGATCCTCAAAAAGTTCTACAGTTTCACCATCGAGAGCATCCTGACTGGTTGCATCACCGCCTGGTATGGCAACTGCTCGGCATCTGATCACAAGGCGCTACAGAGGGTAGTACGTATGGCCCAGTACATCACCGAGGCCAAGCTTCCTGCCATCCAGGACATCTATACCAGGCGGTGTCAGTGGAAGGCCCTAAACATTTTCAAAGACTCCAGCCACCCAATTTCTAGACTGTTCTCTCTGCTATCGCACAGCAAGCGGTACCAGAGCACCAAGTCTAGCTCCTTAACAGCGTCTATCTTCCAAGCCATAAGACTGCCGAACAGTTAATCAAATGACTGTTTGAATTGACCCTTTTTTTTTACGCTGCTGCTTATTATCTATGCATAGTCACGTTACCCCTAATGTACAGATGACCTCGACTAACCCGTACCCCCACACATTGACTCGGTACCCGTACCCCCTGAATATAGCCTCATTATTGTTATTTTACCGTGTTACTTTTTTGAACTTCAGTTTATTTAGCAAATGTTTTCTTACTCTGCATTGTTGGTTAAGGGCTTGTAAGTAAGCATTTCACGGTAAGGTCTGTTGTATTTGGCGCATGTGACAAATTTGATTTGATTTAGTGATCGTCCATCGGAAGGCTGATGATGTGTCTGTTGAGGACAGGGAGAGGGAAGTGGTGGTGCTGTCGACCTGACCTGTGACCTGTGACCTTGACTGCAGAGGCTTTGGCTGTCGCGACGTCATCTAGGGAAACAGCTGCTAGGTTAACAGGCGCTTTAGCGTGGTTTGGCTCCCCCCCAAAAATCACACAGACAACACAACAGCTGGGAGAAGGAAAAAAAAAACATCACAGACTAGCCTATATACCAAGCAGACCTTGATGAACCATGTCTTTTCCTGGTTGAAGAGAGATAAAAGGGGTGTCATCATCACATCTCCCCATTCACAAATTTGCACACACGCACACACACGCATACGCACAAGACTAGGTGAGTAATATCGAATGCTGTATGCCAACAAAAGATGAAGTCATTGAGCAAACTTGAGCAAATACATTTATTGATCAAATGATTCATCAAATAACTATCATTGTGGCTCTTGCATATAACATAAAACAGTGACGTTCCCTTCAGATTTGGTCCAAACACTTTTTCTTTCATTATCAATATTGATATATTACATAAATATGCAAAATTAGGCACGTACATTTTCTGATCAAACTATCTATATATTCATCTAGATATTTGGTGTATTGAATAGATTGAAGGAAATGAGAAGATACGACAATGTTATCAATCTTCCCCAATTTAACATTTTCTGATATCTTTGCAGTACAATTTAAACCATTTTAACCATGAAAAGTTGGGAATATGGGGCACATTGTAATCAAAAGGGTTACCAACAGAACAAACCCAATGAAATAGCATAGACTGGGATCCCTTTCTGAAGGAACGTTAGTGATATCCGGCTAGGAATTTATTTTACAATTGAAGGGATTGTAGGTAAAGCTTTGGATCAGACAAGTCAAACCCAACACAAACCAATGACGGACAAGGATGCAGCAGACACACCACCTTCTAGAGTCACAGATTACAAACTGTATGGTACAGCTGATAGAACATTGAGTGTAAGAGACTAAATGGCTATGGACTCAACCAAAACAATCTGGAAAACGTGATGGGAAAAGTAACCTATTTTCACTTTGATGACTTTTTCCCATTTGCACTGGATGTACGGTAGAGGACTCAGGATGTGAATAGTCTCCATGCTGCACCCCAAAGAGTGTCAGTGAACCATTAGAATCCTTACTCAACTGAAGAACCACGTGTTGTTCCCGTCTTATTTATGTAGTAGTGGGGAAATTGGGCATCTCATCTATCTCAGTCTCTTCATTGATGCACTTTCCCTCTCTCTTTCTCTTTTGTCTTCTCCTTCCTTTCCCTCTCTCCTCAGGGCACGGGGGGATGGAGGGGGGTGTCAGAGTAAACTCCTCCTCGGCTCTGCAGTCGCACAGTCTACCCACCCGGGCATAGTGCCAAGACGTGATGGAGTGAGGCGAAAGAGAGAGAGCGATAGAGAATAAGAGGGGAGGAGAGGAGGCAGCCAGGCTGGGCTTTTGTTCTCAGACAAAAGTATCCTTCCCTACAAGACAGGCATGTCGGTAGACAGGAGATAGAGAAACCTATTTCGGTGGGATGTGACACACAGTCACAGACAGAGCATTGTAATGAGTAGTGGAATAGAGAAGCCCTGTCGGTAAAAATATTGTATAACTGGAGGATATGGGGGGATAGCTATAGTTGGCCTTCTCATAATAACCAAGTCTTACAGGCAGCCCTGAGGACTAGCCACATATTAAAAAGCTGCCGTTAGAGATACTACTGTGACGTCCCTGATAATACCCACAACACAATACATAGCCTACAACTTTCCCCCCAATACAGGGACATTTTCTGGTCTGAAGTGGCTTATTAACCAACAGAACAAGGTCATCATAGACCATAGCTGCAAGGTAAAGGAATATTTGATCAGTTGAGAGGGACGCTAACTAACTAATTACAATACCGATTTTTCCGGACGATATTCAAAGCAATTAGCGTTCGGCAGCAATTCTGAAAGTGATTGGAGAAAACTTTTTTTCACTCTGAAAAGAATGCCAAGTGACAGAGCGATATCTGCAGCAGTACTTTGACACTGAAACTAGAACTACTGGAAGTAGGCCAAGGATCTTGGGAAATGGCAGTGTTCATAATATCCCTCCACTGTCACCTCAGTCTAAGTCAATACCCACTGGGCACAGACAGCAATTCAACGTCTATTCCAATTGGTCCATTCCAATTCAACGTCTATTCCAATTGGTCCATTCCAATTCAACGTCTATTCCGAGTGGGTTCAAAGTCATTTTCTTGAAATTACATGGAAACAACGTTGATTTAGCCAGTGCGTGCCCAGTGGGCAGGCCTAGTCAGTCACACAAGAACACAATACTACTGATTTACTGCGCGGGTACAGTGTCGACATCCTTTCTCTCGTCTATGGAAAACGTACAGCATCTGGCTGTGTCGTCTATGGAAAACGTACAACATCTGGCTGTGTCGTCTATGGAAAACGTACAGCATCTGGCTGTGTCGTCTATGGAAAACGTACAACATCTGGCTGTGTCGTCTATGGAAAATGTACAACATCTGGCTGTGTTGTCTATGGAAAACGTACAACATCTGGCTGTGTCGTCCATGGAAAACATACAGCATCTGGCTGTGGTCATATAGCATAGACGTGCTGAAATGTTGACATAATGGATTAAGTCATTTACGATGCATCAATAAATCATTATCTAGAACTATTGCCATGAAATGTTCACAATCTGGCGGGGGGGCAAGTCCACTCATAAGCACATTTTGCGCAATACTATAAGCATGTAGAGTACTATTAATGTACATACAGTACACAGAGAGAATAGATAACAGGTTTTAAATTGAGATTTTAATGCTCCCCTCAGAGCACGTCGTGACGTTCGGGTTCAAGATATGCTCAACACATCCCACTTCACACCCTGTGACTAACCGACTAAACACTTCTCATCTGTGCCTCTGACACGGGTTCTGTCCCTGAAATACACGGGACAACATTCTCTCCCGTTCTTGTTTCCAATGTGTACATGTAGGACTGTCTGTGAGTCTCTAGTCCAAAACAAAAGGGTAGTGTTAAAAAAAAAAAAAACTTCCATCAAATCTCCACTTTAGATCAAAATAAATAACGAAATCTGATTCTAATCAAAATAAACCAAAGCTAGCGTAATATATAACGATTAATGCCCCAACTAAACATATGAACTTGATATTGAAAAGTGAGGGGGAAAAAAATATATTATTGTTGTGCATGTGTGTGAGTCTGTCAAACAAATGTTGTTTTTTTGCATGTGTTAAACATCTTACATGTCCTATTGAATTTTTTTGTTGTTGCGTAAAATAAATACCCATTCAAAAAAGGTACACATTTGGCATCTGTCATTCTGAGAGCTCAAATCTTCCCATGCATCACGCCAAAACATCCACTCAACCAGTGGCGCTATCTAGTTCACAAATCGGCTCTATACCTAACATATATATGGTTCCTGTAGTCTTCATTTGACACTTGTCATCGTCACAGACCGAGTGGCCCCCGAGGGGCCCTTTTAGTTTCCAGGAACTGCCAGAATGTAACCGGAGCGGCTCTTAGTGAAGTCTGGCTGTGATTGGTTGATTTTGGGCTCCACAATGATGGTGCACTTCCTGCCGTTCATACTGCACTGGATGGGACTGGCGATATTCACTTGCAGCTTCCTCTTCTCACTGCAGAGAGAGGGAGAGAGAGAGAGAGGGAGAAATAGAGACTTGTTAAGCATGTGTTGAACATGCATAGCTTACAGCTGTTACATCAATATCAACAGAGAGAGAGAGTATGGTGTATGATGTTTGGTGTGTGTGCTCGTTCAAAAGGCTAAAGGCCTTTTTACACCAAAAACACTGATATGGTTCACTACAATTGAATGTGCATCCTTCACCATTGTCAATATTCCTCGTCATAATATGGACATGACAGCGAACTGGATGTCAACGGGCATAGATATAGACTATAGAGCAAGGCTCTCCATGCCTGTTCCCGGAGAGCTACCATCCTGTCGGTTTTCGCACCAACCCTAATCTAGTGCACCTGATTGTAATAATTAGCGGGTTGACCAGCTGAATCAGGTTAGTTACAACTGGGGTTGGAGCAAAAACCTGCAGGAGGGTAGCTCTCCAGGAACAGGGATGGAGAGGCCTGCTATGTAGATTGACAATAGCGAGCCCACGCTAGGCTAGCCTATACCCCAGGAATGATCCCTGTGCCTGTACTGTAGGTACGGCTCACCAGCCGA
This sequence comes from Oncorhynchus mykiss, assembly GCF_057628025.1. Lineage (NCBI taxonomy): Eukaryota > Metazoa > Chordata > Actinopteri > Salmoniformes > Salmonidae > Oncorhynchus > Oncorhynchus mykiss. The sequence goes on from NC_143037.1 coordinate 17,867,523, forward strand.
TTGGATTTTAGCGCTTGCCACATCTAGTGAAGGGGTTTCTGGCTGAATGGCCATCTTGCACTATTCCCTCTTTGAGAGGATCAATGAGGCAAATCAAAGATTTGTTGAGGGGGAAAAAAGCATTTGTGAAGGAGTCAGGGTGTGTGGGCAAACAGATGGAGTGTTTTAAAGTGTGTGTTTAAGAGCTGTAACTAGTGCTACAGTGAACGACAGCACCTGGGAAGAGAGGGAGAGAAATGCTTGTCTACGTAATCCAACTCTCATCCTGACACCATTCCACCATAACGACGGTCGCTCGCATCGTTTCTCAACAAAACATAATTCATGACTCGTGGAAACGGCCGGAGCCAAAACGTCCACTCAACCAGTGGCGCTAAGTCTACAGAAATTAATCAGCGCGACCTCAACACCCATTAGTTACGCAACAATGCCTAACAAACAAAAACAAATCACCTCAAACTACCCACGTCAGACTTCTGCATTATACCTATAGCACTGTAGCCTAGCAATGAGGGCTGCATCTGTCATGGCCGCCCATGCCAGGGCCAGCCAATAGGACAACAGCTCTGATGAATGCCCGGGCCTGTCTCTGGTGCTTTCACCACCTCTCTTTCTCTCTGTCCGTCCGTCTCTGTCCGTCCGTCCGTCTGTCTCTGTCCGTCTCTGTCCGTTCGTCTGTCTCTGTCCGTCTGTCTCTGTCCGTCCGTCCGTCCGTCTCTGTCCGTCTCTGTCCGTCCGTCCGTCCCTGTCCGTCCGTCTCTGTCCGTCCGTCTGTCTCCGTCCGTCTCTGTCCGTCTCTATCCATACGTACTTCCGTCTCTGTCCATCCGTCCGTCTGTCTCTGTCCATCCGTCCGTCTGTCTCCGTCCGTCTCTGTCCGTCCGTACTTCCGTCTCTGACATCCGTCCGTCTGTCTCTGTCCATCCGTCCGTCTGTCTCCGTCCGTCTCTGTCCGTCCGTACTTCCGTCTCTGTCCGTCCGTCCGTCCGTCTCTGTCCATCCATACTTCCATCTCTGTCCATCCGTCCGTCCGTCTCCGTCCGTCTCTGTCCGTCTGTCTTCGTCCGTCTCCGTCCGTCCGTCTCCGTCCGTCCGTCTCCGTCCGTCTCCGTCCGTCTCCGTCCGTCTCTGTCAGTCTCTGTCAGTCTCTGTCCATCCGTCCGTCCATCTCTGTCCATCCGTCCGTCCGTCTCTGTCCATCCGACCGTCCGCCCGTCTCTGTCCGTCCGACCGTCCGCCCGTCTCTGTCCGTCCGTCTGTCTCCGTCCGTCCGTCTGTCTCCGTCTGTCCGTCTGTCTCCGTCCATCCGTCTCTGTCCATCCGTCTCCATCCGTCTCTGTCCGTCTGTCTCCGTCCGTCTCTGTCCATCCGTCCGTCCGTCTCCGTCCGTCTCTGTCTGTCTGTCTCCGTCCATCTCTGTCCGTCCGTCTCTGTCCATCCGTCCGTCCGTCTCTGTCCGTCCGTCTCTGTCCGTCCGTCTCCGTCCATCCGTCTCCGTCCGTCTTTGTCCGTCCGTCTCCGTCCGTCCGTCTCCGTCCATCTCCGTCCGTCCGTCTCCGTCCGTCTCTGTCCGTCCGTCCGTCTGTCTCCGTCCGTCTGTCTCTGTTCGTCCGTCTCTGTCCGTCCGTCTCTGTCCGTCCGTCCGTCTGTCTCCGTCCGTACTTCCGTCTCTGTCCATCCGTACGTCCGTCTCTGTCCATCCGTCCGTCTGTCTCCGTCCGTCTCTGTCCGTCCGTACTTCCGTCTCTGTCCGTCCGTCCGTCCGTCTCTGTCCATCCATACTTCCGTCTCTGTCCATCCGTCCGTCCGTCTCCGTCCGTCTCTGTCCGTCTGTCTCCGTCCGTCCGTCTCCGTCCGTCCGTCTCCGTCCGTCCGTCTCCGTCCGTCTCCGTCAGTCTCTGTCAGTCTCTGTCAGTCTCTGTCCATCCGTCCGTCCGTCTCTGTCCATCCGTCCGTCCGTCTCTGTCCATCCGACCGTCCGCCCGTCTCTGTCCGTCCGCCCGTCTCTGTCCGTCCGTCTGTCTCCGTCTGTCCGTCTGTCTCCATCCATCCGTCTCTGTCCATCCGTCTCCATCCGTCTCTGTCCGTCTGTCTCCGTCCGTCTCTGTCCGTCTGTCTCCGTCCGTCTCTGTCCATCCGTCCGTCCGTCCGTCTCCGTCCGTCTCTGTCTGTCTGTCTCCGTCCATCTCTGTCCGTCCGTCTCTGTCCATCCGTCCGTCCGTCTCTGTCCATCCGTCCGTCCGTCTCTGTCCGTCCGTCCGTCTCTGTCCATCCGTCCGTCCGTCTCTATCCGTCTCTGTCCGTCTTTGTCCGTCCGTCCGTCTCCGTCCGTCTCTGTTCGTCCGTCCGTCTGTCTCCGTCCGTCTGTCTCTGTTCGTCCGTCTCTGTCCGTCCGTCTCTGTCCGTCCGTCCGTCTGTCTCCGTCCGTACTTCCGTCTCTGTCCATCCGTACGTCCGTCTCTGTCCATCCGTACTTCCGTCTCTGTCCATCCGTACGTCCGTCTCTGTCCATCCGTACGTCCGTCTCTGTCCATCCGTACGTCCGTCTCTGTCCATCCGTCCGTCCGTCTCTGTCCATCCGTCCGTCCGTCTCTGTCCATCCGTACGTCCGTCTCTGTCCATCCGTACGTCCGTCTCTGTCCATCCGTACTTCCGTCTCTGTCCATCCGTACGTCCGTCTCTGTCCGTCCGTACGTCCGTCTCTGTCCGTCTGTCTCCGTCCGTCCGTCTCCGTCCGTCAGTCTCTGTCAGTCTCTGTCAGTCTCTGTCCATCCGTCCGTCCGTCTCTGTCCATCCGTCCGTCCGTCTCTGTCCATCCGACCGTCCGCCCGTCTCTGTCCGTCCGCCCGTCTCTGTCCGTCCGTCTGTCTCCGTCTGTCCGTCTGTCTCCATCCATCCGTCTCTGTCCATCCGTCTCCATCCGTCTCTGTCCGTCTGTCTCCGTCCGTCTCTGTCCGTCTGTCTCCGTCCGTCTCTGTCCATCCGTCCGTCCGTCCGTCTCCGTCCGTCTCTGTCTGTCTGTCTCCGTCCATCTCTGTCCGTCCGTCTCTGTCCATCCGTCCGTCCGTCTCTGTCCATCCGTCCGTCCGTCTCTGTCCGTCCGTCCGTCTCTGTCCATCCGTCCGTCCGTCTCTGTCCGTCCATCCGTCTCTGTCCGTCTTTGTCCGTCCGTCCGTCCGTCTCCGTCCGTCTCTGTCCGTCCGTCCGTCTGTCTCCGTCCGTCTGTCTCTGTTCGTCCGTCTCTGTCCGTCCGTCTCTGTCCGTCCGTCCGTCTGTCTCCGTCCGTACTTCCGTCTCTGTCCATCCGTACGTCCGTCTCTGTCCATCCGTACTTCCGTCTCTGTCCATCCGTACGTCCGTCTCTGTCCATCCGTACGTCCGTCTCTGTCCATCCGTACGTCCGTCTCTGTCCATCCGTCCGTCCGTCTCTGTCCATCCGTCCGTCCGTCTCTGTCCATCCGTACGTCCGTCTCTGTCCATCCGTACGTCCGTCTCTGTCCATCCGTACTTCCGTCTCTGTCCATCCGTACGTCCGTCTCTGTCCGTCCGTACGTCCGTCTCTGTCCGTCCGTCTCCGTCCGTCCGTCTCCGTCCGTCCGTCTCTGTCCGTCCGTCTCTGTCCGGCCCTGTCCGTCCGTCTCTGTCCGTCCGTCTCTGTCCGTCCGTCTCTGTACATCCGTCCGTCCGTCTGTCTCTGTCCATTTGTGTCTCAGGGGATAGCATGCTAAGCATAGCCACAGGTCTGCTATCAGCTGCTATCTGCTCACTTGAAAGGCAAGCAGGGTTACGTTTATAAACACACACACACACACACACACACACACACACACACACACACACACACACACACACACACACACACACACACACACACACACACACACACACACACACACACACACAGCATACACATACCAGAAGAGGCTCCTCAGAGGAGGAAGGGGAGGACCATCCTACTCAGTAAAAATACATTTAAAAAATAATTTAAATAAAAAAGTTTAGATTTTTAGAAAAAACTATCCTAAATATATTCACATCACCAAATAACAAATAACTGATTAAAACACACTGTTTAAACACACTGCAATGAAGATATTTTATTTATTTTTTATTTTATTTCACCTTTATTTAACCAGGTAGGCCAGTTGAGAACAAGTTCTCATTTACAACTGTGACCTGGCCAAGATAAAGCAAAGCAGTGTGACAAAAACAACAACACAGAGTTACACATGGAATAAACAAACGTACAGTCAATAACACAATAGAAAATCTGTATACAGTGTGTGAAACTCAGTTTTTCACAATTACTGACATTTAATCCTAGTAAAAACTCCCTGTCTTAGGTCAGTTAGGATCATCACTTTATTTTAAGAATGTGAAATGTCACAATAATAGTAGAGAGAATGATTTATTTCAACTTACATTTCTTTCATCACAATCACAGTGGGTCAGAAGTTTACATACAGTCAATTAGTATTTGGTAGCATTGCCTTTAAATTGTTTAACTTGGGTCAAACGTTTCGGGTAGCCTTCCACAAGCTTCCCACAATAAGTTGGGTGAATTTTGGCCCATTCCTCCTGACAGAGCTGGTGTAACTGAGTCAGGTTTGTAAGGCCTCCTTGCTCGCACACGCTTTTTCAGTTCTGCCCACACATTTTCTCTAAGATTGTGGTCAGGGATATGTGGTGGCCAGTCCAATACCTTGAATTTGTTGTCCTTGAGCCATTTTGCCACAACTTTGGAAGTATGCTTGGGGTCATTGCCCGTTTGGAAGACCCATTTGCGACCAAGCCTTAACTTCCTGAGTGATGTCTTGAGATGTTGCTTCAATATACCCACATAATTTTCCATCCTCATGAAGCCATCTATTTTGTGAAGTGCACCAGTCCCTCATGCAGCAAAGCACCTCCACAACATGATGCTGCCACCCCGGTGCTTCACGGTTGGGATGGTGTTCTTCGGCTTGCAAGCCTCCCCCCTTTTCCTCCAAACATAACGATGGTCAGTATGGCCAAACAGTTCTATTTTTGTTTTATCAGACCAGAGGACATTTCTCCAAAAAGTACGATCTTTGTCCCCATGTACAGTTGCAAACCGTAATCTGTCTTTTTCATGGCGGATTTGGAGCAGAGGCTTCTTCCTTGCTGAGCGGCCTTTCAGGTCATGTTGATATAGGACTCGTTTTACTGTGGATATAGAAACTTTTGTACCCGTTTCCTCCAGCATCTTCACAAGGTCTTTTGCTGTTGTTCTGGGATTGATTTGCGTGGTCCCATGGTGTTTATACTTGCACACTATTGTTTGTACAGATGAACGTGGTACCTTCAGGTGTTTGGAAATTGCTCCCAAGGATGAACCAGACTTGTGGAGGTCTACAATTTTTTTTCTGAGGTCTTGGCTTATTTCTTTTGATTTTACCATGATGTCAAGCAAATAGGCACTCAGTTTGACAGTAGGCCTTGAAATACATCCACAGGTACACCTCCAATTGACTCAAATTATGTCAATTAGCCTATCAGAAGCTTCTAAAGCCATAACATAATTTTCTGGAATTTTCCAAGATGTTTAAAGGCACAGTCAACTTAGCAAATTGGTTGAAATCTGAAGTTTACATACACTTAGGTTGGAGTCATTAAAACTCGTTTTTCAACCACTCCACAAATTCCTTGTCAACAAACCATAGTTTTGGCAAGTTGGTTAGGACATCTATTTTGTGCATGACAAGTAATTTTTCCAACAATTGTTTACAGACAGATAATTTCACTTAGAATTCACTGTATCACAATTCCAGTGCGTCAGAAGTTTACATACACTAATTTGACTGTGCCTTTAAACAGCCTGGAAAATTCCAGGAAATTATGTCATGGCTTTAGAAGCTTCTGATAGGCTAATTGACATCATTTGTACTAGGATTAAATGTCAGGAATTGTGGAAAACGGAGTTTAAATGTATTTGGCTAAGGTGTATGTAAACTTCCGACTTCAACTGTATGTAAACTTCTCACCCACTGGAATTGTGATACAGCTAATTATAAGTGAAATAATCTGTCTGTAAACAATTGTTGTAAAATGACTTGTGTCATGAACAAAGTAGATGTCCTGTGGAGTGGTTGAAAAACGAGTTGTAAAGACTCCAACATAAGTGTACGTAAACTTACGACTTCATCTGTATATGTGCAGCTGATGATGTGCAAGTCAAAATACTGGTGTGCAAAAGAGCAGAAAAACAAAACAAATATGGGGATGAGGTAGGTAGTTGGTTGGATGGGCTATTTACAGATGGGCTGTGTACAACTGCAGCGATTGGTAAGCTGCTCTAACAGCTGACGCTTAAGGTTAGTGAGGGTTATATAAGTCTCCAACTTCAGTGATTTTTGCAATTTGTTCTAGTCATTGGAAGCAGAGAACTGGAAGGAAAGGTGGCCAAAGAGGTGTTGGCTGTCACGCCCTGACCTTAGAGAGCCTTTTAATGTCTCTATTTGGTTTGGTTTGGTCAGGGTGTGATTTGGGGTGGGCATTCAATGTTTTGTTATCAACGATTTTGTATTTCTATGTTTTGGTCGGGTATGGTTCTCAATCAGGGACAGCCGTCTATCATTGTCTCTGATTGGGAACCATACTTAGGTAGCCCTTTTTCCCTCCTTTCTTTGTGGGAAGTTGACTTTGTTTAGGGCACATAGGCTTTGAGCTTCACGGTTTGTTTTTTGTAGTGTTTATTGTTTTGTTCGGCGTCATTTTGATTAATAAAAGAAAATGTACGCTCACCACGCTGCACCTTGGTCCTCTTCCTTCAACAGCCGTGACATTGGCTTTGGGGATGACCAGTGAAATATACCTGCTGGAGCGCATGCTACGGGTGGGTGTTGCTATGCTGACCAGTGAACTGAGATAAGGCGGAGTTATACCTAGCAAAGACTTATAGAGGACCTGGAGCCAGTTGGTTTGGTGACGAATATGTAACGAGGACCAGCCAACGAGAGCATACAGATCGCAGTGGTGGGTAGTATATGGGGCTTTGGTGACAAAACAAATGGCACTGTGATAGAATGCATCCAATTTGCTGAGTAGAGTGTTGGAGACTATTTTGTAAATGACATCGACAAAGTCAAGGATCGGTAGGATAGTCAGTTTTACGAGGGTATGTTTGGCAGCATGAGTGAAGGAGGCTTTGTTGAGAAATAGGAAGCCAATTCTAGATTTAATTTTGGATTGAAGATGCTTATTGTGAGTCTGGAAGGAGTGTTTACAGTCTAGCCAGACACCTAGGTATTTATAGTTGTCCACATGTCAGAACCGTCCAGAGTAGTGATGCTAGTCGGGGGGATGGGTGCGGGCAGCGATTGGTTGAAGAGCATGCATTTAGTTTAACTAGCATTTAAGAGCAGTTGGAGGCCACGGAAGGAGTGTTGTACGGCGTTGAAGCTCGTTTGGAGGTTTGCTAACACAGTGTCCAAAGAAGGGCCAGATGTATACAGAATGGTGTCGTCTGCGTAGAGGTGGATCAAAGAATCACCCGCAGCAAGAGCGACATCATTGATACATACCGAGAAAAGAGTCGGCCCGAGAATTGAACCCTGTGGCACCCCCATAGAGACTGCCAGAGGTCCGATTTGACACATTGAACTCTATCTGAGAAGTAGTTAGTGAACCAGGCGAGGCCGTCATTAGAGAAACCAAGGCTGTTGAGTCTTCTGATAAGAATACGGTGATTGACTGAGACGAAAGCCTTGGCCAGGTCGATGAAGACGGCTAGACAGTATTGTCTTTTACCGATGGCAGTTATGATATCGTTTAGGACCTTGAGCGTGGCTGAAGTGCCCCCTGCGACCAGCTCGGAAACCAGAATGTGAAGCGGAGAATGTGGGATTCAAAATGGTCGGTGATCTGTTTGTTCACCTGTCTTTCGAAGACTTTAGAAAGGCAGAGCATGATGGATATGGGTCTGTAATAGTTTGGGTCTAGAGTGTCTCCCCTTTGAAGAGGGGGATGACCGCGGCCGCTTTCCAATCTTTAGGAATCTCAGACTATACGAAAGAGAGGCTGAACAGACTAGTAATAGGGGTTGCAACAACGGCGGCGGGTAATTTTAGGAAGAGAGGATCCAGATAGTTTATCCCACCTGATTTGTAGGGATCCAGATTTTGCAGCTCTTTCAGAACATCAGCTGTCTGGATTTGGGTGAAGGAGAAGGGGGGGGCTTGGGCCAGTTGCTGCGGGGGTGCAGAGTTTTTGGCCGGGGCTCGAGTAGCCCGGTGGAAAGCATGGCCAGCTGTAGAGAAACGCTTATTGAAATTCTCGATTATCGTGGATTTACAGTAGCCTCAACACTCTCTGGGGTAGCACCATGCTGTAGCCGGAGGACAGCTACCTTCCGTCCTCCTCTGGCTACATTGACTTCAATACAAAACTTAGGAGGCACAGTAATTAAGACAACTTCCAGAGGACGTGCTCCAACCTATCAGAGCTCTTGCAGCATGAACTGACATGTTGCCCACCCAAACAAAGGATCAGAGAATTAATCTAGTACTTAAATCATAAGCTACAGCTAGCTAGCACTGCAGCGCATAAAATGTGATAGTTGACTCAAAGAGATAGAAAGACAATAGTTGAACGGTTTCAAATTAATTTCTTCAAAAACAAAAGAGAATCAGTGTAAAGAGAGAGATAGCTATATTTCGTTTTTTTTCACTTTAATTTACTTCGCTAGTTAATGCAGCTAGCTAATTTAGCCTACTCAAATACCCGGCTCAAACCGAGAGGAATGCTATTTATGTTGGATAGCCTTAGCCAGCTAGCTAACACTGGAAATCTTCCAAGTCAAGGTAAGCTGTCGGTTGTATTAATCTATTGCAATCGGGGCCCGCTGGTGTAACTGCTAAACTGCTTGCTGTACACTGTACTGCGTGATTTGCCTAATAGAAACATTTGTTTTCAACTGTTGGACTACTGATTACACCCTAAATCAGCTAGATGCAGGCTAGAGTGTGCAAGGCAGTATTGAATGTGCCACTTTTTTGATTCTCCAATTTGTTTCTTGACATGTGCACCGTTATAAACCTTCATTCATAGGCTTGGTTGTAGAAACCTCATGATGGGTATAGGGAAAATTTGAGTATCATGTAATAGCCTAAACCTATCGATTTTACATTGAGCTGGGTGAATGGGATATGAATGAGAGTCATCCAATATGCTGTAATAGAAATAAAGCCACGCTCATACAAAAAAATAAACATCCTAATCTTAAACAGCCCCGACCGCCACTGACACACACAGACGTTGTATAGAATATGTGTATCGGGACATCTTTATATGTGGTTAATACTAAGAAACGCTTAAGAAATGTAATATCCGTTGTAAAATCCCTGTGATTCTGGTAGACGAAAATGCTACGAAAGCAAATCAGTCGACTGTTGACGTCACATCAATCCAATACTAGTACTAATACTAATCAGTTTTATCAGCTGTCCAGGTGGCTGGTCTCAGACGATCCCGCAGGTGAAGAAGCCGGATGTGGAGGTCCTAGGCTGGCGTGGTTACACGTGGTTTGCGCTTGTGAGACTGGTTTGACGTACTGTCAAATTCTCTAAAACGACGTTGGAGGCGGCTTTATGGTAGAGAAAAGAACATTAAATTCTCTGCGATCAGCTCTGCTGGACATTCCTGCGGTCAGCATGCCAATTGCACGCTCCCTCAACTTGAGACATCTGTGGCATTGTGTTGTGTGACAAAACTGCACATTTTATAGTGGCCTTTTATTGTCCCCAGCACAAGGTGCACCTGTGTAATGGTCATGCTGTTTAATCAGCTTCTTGATATGCCACACCTGTCAGGTGGATGGATTATCTTGGCAAAGGAGAAATGCTCACTAACAGGGATGTAAACAGATTTGTACACACAATTTGAATGTTTTAGAGAAATAAGCTTCTTGTGCGTATGGAACATTTCTAGGATCTTTCATTTCAGCTCATGATACAAAGATTTCACATTTTGCGTTTATATTTTTGTTCAGCGTAAAATAATTGATATGCGTAGGTTATATTTAGACCATTTAAAATCTTCTCTGAGAGACTTTAAAGTCCCTTTCAATGTGCTATGCTGGGAAATACCTATCAAGCTAACTAACAACAGAGGACTTGTGACGCAAATATGGGCAGATTACTGTAAATCTGGACAGTGCATGTGAATAGACTGTCTGTGGCAGAGACAAAGACAGACCAGATGCTCAACAAGAGTGCAGGTTCTATGCCAAGAGCAGCACGCCTGCCCCGAGGGAGGGGCTCCATAGGGTGCTGTTGATGTGGATCGGAGATGGAGAGAAACCCCCACTGTTCGCCTGTCAGATCGAATTTCCCTGCTTTCCTTAACAGCAGTTCTAAAATAAAACCTGCCCGCCTCCTCTGATCAATACTGAGATTTTGTGTGTGTGTGTGTGTGTGTGCGGTGCGCCTTCACTGACATTTTCAACCTCTCCCTGACCGAGTCTGTAATACCTACATGTTTCAAGCAGACCACCATAGTCGCTGTGCCCAAGGAAGCGAAGGTAACCTGCCTAAATGATTACCGCCCCGTGGCACTCACGTCGGTAGCCATGAAGTGCTTTGAAAGGCTGGTCATGGCTCACATCAACAGCATCCTCCCGGATACCCAAGACCCACTCCAATTCGCATACCGCCCCAACAGATCCACAGATGACGCAAACTCAATCGCACTCCACACCGCCCTTTCTCACCTGGACAACAGAAACACCTATGTGAGAATGCTGTTCATCGACTACAGCTCAGTGTTCAACACCATAGTGCCCACCAAGTTCATCACTAAGCTAAGGACTCTGGGACTAAATACCTCCCTCAGACACTGGATCCTGGACTTCCTGACAGGCCGCCCCCAGGTGGTAAGAATAGGCAACAATACATCTGCCACGCTGATCCTCAACACTGTGGCCCCTCAGGGGTGTGTACTTAGTCCCCTTCTGTATTCCCTGTTCACCCACGACTGTGTGGCAAAACACGACTCCAACACCATCATTAAGTTTGCTGACGACACAACAGTGGTAGGCCTGATCACCGACAACAATGAGACGGCCTATAGGGAGAAGGTCAGAGAACTGGCAGTGTGGTGCCAGGACAACAACCTCTCCCTCAATGTGAGCGAGACAAAGGAAGTGATCGTGGACTACAGGAAAAGGCGGGCCGAACAGGCCCTTATTAACATCAACAGGGCTGCGGGGGAAAGGTTTGAGAGTTTTATGTTCCTTGGTGTCAACATTACCAACGAACTATCATGATCCAAACACACCAAGACAATCGTGAAGAGGGCACGACAAAACCTTTTCCCCATCAGGAGACTGAAAAAATTTGGCATGGGCCCCCAGATCCTCAAAAGGTTCTACAGCTGCACCATCGAGAGCATCCTGTCCGGTTGTATCACCGCCTGGTATAGCAACTGCTCGGCATCTGACCGTAAGACGCTACTGATGGTAGTGCGTACAGCCCAGTACATCACTGGGGCCAAGCTTCCTGCCATCCAGGACCTAATAGGCAGTGTCAGAGGAAAGCCCATAAAATTGTCAGAGACTCCAGTCACCCAAATTATAGACTGTTTTCTCTGCTACCGCACGGCAAGCGGTACCGGAGCGCCAAGTCTAGGACCAAAAGGCTCCACAACAGCTTCTACCCCCAAGCCATTAGATTGCTGAACAATTCATAAAAATCGCCACCAGACAATTTACATTGCCCCCCCCCCCCCCCCTTGTACACTGCTGCTACTACATGTACAGATTACCCCCACCTACATGTACAGATTATCTCAACTAGCCTGTACCCCCCGCACACTGACTCGTTACCGGTGCCCCCTGTATATGGCCTCGTTATTGTTATTCTTATTAATAATTTTTTATTTTAGCCTACTTGGTAAATATTTTCTTCTTCTTGAACTGCACTGTTGGTTGAGGGCTTGTAGGTAAGCATTTCACGGTAAAGTCTACACTTGTTGTATGTGGCAAATAAAGTTTGATTTGATATGGGGACAGTATGCTCATGTGTTTCTGCTTATTACTATTGTCTGTGGGGGAGCGGCTGGGGGTAGGAGAGTGTCGAGACGAACCAATGGCCCACATGTATCTGATAGATAGCTAACTCCTCTCACATATTCAACACCCAAGCCAAGCGGCCAACCCCCAATCCAGTCTTCCACAACACGAGCAAACATAATCCAGCCCGAGGAGGAGGTATAAGGAAGGAGGGGGGGAGAAGGAATATAAATGGTGGATAAAAGGGTCTCTACAGTCGTCATTTCCACCTCAACCATCCACCCTATCCCTCCCAATGGATCTGCATCCACTCTCTCACACGTCTCCCATGTCTCCCCGCCAGCTCCAACCTAGACATCCCACTGGAGACGAAGGGAAAAGTAAACACACCTCTTTCAGGTCGCTAATGGTTCTAGCCAGGCGGCACAGCGGGTTTGGAATTGTCCTTCAGTCACGTCACAACAGAGAGAGTGATTCATAGTTCAAGGCAGTTCCGCTGGCATCGGCGGCACTACAGGTCAGAGAAAGGTGGTTAGTGAGATGATGTTGGAGTGCTTTCAACTCCATTGTTCACTTTACAGTTGAAGGTATGAATATAGAGTCTCGGTGACTCAACTGAATTTACAACAACATTAGCCAATGCTTCCGCTGTCTCGCCAAATCACACCTCCTCTCAGTTTCTTCTCAGACATGTCTCTTCCAGCCTTTTCTGCCCCAAAACATCCAGTGTGATATTAAACCACAGAGAAATCAACAACAGGAAGCAACAACAAAAAAAACTGCTCAAATGCAGGAACTCCAACCCTTCAAAACAGCCCAACAACCATTACAATATTTAGTAAGCTGTGAGAGTGCAGATATCTTCCTCTCCTCCTCTGTGTCTCTTTCTCCACCATTTCTTTCATGAAAAGAAGAGCTATATACTCTAAAATGGGGGAGATGACTAAGTAGGTCATTTAAAAATGTCTTAGCAGCAAAAAGTCTATTGATCAATGAGCCCTGAACGTAGAGAGGAGGAGAAGAGGAAGAGTACAACCAATCTGAAGGAAAGAGAAAGAAAGAGGGAGGAAATGGAGACACGAGAGAGACAAGCACACAATCGCACACACACACACACACACACATAGAGAGAAAGCAGCCTAGCAGTGGAGCCGTGCAGTGAGACTGCCAAGGAGTGTTGATCAAAGCCACTGTAGCCTATGTCAGCTAAGTGCCTAATGTACAGTAGCAGTGGAGGGAGGGGTCAAAAGGCCTTAACTATAGAGATCCTATAATGTAACTCCACACTCTTAATCATGTGAGGCGGCAGGTAGCCGAGTGGTTAGAGCATTGGGCCAGTAACTGAAAGTTTGCTAGATAGAATCCCTGAGCTGACAAGGTAAAAATCTGTCGTTCTGCCCCTGAACAAGGCAGTTAGCCCACTGTTCCTAGGCTGTCATTGTAAATAAGAATTTGTTCTTAACTGACTTGCCAAGTTAAATAAAAATAAATAGTGGAGGTTCAGCTGGTCCTGAAGGACACGTGTGTTGTACCGCCGTTCGTTACAACCTTCGCTGACAATAAGTAAAAAAAAAAAAATGTGCTTCAGAGTACATGATATGAAATATGAAAGCATTATAAGAGCACAATAATTGAAGGGGATTGGATCCACCACTACATGGATGATCTCATCATGCCTACTGATGGGACTGATAACGTCAGTGTGAACAGAACACGTTTAGCTGCGACAGTGGAGACAGCGGAGACAGGTTTAACGCACTGCAAAGTGAGACCAGCTCTACTCCCATATGGGTAGAGACACTACTATTATCAGGGGTGGTACAGAGTATTCATCAGTCCTCCTAGACAGATAACCGAGACAAAGACACACACATCCCCCTCTTCTGCTGTCATCGGTGTTGACGTCCTCTCTTTATTGTTTATGTTTATTTAACTAGGTAAGTCAGTTCACAGCAAATTCTTATTTACAATTGACGGCCTACCCCGGCCAAACCCGGACGACGCTGGGCCAATTGTGCGCCGCCCTATGGGACTCCCAATAACGTCCGGTTGTGATACAGCCTGGAATTGAACCAGGGTCTGTAGTGACGCCTCTAGCACTGAGATGCAGTGCCTTAGACCACTGCGCCACACGGGAACCCCCTTTAAACGATCAGCAGGGTCAATGACGGTGATACGTCCCGGAAGTGGACAAAGCAAGGGGCCACTTCCCCCTGAGGGACCGTTGATAGTAGTACACACTCTACACGGACAGCTGAGTCTTCACACTGATGGAGCCACAATGGCTTCACAACAGGAGTCTCCGTCCATTTTAAACAATCACGCCTGGCTCTTCAAATTCTCCAGTTTCTCTTCTCTCCGTTAGGTTCAATAGGCCTAGCATGACACTGGTCAATGAACCAGAATCCCTCGTGTCTCTCTCTTGTCTTCTGAAGCACCCAGTATTATCACATGTGTGGCTGAACCACTGAAGGACCATCAGGGAAATCAATATATCGATGAGGATGAGTCAAGCGCAGGGAAAGAAAAGCAAGAAGAGTGTCTACAATGAGTTTCTTCATTACAGATGGAGCGACCGCTCCCTTTTAAAAGAGACTCGGCTCTCACTTTGTCACCCCAGCCAAAATCAATAGATCAACGAAGACGCCATTCCTTCCAGCTTATCGATGCTTCACGGGTCCGAGTGACATGGGGGAAGGGGACGAGGTTGCGTTTGGAACCGGGATAATAGAGTTGACAGGCCCAAGCTGGAGGTGACGGGGGGAAAAGACGAATGGGGAGAAGCGAGGGATGAGAAGGATGAGAATGATCAGGAAAAAGAGTGGAGGGTAAAGGTCAAGCGGGGGCTACATCTCGGTATACTGTACAAGGATCGAGAGGCTTGCAGCAAGATGGTAGAGTACGTGGGTGTCTCTGTGTGAGCGTAGGTGGAAAGGCTAGAGGTATGGAAGGGAGGCCAGGGACCTTTCACCCCAGTTAGGGGAGGGGATGTCTGGGGCCGCAACACCACTGTATGAGCATGGTAGAGGCCTGTTGACCTGCACCTCACTGCGTCTTTTACTGGTTGGTTGGTTGGCGGGCAGGCAGGCAGACAGCACTGCAGTGGTGCAGGGACACACGCAGAGGGAAACTAGGTCAGATCCCATCTCTCTCAGACTCACACACACTCAGTCTACACCCCTCCCCTTCAATCACTCCACCAACCAAATGACCCCCCAGGCTGATATTAAATATAAAACAGAGCAGGACTCTCTACTGTCCAGCAAAAACAGTGTGTGTGTGTGTGTATGGTGGCTGTAGCCACATGTAAGTGTGTTATGATGACACACACACACACACACACACACACACACCCATCCATTTATGCAGGAGGTAGCAAAAACACAATTTTACCGTATGCTTTTGTAAGGCAAATGAGTGTTTATACGGATGTCATTGGTGCTCTGCACAGTTTTACATGACAGGAATACTATCCAATCCATCACCTGGATAATGTATAAGGATGGAGACAGATCCATTCATGGCTAAAAAAAAATACTCTCCCTCCCTCTAGCCCCCTGTTTCTCCCTCTCCCCCTCTCTTTGTCCTTCCTACAGCTTCTGTTTACCTGTCTGACACTGTTTTTCTGCCTCTCCATCCTTTTCCTCTCTCCTTCTCTGTCACACTCCCCCCCCCCCCCTCTCTCTCTCCCTCTCCAGAGGAGATGAGTTAGTTCTCAGCCAGCAGGGTTATTATTGGACTAAATACCAGACAAACATGGATCGGCTGGTCGCTATGGCAACTGCCTCTGCAACACCGCACAGGGAGGGAGGGAGGTAGGAAGAGTAGGAGGGATGGAGGAAAAAAGGGGAGGAATGCTGACAAACAGAGGGGGGGGCAGAGAGGGAGGGGGGAAGTGGGAGGGAGTGAAGGAGGGATAAAGGAGAGGGAGTGGAGGGGAGCATGACTTCCTGAAGTCTGAAATGCTCCACTCAGCATAAAGGGTGACCTTGATGGCGTAGGGAGACGAAATCACCAGTTAGCAGCACGCCGCCTCTGTCTGTCTTAGTGTCTTTAAGCGTGATGATGATGATGATGATGATGCCATTTCAAATTACACAGGAAAGTGCAGCACGGCACATTTGTTCACGCCAAGCAGCACTTCTTCAAGGTTTGAATATTCATCACGCTTCCGCTGTACTGACACTGCAATAACACAAACTTAACGGATCGTCTTTCTCCGGAAAGGAAAACAGATGCCTACTTTCTCTGCCCGGGGAGGAGAGCAGAGAGGATTCGCCAGAGCAATCAGCGGCCTCAGACTTCTGCTACCTGGCTGACAACAAGCAACAGATCTGCCACAGCCTCTTATATCTCCTTCTCTCGCTCTCCTATGGCTCATCTTCTCTCTCATGAGTCAGCAGTATGAAGCCCATAGCCTCTGTATTGATCTGATGTAGCCTTTTGGTTATGCTCTGACCTGGGGCTGAACTGAGGGCTTGAATTGATCATGTAACTACGCTGCCCTGTCAAATCTGGGCCAACCTCAATCTGTGACACACATAACAAGGGAATGACGAGGGAGAGAGAGAGAGGGCGGGGGGGGAAGAACAAAAGAAGAGAGCTTGAATGAAACGAAACAACAAAATGGTAGAAAGACTAAGCAAACAGTTACGTCCAATAACTGGTGTCACACAGACATGAACAGTATTACAGCGCAGAAGTGTCTCATATCTTTAGTCTGTCGGGCGCCCTCTCTCCCTGTCTTTCCCTAGTGCTATTAAGCGAGTGATGCTTTCCTTCTTATTACCGGGTTAGGCTGGGCCCAGAATAACACCATTCATCTCCACAGTGGGAGAACACAGGAAATAATTCCTGGAGAGAGAGAGAGAGAGAGAAGAAAGAGAGGGCGAGAAGAGCGCGAGAGAGAGTGCGAGCGAGAGTGGAGGAAGAGACAGCGACAAGAGACACACACTCATCCATCGTTTGCCTTCACAAGGATCTCTCCCTCCATCCCCCCATGTCAATACTTTCTGGACTTTCAGTAGTCACTGAAACAGCAAGACAACAGCAAGACAACCTACCACAGAACGCTCTTTTCTCAGAACCCAGTAGTTCAAATACAGCGCTACACAACGGCGAAACAAAGCTACATCTAGGACCGAGACCATCGCAACAGAGTCATCTCTGTCAGGGACTTACACATCTCACAGTGGAACTTTCTCATTGGATCGGGTTCCACTGGAGCACAATGTATAGTTTAGAAACAATAACAAAGGGAAGAGTCACTATATGGAAAAGTAGGGAAGTAGGTCTGAGTCCGAATCAGACGGACAGAGTAGAAAAACATAACTAGATGTTTGAATTTGGACGTGAAGACAGAGCTTGTGCATTGCTGGTATTTCGCAGAGTTAGCTTCTTTATAATTCCTGAGAAAAATTTATAATTAACAAGGAGGCTATTTTTAGGACAGGTGTGAACTGGTGATCGGGTAAGCTGAATGTAATGCACATGTAATGTACACTGACTATACCAAACATTAGGAACGCCTTAATATTGAGTTGCATCCCCCCTTTTACCCTCAAAACAGCCTCAATTCGTGGGGACATGGACTCTACAAGGTGTTGAAAGCGTTCCACAGGGATGCAACGTTTCAGACCATGTTGACTTCAATGCTTCCCACAGTTGTGTCAAGTTGGCTGGATGAACTTTGGGTGGTGGACCATTCTTGATACACACGGGAAACTTTTGAGTGAGAAAAACCCAGCAGCGTTGCAGTTCTTGACACAAATCGGTGCGCCTGGCATCTACTACCATACCCCGTTCAAAGGCACTTAAATATTTTGTCTTGCCCATTCACCCTCTGAAAGACACACATACATACACAATACATGTCTCAAATTGTCTCAAGGCCTACAAATCCTTCTTTAACCTGTCTTCTCCCCTGATTGAAGTGGATTTAACAGGTGACATCTATAAGGGATCATAGCTTTCACCTGGATTCACCTGGTCAGTCTATGTCATGGAATGAGCAGGTGTTCATAATATTTTGGACACCCAGTGTGTATCAGGGTCATCACACCCAGTGTGTATCAGGGACAGTCGACTGTAATGTACTGCATGTAGGGTGGATGATGTATAAGTAGTGGTCAATCCTCCTCCTGGAAAGCTGCCGATGTGCCCTTGAGCAAGGCACTTAACCCGTAATTGCTCCTGTAAGTCGCTCTGGATAGGAGCGTCTGCTGAATGACTCAAACGCAAATATAAAAACGTACGGAGTATGCATGCAGGCTTTTGATCCAGCCCTGCAGTAACACACCTGATTCTACTAATGAGTTGTGTGTTAAGTGTTGTGGTGTGTTGTGCTACAGTGGGGTGCATGTCAATAGAACATAGGTCTGGGCTAAATATAGGAGAGAGAGAGCAGAGCAGAGCAACTCATCACCTTAAATATTTAATCTCTCCTCTTCTGAGTTGGAGGGAGAGGGGTAGGGAGGGAAGGAGGAGAGGGAGGGATGGGGGAAAGGGAGGTGCAGGAGAGATGGTGGGGGGTAAGAGAATGACAGAGTGAGAGAGAGGAAGAGAAACAGATAGAGGAAGAGAAACAGAGAGAGAGAGAGAGAGAGGGAAGAGAAACAGAGGGAGAGAGACAAGAGAGAGAGGAAGAGAGAGCGAGAGAGGAAGAGAGAGCGAGAGAGGGAAGAGAAACAAAGAGAGGAAGAGAAACAGAGAGAGAGAGAGAGAGAGAGGAGAAACAAAGAGAGAGGGAAGAGAGCGAGAGAGAGAGAATACAGAGGGAGAGGGAAGAGAAACAGAGAGGAAAGAGAAACAGAGAGAGAGAGAGAGAGAGAGAGGGAGAGAGGGAGAGAGGGAAGAGAAACAGAGAGAGAGGAAGATAACCAGAGAGAGAGAGAGAGGAAGAGAAACAGGGAGAGAGAGAGACGAAGGTACAAAGAAGAGGAATGAAAATAGGGGAACGACAAAAAAGGAAAAAGAGATGAGAAAAGAAA
The DNA here is from genome assembly GCF_057628025.1 of Oncorhynchus mykiss. Taxonomy (NCBI): domain Eukaryota; kingdom Metazoa; phylum Chordata; class Actinopteri; order Salmoniformes; family Salmonidae; genus Oncorhynchus; species Oncorhynchus mykiss. Next base: position 17,886,540 of record NC_143037.1, read on the forward strand.
AGAGCGAGGGAGGAAGTGAGGACATGGGAATATAATCCGTTTTCATGCAGAAGCGGCTGGACTATTTGTGAGTTTCTAGACAACTGTTGTGCGTCACAGCCGATAAGAGGGTTATATTCTTATTCACATGTGGAGCAGAATTCGGCGCGTCTGTTTTACTCTCAACAGATTTGGTCCCGATACATTCTGAGAGGGCGCCTATCTACTCGTAAAATATGACAGCTTTGACGTTTCTTGAACAAACCCGTCAAGTCGCGAACTCAATCTGAAAAGTAGCCTTTTGCCCCCCCCCCCTCCCCTCCAGTGGAATAAGCCCCCATATTGAAAGTTGGAACTCTCATACACTAACTACACAGAGAAAGAACCAGTGTTATTTGGAGTGGGGCTTACACAGTGTCACTATCACTCTGCACTGCACATGCTGTACATTTGGGGAATTAAATAAGCCAGCCATTGACACTGGGTCCCTGTGTGTGATGTAAGCTGCTATGGCGCTCTGCTCAGTATTGTGTGGGCTGTGCACCACGCTGAAGGACAGATAAAGGTTACATCTACAGGGATATGTAGGGCACATAACACATTATACACACATTATACACACATTATACACACATTATAGCTAAGGGATCTTAGCTATAATGTGCTACTAACAATTGGATACCACGAAATTGGGGAGAAAAAGGGGTAAAAAAAAGGGGTTAAAAAAATAATGGTTCACCACCCAAAGGACATCCAACTAACTTCACACAACTATGCATTGGAGTCAACATGGGCCAGCATCCCTGTGGAACGCTTTCGACACCTTGTAGAGTCCATGCTGAGAGTCCTGTTCTGCAACTCAATATTAGGAAGGTGTTCCTAATGTTTGGCGTACTCAGTGTACATGGAAACACACACTGAGATGTCTCGGCGTGGCCTTTTGTTCTGGCCACGTTTCATTGTGATAGATGGGCCTCTATAGGAAGCACATGGAGACTAATTAAGAGGGACCCAATGGCAGAGGGCTTTCTCTCTCTCGGTCTCTCGCTGAGAGCGCGTATACAATGAGACATGATAGCATCGGAGCAGAGGCGTGTTCAGGCACATCCCCCCACAAAATAGACCCGTTTCAGACCAGAGCAAGGATATGATAAAGTGCCTTGGCTTAATTATAATGTAGGTATTCTACAGCAGGGAAAACATGCTGCAATCATCTATCATACATTACTGAGCTATCATACAAGGCCCAACTTAAAAACAACACGACATTAATGCTCGTTCTCTTGTCCGGGACAAGTAAAATAATAATAATAATAATAATAGTCGCACAAGAAGAATATAGTTTTAAGTTGTCTGAAAGTAAAAAAAATAGGTAATGAAAATCACACAAATCACGACATCACAAGCATTGGAATAATATACAAGTCAATGTGTAGGTGCTACGCATGTTGGCTACAGCCTCGCGTCCAAACCGATGCTGACATGAGGAAGGCGCCAGAAAATGGAGCCAAATGATTGGCCAAATTTGAATGACATAAATATAGGCTAAACGGCAGTCAGGTTTGACAGGTATAATGAAGGATAATGAACATTAACATCTGAAAGGCTCGATTTGGTTGACGTTCTGAAGGCACGGTCGGTTCAGATCAAATGGTCAGACGACCGGAGAGTGAAGGACAGTGCCTGACGGGCACCACACAACACCCACCTTGAATCGGAGCAAAGATGGTCAGCATTTTGAAACTACTTAAAGATATACTTGTTTAAAACCTGGATATTTGATGTCCTTTTATGAAGCAAGTCTAACCTGGTTTCAAAGTAGCCTAGTCAAAATAAGACCAAATGTTGAGGGAATTACTTAAACACTTAATATGTCATTGAAACCAGCATTTTTCAGGTAAGATTGGTTTTCAAATCAACTTTATTTGATTGTGCAGCAGCAAAAGGCATAATCCTGGTCATATTAATAACCCGAGTTAGTTGATGCATCTTTAGATCTCCTCTCTTCATTTGTAACGGATATTTGAATCTCTGTCACATGAACCTGCTCGTGCGTGCGGTGAGAGCGGTGTTTTGTCGCTAATAGCATTTTGGAACATAAGTGCGTAGCCTACAGCCATGTGCACATTGTTGATCTTATAATATGAAGAAATACAACTTCAGCCACATTTTGAGATAAACGGTCTGACCTGTTGCATCTGCCTCCTAGCTTTTTAATTTTCTTTATGTTCAGCGGTATGAATTTTGGATCTGTCGTCCCAGAACCTTTGAACCGTAGACATATTTTGAATCATCCAACGGACAACGGGACACCTTTAATTACCAGCCCTGGGGGGGAATTATTTTAGAAAAGACAGAGAAAGTATTGGCTTGTAATTGTAATGTTGTAATATTTGATAGGCTACCTAGGGTGGCCAACCATCCTCCAGGAGAGCCTTAAAGGGGCAGTGTTGTATTTTGAGACAGCCTTGAATATGCAAAGAAGCCAACAGGCAGAGTGTAACGGACATTTTTGTCTGATTCTCTGTGGTAAAAAAAAAGATAGTATTGCAACAAAACAAAAACAAATGGGGGGGGGGGGACAAGTGACTTGAGCTTTTGGACAAGTAAAACAAATCTGTCCTCCTTGTCTTAAGGACAAGTGTCAAAACAAGTTCAAAGTCAAGCCCTGGTATATAATAGATGTACAGTACCATATCAGGTGGGACAGTAGAGCAGTTAAAATCTGCTGCGTGTGCAGTTTTTCCAGGGGTGACCGAAGGGACAGTAAGTAAGTAACACAGTAGGTGGGGGGTGACAGCTGGCCTGGACCACAATCTCCTTTCCTGTCTGCACATCTGAGAGAATGCACCATACAGAAGGTGCTGGACTTTGCTTACAGGAGAGCACAGGAGGCTGCTGAAGGGAGGACGGCACATATTAACGGCTGGAACGGAGCGCATGGAAACCATGTATTTGATTTAGTTACACTGATTCCGCTCCAGCCATTACCACGAGCCCGTCCTCCCCAATTAAGGTGCCACCAACCCCCTGCGGAGGACAGGTTCTGTATAGCTGTACTGGTTCTATGGCTCCCTGCAGACACACGTCACCAACATACGCAGACAGACAGAAAGACAAACAGAAAGACGAGTAGAAAGACAGACAGACTCATCCACTGGCCGACCGACCAACAGACAGAAAGGCAGACACATGCACGGCACACATAAACACCCACTGGTTACCTTTTGAAGTGGCTGAGCAGGGTGCCCACCAGCTCTCCAATGCGGCTGTCCCCGGCAGGCATCATGCCCTTTAGACAAACCACCAGGTCCCGGCTGTCCTTAGTGTGGAACACCACCAATTGATCCTTACCAGGGGACACACTGATCCCAGTCACCTGGTAGGACAGAGAGAGAGAGGACACACATGTAAGTACGCACACACACACACACACACACACACACACACACACCAGGGAAGTTTGAGTTAGCGCAGCTCAATGGACACAGCAATACACTAGCGGTTCTCAGACTGAATCAAAATTGCTATCCATCACCCCTCATTTGCTTAGTAAGGAAAGGGACCAGGGGTTATTCTGACATGGTCCTACACAGACTGCAATAGACAGGTAAAACCCCAAGGTTCTGTGTGTAACGTCTGGCTGCTTCAAGGGTTATTGTTCCTGGTGTGATTTTTTTTATTTAACGGAACATAACATGAATGAAAATTTGAATGAAGATAATGAAAAGTAGACTGTATATTGTGCATTTGTTTGCTCTGGAATGAATCATATTTTGTTTTGTTGATGGATTTTTGCTGTGTGGATTATACTGTTAAATAAATATGAACTGTACCGAGCAGAACTGTGTTTGTAAAAAAAAATTTTTTTTTTAAATTAAAAAGTGTTTGCTCAGAGAGGCTGAGAAGAATGTGGCCAAATATCTTCTTCAAGATAGAAATGTTTTCAGTTATTGGTCTTGATCCCACAGGACTAATCAATGACTGATCGAGGCTCATTGAACCAGCCAGTGTGGTCAGATGCCAACATTCTGCAGGTGTGTAGTTGGACTTTACTGAGCTCTGCAAAACCCCACCAAATGTGTTAGACCTAGCCCTAACCTCTATTTAATAGCATCACAGGTAAACACCGCTTAAAGATGAGGGCTATGCCTAAAGGTCATGGTGTGTCGAATTTCCTCTCTCTTAGACACCCTCCTTCTCTGTCTCTGTCTCCCCCCCCCCCCCCCCCCCCCCTTTCGTTCTCTCTCTCCCACAGGTCAATACAGAGCAGAGGTTAGGGTCTAATGCTCATAGCTTATAGTTTTTTGCTTTCTTTCCCTCTCTCTTTCTATCCCTCCCTACCTCTCTTTTTTCTATCCCTTCCCCTTTTCACTCCTTCACCCTGTCTCTGTGAGTCCAGGCCCCATTAAGCACAGTGTAGAGTAGACTATGGCAAGAGTCTTACACATTACCCCTTTAGCCCAACATCATACTGGGACAAAATAATAATTATACCATCTCCATCAGATGAAGGAAATGTGACAGCTCCACCATGGCAACATGCATCAAGGGGTAAACAACCAATAGCTAGCTGCTTCACCAATAGCTAGCCGAAATAACTGAACGTGAAATGAGCCCAGGGGTTAGAAACGATTTCAACAGGTATACTCCCAACACCATATGCTCGTGTTCGTGACAGCATATTAAGAGGAACAGGTTACATTTATATTTAAATGAACAGGTCAATTGATTGGAACGAGCCTCATTTCTTTTTAATTAGTTGGGATAATGAAACAGTCAGACTGGCGTTTTTCGATTCGGCTTCTTTCATCGAAATCAAATCAAATATTATTAGTCACATGCGCCGTATACAACAGTGAAATGCTTACTTACAAGCCCCTAACCAACAATGCGGTTTAAAAAATAAGAAAAATAAATAAAAGATGTTCAGGAGTCTTATGGCTTGGCGGTAGAAGTTGTTTAGAAGCATCTTGGACCTAGACTTGGCGCTCCGGTACATGGTAGCAGAGAGAACAGTCTATGACTAGGGTGGCTGGAGTCTGATCATTTTTAGGATCTTCCCCTGACAGGTCCTGGATAGCAGGAAGCTTGGCCCCAGTGATGTACTGGGCCGTACACAACCAGTCAGGATGCTCTCGATGGTGAAGCTGTAAAACCTTTTGAAGACCTGAGGACCCATGACATACTTTTTCAGTCTCCTGAGGAGGTTTTGTTTTGCCCTCTTCTCGACTGTCTTGGTGTGCTTGGACCATGTTAGTTTGTTGGTAATGTGGACACCAAGGAACTTGAAGCTCTCAATCTGCTCCACTACAGCCCCGTTGATGAGAATGGGGGCGTGCTCAGTCCTCCTTTTTCTGTAGTCCACAATCATCTCCTTTGTCTTGATCACGTTAAGGGAGAGGTTGTTGTCCTGGCACCACACGGCCATGTCTCTGACCTCCTCCCTATAGGCTGTCTTGTTGTTGTTGGTGATTAGGCTGTTGTGTCATCAGGAAAACTCAATGATGGTATTAGAGTTGTGCATGGCCATGCAGTCATGACTGAACTGGGAGTACAGGAGGGGACTGAGCACACACCCCTAAGGAGCACCTGTGTTGAGGATCAGTGTGGCGGATGTGTTGTTACCTACCCTTACTGCCTGGGGGCGGCACGTCAGGAAGTCCAGGATCCAGTTGCAGAGGGAGGTGTTTAGTCCCAGGGTCCTTAGCTTATTGATGAGCTTGGAGGGCACTATGGTGTTGAACGCTGAGCTGTAGTCAATGAATAGCATTCTCACATAGGTGTTCCTTTTGTCCAGGTGGGAAAGGGCAGTGTAGAGTGCAATAGAGATCGCATCATCTGTGTATCTGTTAGGGCGGTATGCAAATTGGAGTGGGTCTCAGGTTTCTGGGATAATTGTGTTGATGTGAGACATGACCAGCTTTTCAAATCACTTCATGGCTACAGACATGAGTGCTATGGTCGGTAGTCATTTAGGCAGCTTACCTTAGTGTTCTTGGGCACAACATGTTTAAAACATGCTGGTATTACAGACTCGGACAAGGAGAGGTTGAAAATGTCAGTGAAGACACTTGCCAGTTGGTCAGCGCATGCTCACAGTACAAGTCCTGGTAATCCGCCTGGCCCTGTGGTCTTGTGAAGGTTGACCTGCTTAAAGGTCTTACTCACATCGGCTGCGGAGAGCGTGATCACACAGTCGTCCGGAACAGCTGGTGCTCTCATGCATGTTTCAGGGTTATTTGCCTCGAAGCGAGCATAGAAGTAGTTTAGCTCATCTGGTAGGCTCATGTCACTGGGCAGCTCTTGGCTGTGCTTCCCTTTGTCATCTGTAATGGTTTGCAAGCCCTGCCACATCCGACGAGCGTCGGAGCCGGTGTAGTACGATTCGATCTTAGTCCTGTATTGACACTTTGCCAGTTTGATGGTTCGTCGGAGGGCATAGCGGGATTTCTTATAAGCTTCCGGGTTAGAGTCCCGCTCCTTGAAAGCGTCAGCTCTAGCTTTTAGCTCAGTGCGGATGTTGCCTGTAAACCATGGCTTCTGGTTGGAGTAGATGCACTTATTCTGGATGCACTTATTGATGAAGCCATTGACTGATGTGGTGTACTCCTGAATGCCATCTGAAGAATCCCGGAACATGTTCCAGTCTCTGCTAGCAAAACAGTCCTGACCACTTTTTTATTGAGAATGCTGTTGTTGATTTTTTATTCAAGATGTTGTTTGATTTTGTAAATGTCATGTCGGTGGGTAGCAGGTAACCTAGTGGTTAGAGTGTTGGGCCAGTAACCGAAAGATTGCTGGATCGAATCCCCGAGCTGGCAAGGTAAGGCCGTTCTGCCCGAGCAAGGCAATTAACCCACTGTTCCGCGGGCTCTGAAGAAGTGGATGTTGATTAGGGAAGCCCCCCTCTCTGATTCAGAGGGGTTGGGTTAAATGTGGAAGACACATTTCAGTTGAATGCATTCAGATGTACAACTGACTAGAAAAAAGCAGGTCCGGAACAAGGTAGCACGGTAGCACGTCCGGTGAACAGGTCAGGGTTCCATAGCCGCAGGGAGAACAGTTGAATCTGGAGCAGCAGCACGACCAGGTGGACTGGGGACAGCAAGGAGTCATCAGCCCAGGTAGTCCTGAGGCATGATCCCTTATTGATGTCACTGGTAAATCCACTTCAAACAGGGTGAATGGGCAAGACAAAAGATTTAAGTGCCTTTGACTGGGGTATGGTAGTAGGTGCCAGGTGACAGAACTGCAATGCTGCTGGGTTTTTCACGCTCAACAGTTTGGTCCACCACCCAAAGTTCATGCAGCCAAAATGACAACTGTGGGAAGCATTGTCAACATGGGCCAGCATTCCTTTTTTACACCTTATAGAGTCTATGCTTCGATGAATTGATGCTGTTCTGAGGGCAAAAGGGGGGGGGGGGGGGGGGGGGGGGTGCAACTCAATATTATCAAGGTGTTCTTAATGTTTTGTACACTCAGTGTATTGATAAGATCATCTTTGAAAACTAACAACCACCAAAATAAAAACTAGACAGTCAGGGAGAATAAAAAAATAAAAAAATGTTATGGCATGAGGAAACCATTGATTTAGTTATAATGTTGGAGTCACTCAATGTTGGAGATAACCTAAAAACATGTATAAGCCATGGCAAAATGTGTAAAATTGCAGGAAATTTGTTTAAAACAGCAACATTTTGTCTATGTGAACAAGAGGTCGGAGACCACTCTCCCCCCACCCATGCGAACTTTGCCACCGCTGATGAAAAAAATCCTAGGGGAAACACTGGGGAAACAATGCATGTTTGGAGAGATGGAAAGATAGTGAAAGAGAGTGAGAGGAAAGACAAATAACCTCTATTGGAAAGCGGAGCACATGTAGCAGCCAGGCGATTTGTGCACATGCCTGAACGACACCAGACATCAGCTGATCTGCCCTCCCGCACGGTCGTCATGACAACCCCGTCTCCTGGGAAGTTGGCATGACAACGGCGGAGGGAGAGAGCAACGGCCGGAGAGGGAGAGGGAGGAAGATGGCAGGAAGCAAAGGGAATGTGTTGGGAAGAAGAGGGATGGAGGGAGGTAGAGAGGGATGTACAATGGATATTTGTTTTATTTTTACGACTTAGTTTTTTTTTTTTTACAACGGCACAACAGTTAACACACTAACGATCGCTGTATGCACCGCAAGGTGGTGGTTAATTGACCCATAAATCGGAGGTAGACAGCCATGACTCCTCAGTAGCATGGACGTATGGGGAACTATCCATCTCCTAGTGGATGCGTCTCAAGTCGCACCCCATTCCCCACATGGCGGACTACTTTCGTCCAGAGCCCGATGGACTACAGGGAATAGGGTGCCATTTGGGATGCACAAATTGCCTCTGGTTCCTGCAGGGGCAGGAAATAAACACAAGGGCAGCCAAGATTTAGCGTGGCAGCAACCCAGCTAGCTCGCTAATCTACAGGCCTTCCCCCTCCATCTGACCTTCAAGTAATCGACGGTTCCTCGTCATGCCTCGCTGGCTCCCCTAGCAACCATACGTCTCCATTCCAACCTACTCTCTCACCTTGACCAGCTCTCTAGCTCCTATAGATGACATTCAGAATAATGGAGTATTTCGTCATACACACAGTATGTGCGACCGCACTTGAAGAAACTTTCCGGATTGACTGACCTTCATGTCTTAAAGTAACGATTGACTGTCATTTCGCTTTGCTTATTTGAGCTGTTCTTGCCATAATATGGACTTGTTCTTTTACCAAATCTTCTGTATACCACCCATATCTTGTCACAACACAACTGATTGGCTCAAACGCAGACTGGTACTGTACTGTAGCTGTACACAATGTTCTATACTGTAAGTATTGTGGGTACCGTCATTTTCTACCTCTCCGAGTAGTCTTCTTATGTCTCCCAGTCTGTTCCATTTAACAATACTGAAGCTTCAGCCTGTGTCCAGCACACACACTTTCTCTCTCCAGGATCTCGTGCGTGTGTGTGTGTGTGTGTGTGTGTGTGTGTGTGTGTGTGTGTGTGTGTGTAAACAATAGCCGATAGCCCTTCAGCAAAACCCCATTCTCCTCCTAGCCCTGCTTTTCCATTACAGATGCAGCGATAAGACCGGGGTGTCCATCCTATAATTCTTTCCTGACAGTTTCTCCAGATTGAACACCGTGGTTCCTTGTCATAGTTGCTATCGGTCACCTCAGCTCATTTCCTCACTCATGACAACAGCACATGGAGGGAATATCTGGTCAGACGGATTACCTTTTTATACCTTTCTACCCCCCCCCCCCCCCCCCCCCCAAACACACACTGTTAGTATCTGCCTGTACTGTAATACCAGAGATTATACTTTGCCGCGCACTTTGACTCGTCCGTGGAACGAGGACAGAGGTTTAAATGCGGGTGTAGGTTACATAAACAGAGTTCTGATAAAAAGCCAGGGTGTTTTGGGTAAAAGCAGGGACGCACTGCTGTGAATCTAAAAAAACAACCATGAGGATTCTCACCATGGAAACAAGGCTCATAGTCTTTGTGTGCCTCATAGTCCACCAATCAGTGAGAATGTTTTTAACATAACATGAATGCAGCAGGGAGAAAGGATTGGGAGAGTTGCACATTTAAACGCTGTTGCCTTAGCTGCAAATAACATTCTCCGTATATAGCATAATAAGAGACGATTTAAAACGAAACTACATCCCATCTAACCTTTTTTCAATGGAAGTCTACCAGGACATGGGAAAGACAATTATTCCATTATCTCAACATAGCGTTCAATTTTCTCCTCCTCCTCAAACCGTGCTGTTATTAATTATCAATTGACAATAATTTAGAGAGATCCATTATGCTGTTTGGAGCAGCAGCTAGTAAGATCCCCATCAAATCCACCACATTAAGAACACAGGGGAGATGATCCTACGTTGTAGAGGGGGATGCTCTTCATGGGTTTGTACTGCTTCAGGGGGTCCATCTTGTACAGGTGGCGGTCTGTGATGAGGACGGCTCGGTCCTCTGCCTTGTGGAAACGGTTGATCTGAGAAACACAAAGGTCCTCATCAGTTGCCCCCACAGGAGACACACAGCACTGGGAGTTGGCTAAACTCAGAGACAGTTAGGAGAGTGTGTGTGTGTGTGTGTGTGTGTGTGTGTGTGTGTGTGTGTGTGTGTGTGTGTGTGTGTGTGTGTGTGTGTGTGTGAGATGTGATCGGAATCTCTATTGTGTGTGTGTGGGTGCGGGTTCGCATCTGCATCTATGTACCTTGCGCACGTTGCAGGAGAAGAGAACTCTCATGAACTTGTCCTTACGCTGCAGCTCACTGGACACCAAGGTGAAGGAGGACGCTGTGTCAGGACTGTCTCGTTTCTGAACACACAGACAGACAGGCAGACAGGCAGGCAGGCAGACAGAAAGACAGGCAGGCAGGCAGGCAGGCAGACAGAGACACACAGACAAAGACTGTCATGAAGATCAACTCTACAAAGACAAACCTCTTTCCATTGTATTTTAGTTCCAACAATGCACGTATACACACGGCGCACACACACATTTACAACTACATTCAAATAAAAAATTAAAATCACACACATCAGAACTAGTGTCAGAACCCCCCCCCCCAGCCAGTTCAACTCACCAGGTAGTTGCCCTCCCAGGTCCTCTGCAGCCCCAGGTCGGGTCTCTGGTCCTTGAGGGCCTCCAGGGTGGCCCCCTTGGCTCTGATCCGCAGCTTCTCCTCTGGAGTCATGTCTTTGATCAGCATCCACGCCCACCACCTAAAGCAGCATGGAAACACCCACAGGAATAGCCATGGAGCCAAGATATCGACTCTGATACAGTAGAATCTATAGCCTTGACAACAGGATGGGCTATTTCTGACGCGATGATATTCTTGGGGGGCTGCACTCTCTCTGACAAGAAACATCCTGCCTTGAAACTGTACTTTCGGGGATTTACGTGTGGAATTTCACTTTCTCCGGATGAAAGTATTGAATGAGGCTTTGATGGGGGAAAATCAATGTCCACCACAGAGCTGAGGCTGGAGGAAACATGGGTATGCACCTTCAAAGGAAACCGGTTGGAGTTTAAATCAGCACCCCTGGTTATGGCACTCCACAGAATTCTTACCACACTGATGATATACTGATGGAAGGGCTTACAGTGCATTGCGTTCAAGGGTTGATGTTCTGTCTGAACAGAGGTGAGACAAGTCATATTACAACCTTGTGTGTGTGTGTGTGCTGTTTGTTAACCTGTTGTAGAAGCTCCGCAGCGCCTCTTCAAACCTCCTCAAGACTTTGGGCGGCGTGGGCCACTTGACGTGCTTGCCGTGGTCCTTCATGGAGCGCACATTTTTGAATTTGCGGTTGACGTCTTTGATGTAAGACTTGACTTTGAAGCGCCGGTAGGCCCGTAGAATGATGACGGCGGCACGCATGCGCCGGTAACGCATCCTGGCTATGGTACCACGCCATACCTGGTGAACAGGACCGAAGAGAGAGAAGGTGGGTGGAGAGGTTCATACAGTGGAAATGAATAAACTTTATTGATACCACCCAATAACTTTTACGTGAACAGGATGTAGGTCTAGAGTATGAAACAAACAAAATATAATACCTGTAAAATGTATATAAAGGCAGACTTTTTTCTCTATATATATTTTAGATACATAAACTAGAGTTTGTGTATGTTTTAATGAACTCAAGCAAGAAAGCCAGAACAAAGATTCACATGATTAAAATGTCAAATTGAAGTTAGCTGTTGTAAATCTGAACAGCATGTATGTTGGAACCTTTATTGAAAAAAATGCAGACACTAACTTGAATGTACGTTTTTCATGAGCTCAAACAAGAAAGCAAAAACAAAGATTAACATAATTCAATTTCACGTTCAAGTTAGTAGCTGTAAATCTGAACAGCTTGCATATTGGACTATTACCGAAAAGAGCCGGCATAACCAAACACCAGTTAACCCCCCCACCCACCCCACCACCTCATCAAATCCCTCATAGCTATCCTTTGACAAATGACAGCAGTGGCAAAGAGTGGAATGTCAGATAAAAAGGCTGGTACCCAAGCTGCTCAAACATGAAAGAATGAACTTCATAGCCATTAGTTATTTCCGTGCATTACAGAGAAATAATGCACACTAGAATGTCAGAAACTACACTGAACAAAAACATAAACGCAACATGTAAAGTGTTGGTCCCATGTTTCATGAGCTGAAAGAAAAGATCCCAGAAATGTTCCATACACACAAAAAAACAAAACAATTGTTAGCACATTTGTTTACATCCCTATTAGTGAGCATTTCTCCTTTGCCAAGATAATCCATCCATCTGACAGGTGTGGCATATCAAGAAGCTGATTAAACAGCATGATCGTTAAAATGTGCACCTTGTGCTGGGGACATTTTTTTTTTTTTACTTTACAATTTGCAGTTGTGTCACACAACACAATGCTACAGATGTCTCAAGTTTTGAGGAAGTGTGCAATTGGCATGCTGACTGCAGGAATGTCCCCAGAGCTGTTGCCAGAGAATTTAATGTTCATTTCTCTACCATAAGCCGCCTCCAACGCTTATTTAAATAAAATTGTCAGTACGTCCAACCAGCCTCACAACTGTCATATGGGTGAGCGATTTGCTGATGTTAACACTGTGAACAGAGTGCCCCATAGTGGTGGTGGGATTATGGTATGGGCAGGCATAAGCTACGGACAACGAACACAATTTCATTTTATCGATGGCAATTTGAATGCACAGATATACTATCACGAGATCCTGAGGCCCATTATTTGATATTATTTGGCCATTCATCCGCCGCCTTCACCTCATGTTTCAGCATGATAATGCATGGCCCCATGTCGCAACGATCTGTGCAAAATTCCAGGAAGCTGAAAATGTTCAAGTTCATGCATGGTCTGCATACTCTGACATGTCACCCATTGAGCATGTTTGGGATGCATATCTGTATTCCCAGTCATGTGAAATCCCTAGATTATGGCCTCATTTATTTATTTCAATTGACTTTCCTTGTATGAACTTTTAACTCAGTAAAATCTTTTGAAATTGTTGCATGTTGCGTTTATATTTTTGTTCAGATTAATTGAATACAGATCCACAAAAAATCATTACTTTTCTAAACTATTTGAATACAGATCTTGGAAAGTGACTACTTTTCAAAACTTTGTGAATACAGAATTCAGAAAGTAACTACCTTTTAAAACCGGACACATATCAGAGAAAGCAACTAATTTGTCATTATGGGGTATTGTGTGTAGATTGATGAGGATTTGTTATTTATTTAATCCATTATAGAATAAGGCTGGAACATAACAACATGTGGAAAAGGGAAGGGGTCTGAATACTTTCCAAATGCACTGTACTCTAATGTTGAAGTGAATCCATGTCCTTCATGTATTTAATTATAGGCTATAGGCAATATTAAGATGAATATCCAAGAGCCCTCCAAACCATGTGCTAATGATCATATATATTAACTAATAATTCAACTAACTGTTGTAGTTTTTGGCTTTTCATCAAATATTTGGCAGTCATCACTTTTTTTTTTTTTCAAATAACTTGCATATTTTCAAATACCTTCAAATATTATATGGTTTTCTGAGAGGTATTCAAAATACCTTCAAATATTATATGGTTTTCTGAGAGGTATTCAAAATACCTTCAAATATTATATGGTTTTCTGAGAGGTATTCAAAATACCTTCAAATATTATATGGTTTTCTGAGAGGTATTCAAAATACCTTCAAATATTACATGGTTTTCTGAGAGGTATTCAAAATACTTTCAAATATGACTTGGTTTTCTGAGAGGTATTCAAAATACTTTCAAATATGACTTGGTTTTCTGAGAGGTATTCAAAATACTTTCAAATATGACTTGGTTTTCTGAGACCTGTATTTGAAAATCAAAGAAAATAGTTGTTTTTATTTGAACAAAAAAATATATTCGACTACCTTGAGATTTGAATGTTGCTATTTACAAATAAACTACAAAATACAACTATTTTCTGCCCATGTGCCTCACACTCCCCCCGTCCCCCACCTTGCTGCCCTAGGTGACTCAAAAATAAGGAGGGACGAGAGAGACCAGAGTGATCCATATTCATCGGTCCCATCTACCCATGGGCTGTATTTATTAGGCAGCAAACAGAAGAAGAAAAAAAATACTGAAAACCGGGAGGGACTAACTGAACTTGTCCAATAAGAAACCCTAATTTTCGTTTTCCATTGCAAAATGTTTTACTACAGTGTGCAATAATGAATACAGACGGGCCTGTTACTTACTATCCTCCACGTGACAAGGATGATGATGAGGTGAATAAATGAACGGAATCCAACTCATAGATGGTCCCCACTAGCTAACAGTGTTAGAAAAAAACACATTCTAATTCAGATCTGATCAAATGTTTGGAGAAATGAAGTCTGTTTAAGGCGAACAGCATTGAGATAAGATATTATAATACAACATATTAAAATGGAGATGGAGAATTAAATATATTTCTTAAGGGACCCAAGTGTATTATGGTCTCGGGTTAAGATTCACAGAATATGCTTAAAGGTGCAATATGCAGACATTTCTCCACCATTTCCTGGTTGCTAAAATTCTAATAGTTTGCCTAATTTCAGTTTATGTGAAACAATAAGCAATATTGTATAGCTTATAGTATAGTGTAGAGAATCATTGTGCCATCTAAACCGCTGTGAAATATATTTTCATTTAGCAAAAATATAGTATTTTCAGCTGATGTACAAAACCGAAAGTAAAAGACGCAAAAACTAAACTTAAGAACGGAAAGCATAGAAATAGTGCACATATAACAGATCTACCGCTTCTTAGACTTGCTTTCAATGAGAATGACAGATCTTTAACAAAACATTTCTACGTGAATTTGGCTAAATATTGCCACTTTAAACTGATTGTGAGCAATATACTGTAGGGCTATTGGACCCTCAATGACCTTCTTCACTTTGATTTTAAACAAAGACTGGGATTGTGAGCAGAGAGATGGTGGGATGACTGCGTGCCAAAAGAAGCTCTCGAGTTCGAAGAACCTCGCAAGCTGATTTCATACAGTACATCCCTTCCTAAACATTCCATATGGGCAGACATGAGAAATGTTATCTAAGTGACAAAATACTGTAACCACAAAAGACTGTAGTCACATATGATGATACAACTGTGGCAGTCGTGTCATAATATTGCTAATTGATGGTAGCTACTTAGCATCAATCAAGCCCTTTGTATAAACATACATTTCAATGCGAATGTCCTGAGCTAAAAGTAAGAAGCCCGGTTACAGGAAGAGCAACAGCTGCATTGGATAAGGCCTAACGTCATCTAAATCTATCTGAATTATCTTAAGCCGACTAAAATATACAACAGGTAAACGGAGGGATGTGTGTATTCACCATGGATTTAGGTGGACCGCCCGCCTGCCCAACACACACACCCCACTGCTTGGCTGTGCTTAAACAAAGGAGGGGCAGACAGTGTGGGATGATCATGAGTAGGAAGGTGGGGAGAGGAGAGGACGACACCCAGGGGAACGTGTGTAAATCAGGCCAATAACACAGCCGGACCTCCGTCTTCTCCAATAAAGCCACCTGATCAGCTTTTTACAGACTCCCTCCATCCTCCCTCTAACATTGGGTGGTACTAGCCACACGCTGCCCTGGCTTTGGGGCACCAGATTTACGAGCTCGTCAAAGCCAAATTGGGGGTGTCTTGGCCAGACGAAGTGGGACAGATTGGTAAGGCTTTATTGGGGCGCTTTGAAATGCATGCTGGGTAGAGAGAGGCCGGCCGGCACAAATCACGTACCATGACAATGGCTGGATGTGTAGGGGGTTTGAGAGATATATATCTTCATGTAAACGTAGAGATATATATGCTACACCAAGCGATGCAACAGCTTTAGGCTTACTGAATATCCATATACCATTCATAGTCTCTGACCAAACATGCTAAACAAAATATCCTTTTATGTCATCCACAAAACTAATCAAACATGGAAAGACGGATAACCTAGTCAATTTGGGCAGGCGGGGCGACACACTCGACTACAATCCAATGCTGAGCGCCACTATTTCCCCTGTCCTCTGGGGACACCAGGCTGGTTTTCCAGTGACATGCTCGACACCAAGGTGGGTGGAGACGGCATCAAGCGGAGTGTGTGACACAATTTAACAAGGGCACCACACACACACGCTCTGACCGCAGGCAATCACCAGGGACACTGGGTGAGACACTGGGCCAACGGGTATTAGCATAAATCAATCCAGCGCTCGGGTGAACAGCAACAGCATCGCCACATGCTCAAGGCAGCAGGCTTGCTCTGAAACCCTCATTAGACTGACATCCTCTATACATGATCACCATGTTCCATCATTGGGCTCATGTACTGTGTGACAAAGGATTTTTAACAATGGGAATACTGGAACTGAAGTGATGAGGAAACAGGCTAGCTACGGATACTGATACGAATTTTTATATAAATCATTTGTTGCCGCCAATGACCGACTGTCAGACGCTAAAATCACTAACTGAATCAAAGAAACCATCAGAAATGATCGCTTGTATCCGGTCTGTCTATTAGAAATCCAGACAAGTAGATCATACTGTATTGTACATGAACAGACATGCCAGAGGATAGAAAGCAAGGGGGGATTCTATGAGGAGTCGGGGAACATTTTAAATGAAGGTCATCTCAGAGGAAAGGCTGGGAGCCAAACCTTGGTTGCCATGGTGAGAGCCCCGTCTATCCATATCCTTCCACTGTCAGGGGGATGCGTCAGGTCAGTGGATTGTTTTGAATGTGGAACGCCTGGCAATACTGTATCTTGTTGCTAGTGCGGTGAATCCGAGCGTGAATAACTACACTCAAAATAGCCTACAACGAATCAATTACATGACCAAATCAAGGATTTTTTTGCAATAAAACATGAGCCGGTATTAATTCGGTTTGCATTGTAAAATATCAAATAAATATGTAATTATGAATTCAAAGGAAACAGCGGTGCCTTGATTGTTCAACAGTGGGAAGTAGGAAGTTGTCGGTGCAATGAGAAGTTGCAACAAAAGAGAATAATCAAACTGTCGCGGCGCTAGTTGACAGCACAGCCGCGAACAAACAGCATGAAAGAACACAAAAGGAGAACGCAGCTGAGCTCCGAGAGACAGGAGGGAAAAATACTCCGGTACAATCTAGACACACTTCTTCATCATCAAAGTTTTCCTTAATAACAGAGGATGCATGTGCAGTATCTCCCTAAGCGAAGCAAAAGTCACTGACAAAAGGAATGACAACAAGAGAAACAACATGGTTTCAACCTGACGAGGCATTGGGGGATAATTTACTAAACAACAGTTGCTGACTTCTTACGTCTTACAAGGCAAACGCGTACGTTATCAAATGTCCTAGACTTTAGTAGCAACATTTGCATCGATGTGACGTGGTTCTAACTAAAATGTGTATGTATAAGGGGAGCTGACCCGCATAAGCCAAATTGTATCTTAAAAGGCATCGTTTCAGACTGAGGGGTGCTGTAACTCTGTTAGGGTTTGCTGTTCTTCTGTCTGTCTGTGGCATGGTCTCAGGGAGAGAGTGGAGGGGACAGAGACAAAGCTCAACAGGGTCACGGCGCAGGGAGAGAGAGCAGACTGAGCGAAGTTCTGATGGAGAGCCGAGGGACGGAGGCCGTGGGTGCGACCGACGAACACACAACCACACCTGACATCTGGAATGAGGTGAATGAGCTGAGAGACATGGTGGTGGAGCAGAGAGAGAAGCTGAGGAACACGGAGGCCAGACTGACAGCCAGTGAGAGCCTTACAGTGGAGCAGAGAATCACTACGAAAGAAGTAGACGAACTGAAGACAGACAATACGGCCTTGGAGGCCAGACTGACAGCCAGTGAGAGCCAGGTGGAGGAACTGAAGAACAAGAATGCAGGTAGGCCTAATACACCTGTGTACGAATTACGACGATCAACATTTTGTTCCTCGTCTGCTTTATATGAGCATTAATGGCTTATGTTTACATCATTTCAAGCCAAGCTGAACTGTCAGGAGCGGAAGCCAAAGAGACTGCCAGTGAGACAGAGTGCAGCCAGCGAGAGAACAGAACAGCGCAAATCAGCTCTAACCAGAATAGAAAGAGGAGTGGCCCCGATGCACAACTGAGCAAGAGGACAAGTACATTAAAGTGTCTAGTTTGAGAAACAGACGCCTCACAAGTCCTCAACTGGCAGCTTCATTAAATAGTACCGGCAAAACACCAGTCTTAACGGCAACAGCGAAGAGGCGACTGCGGGATGCTGGCCTTTCTCAGGACAAAAATAGACTGATGAGTTTCAGAAGAAAGTTCTTTGTTTCTGGACATTTTGAGCCTATAATCGAACCCACAAATGCTGATGCTCCAGACACTCAACTAGTCTAAAGAAGGCCAGTTTTATTGCTTCTTTAATCAGGACAACTGTTTTCAGCTGTGCTAACATAATTGCAAAAGGGTTTTATAATGATCAATTAGCCTTTTAAAATGATAAACTTGGATTAGCTAACACAATGTGCCATTGGAACACAGGAGTGTTGGTTGCTGATAATGGGCCTCTGTACGCTTATGTAGATATTCCATTAAAAATCTGTTGTTTCCAGCTACAATAGTTATTTACAACATTAATAACACTGTATTTCTGATCAATTTTATGTTATTTTAAATGGACCAAAAAAATGAGCTTTTCTTTCAAAAACAAGGACATTTCTAAGTGACCTTAAACCTTTTGAACGGTAGTGTATGCCACTGAAGGGTGTAGGCTATATGATGATACTGACAATCACATGATCTTTAGTAGCTTCCTGCTCTTCACTGTGCGAGAACATTGTGAATACTCAATGCTGTAATGGTCTGAGGTGAACCTATTTTTGGAGCCCCAAATGCATGATAAAAATCAATACTACTTGGTGTTGTTCATTAACAAAGACATTGTCGACAAACCTTGGGAGTAAAACAACCTCATATTGTGTTATAATGAGGTTAGACAGTTGTTCTCAGCTCATGAGGCATTTCAAAACTGCATTATTCAAAAATCAAATGGGCCTATGTCACTAACTGAAATGATCATTGAAGAGTTGTTCATATTGCAGAATGTATGTTTACATCCTATTTTCATTTAAACGTGATCATGCGGAAAGGGTATTATCAAATCAAATGTTATTCGTCACATGCTTTGTAAACAACAGTGAAATGCTTACTTACGGGCCTTCCCAACAATGCAGAGAGAGAGAGAGAGAGAAAATGTATAGATAATAGAAAAGTAATAACACGTAATAATAAAAACAACAATAATAATAAATACACAGTGAGTAACGATAACCTGGCGATATACACTGTACACAGGGTACCAGTACTGGGTCGATGTGCAGGGGGTACGAGGTATTATCTGTTCTGCTGTAACAGTTCTACGAACTTCTATCACATAAAAATACATTGACAGACTTGCATATATTTCTGTCAGATTGCCCATTTTGGAGGTAGCTAGGTGTTTTGCAGTCAGCAGGTGTAAATCTACCATAAGTAGTAGAACACCATACACGCCGCTGCAATAATGCCTACATCAGACCAATTAGGATCAGGTTACATAGTGCTGAGGCGTGTGGATGGAAGGGGATCAGTTCAGGCCCAGTAGGCAGACAGACAGCGTGCTAGGGCTTGGGCTAGGCTAACGCTAGGCTAACGCTAGCCTAGCCTACAGCCTCACTGATAAAAACCTCAGCCGCTCAGATACATGTAACGCTTTCAATAGCGATTAATGCCCAGTTCCTTATACACAGGGGACTGACTCTCTGTCATCTCAGCTAAAAGAAAAGGCCTGACAGAAACTGATGTGGATGGCTGGGCTTAAATGTATGAAATATTCATCAAAAAAAAAAAAAGGGTAGAAGCTCATGAATCATTTATAAAGTCTCTGCATTTGTGTTGGATTGTAGTATTTAATCCCCTTTAGGTTGGTTCAGATTGGGACTAATCGGCCCTTTCTGAGGATAAGGTTCTGACTGCGGGTTGGATGGGGACTTGTGTGCTCAACTGCCCGCACAGTCCACACTAGGGAGTGGGCAGTGGAGCAGATACAGGCCATTGATAGTGGGATGTAGTGCACTCAGTCAGTCAGCGGGGAGGGCAGAGTTGATAGCCGTGACGGTGGATTCAGCGGGGCCAGGGTTCTATCCGCTGGCTTGGGAAGCAAGCCAGGAGAGCTGGAGTGGAACGGCTTAGACGGGGGCTCGGGAGAACTGGGCGGAACCCGAGGAACGACGGAGCAAAAGGTAGCGTGAAATGAGACTGGGAGAGAGTCCCTCTCTCTCTTCCCCCGCCCTCTTCAGGGGATGAGGCTCACGTAACGAGGCTGTAACGAGGGGATGACGGGGTGGTAAGGAGAAAGGTGCATTGTGTACTCCAGAACCAGGCATGGAGAAGGGCACCTCAAACCTAATTCTCAGGTTCTATATATAGGACCGCTCACTTCTTATGTGGAGTGCAGTCACTGACAAGCACTTGTGTTTGTCTGGGGAAGGAGGCTCGTATGGGGGGGAGGGGAAGAGCGCTTGAGATACTGGCATAGGTTCTGCCACCCCTGGCATGGTGGGGCCCATTGGCATAAGGCACATTGGTGTGCCAGCTGCTGATAAGGGGATTGCGTCGCACAGAGGATGAGCTGAGTGTGTAGGGGGCAGGGAACAAATAGAGTAAAATAGCAGTCTATTTTGCTTATTTCTGGAGGGTGATGCATGAGTGTGTGTGTGTGTGTGTGTGTGTGTACCTGCGTAGGTGTGAGCAATGTCCATTGACAAAGAACTTCTGTTCTTATTGTCTGGCAGAGCCCCGACACGATTCCTTCCACCCTAAACCTCTCTTTTGTGTGATGTTTGTTTTGGTAGAACGCCGGGAATTCTCTCTGGTGTTTGTACTTGGTTATCAAAGTGACAACATACTTTGAGGTAGGAAAACAGGAGCACGAGGCGAGCTCGTCTGTTGGGCAGCCCAACCAGGTCCTTGTAGATCAATACAGAGGTCAATCAATCGATCCCAGATTGAAGCCATTTGGTTGGTTTAAGCCTTTGATGTCTGTGGGCAGTTAGATCGCAGCACAGTCCTCTGAGAGAGCTGACTGAATCAAAGTTTAGAACGTGAAGGAATGTACTTCTAGGGATTTGAGTAGCATTAACAGGCTAGATAAATGCATAGCCGTCAATCTTTATTCTGCCAGAACACCAAACATATAGATGGCTCCCAAAATAGGCGTTCAAATCCCAAACAGGGAAAAGGAAACACGAAATAGAACAGACAGACAGGCGCTGAGAAATTGACGTTTTGGAGCCCTGTACAGAGAAGGCATTACCTTTAGAGATGCTCAGCTAGATTTAACAGCAAATTGACAGCGCAACATTCTACAACAACAAACCCTCCCCCCCATCTATACAGAAGCCTTGTACAGTCCTTGGCTGTCTTAGTGGGTGTGTAGGGCACGTGGTATGACACACGCTATCATCACATCAGAGTTGCTACCGTTCTTACCTGAGGAGTACTCTCATGCACCACACAACCACATGACTTTCTTTACCAACCAATCAACGAAGGAAAGCATATAGAAAATCCAACATCCATGTCCCCCAATCCAATCACATAACAGAGAACATTTATGAAGAATTGGCTGTAATAAAGCAATAACGGATTACGCTCCGGTCTGTATCAACGTCATAACAACTGTCAATATGATAAAAGGGTCTTGTACTAAATGGATTTCCCCTACAGCTACAGTACATTAGCTAATGGTTTATATTGATACATGTGGGTTTCAGCATCTCAGGAGCTGTGGTGATATATTCCAACTAAGAGAGGGAGTCGCTGATAAAGGTTGAATAGGAGTATAGGGAACATTTCGATTCTGTTTTCACAGTTGGCTTGTTCTTTTAGTGTGCATGAGTTGCTAGCGGCGTCGCAGAAGTCTGCAGTGCGGATGTGTGGACCCCTCTTCTCTCCTCTAGATCATTTACTGAGCTGGGTCGGCGTGGGCAGATGAAACCCAGAGAGGAAGAGAGAGAAAGCCAACGCTATAATAATACAACATTATTTTAGGCTCTGAAAATATCTCGGCGCCTAGCGGCAGTGGCATATCAAGTGCTGAGTCGTTCCAGTCTCGGGAGTTTGTTACTCACATGAGAAGGAAGGAGAGTGAATTTAAATGAGGACACAAGAGAACGAGGTCACTGGATTTTAGGTAGCTTTGACCAACAATCAGGCTCCCTGACAATGTGATATTGAATATTAAAGTGTCCGCTATTGAATTTGTAGCGTATTTTTGTCTTAAAATGTATTTCTATTCATTTATAATAATAAATGTACCTGTAGAGGTAACACCTATGCAACGTTTACACTCGACCTAGGGCCATTGCGATGGAGACCAGGCCAAAGGTCAAATGTGACGAGATTGACACTGACCTTCTGAAGGAAGAGAACGATTCTCCCAACCATTTCGGTCCTCTGCTCCTCCAGGCAGAAGAGGGTGCGTGGCGTGCGGATGAACACCTTCGTCTTGCCGTACGCCACGTCCTGCTCGAAGCCGCAGCCCTGCAACAGCTTCTTTACCGCCTCTTTTTCCGATGGGAGGTCGTGATTGGGCCACGTGAACTCCGAGATCATCTTGTACCTGAAGGGGTGGAATGGAGGCCGAGGGGAAAGGAGTCCAATATCAGTGGACATCAAAATACTTAAGCCCGATCGCAAACCAGAGTGGTTCTGATTGCTCAGTGGTCAGAGCACGGGGTGTACAATGCCATTTATTGGTTTAATTCCTGCATGGGTCATAAACACGGCATACAGTGTGTTAAATGTATGTCAAAAGCATCAGCTGAATGACTAGGACTTAAATTCCTAATGGTGTTTGCTTCTTTTATGAAACCTGAACAACAGAAAAACTGCCCAGCAAAATACAGAGCGATTTGTAACTACAGGACACTGTGATAAGATATTATTTGACTGCCAAGAGAGGTCAGCAGGCCAGACCAAAAAAAATCCTACATTAGTTATTTCACTGGCATTTTACTGCTAAGGTATGATGTAATACCAAATTATAGCAAATTCCAGTGAATGAAATGAGTGAGTGGGATATTTAGTGTTAGTGGGATAGTTAGTGTGCAAAATAATCACTGTTAACTATCACAACTATTACCTAATCTATACTGAAAAAAAGTATAAACTCAACATGTAAAGTGTTGGTCCCATGTTTCATAAGCTGAAATAAAAGATCCCAGAAATGTTCCAAACGTACAAAAAAAGCTTATTTCTCTCAAATTGTGTGTACAAATTTGTTGACATCCCTGTTAGTGAGTATTTCTCCTTTGCCAAGATAACCCATCCACCTGACAGGTGAAGAAGCTGATTAAACAGCATGATCATTACGCAGGTGCACCTTGAGGCCACAAAAAAATTGCAGTTTTGTCACAGAACACAATGCCACAGATGTCTCAAGTTGAGGGAGTGTGCAATTGGCATGCTGACTGCACCATAGCTGAAGCCAGAGAAATGAATGTACATTTCTCTACCATAAGCCGCCTCCAAAATTGTTTTAGAGAATTTGGTAGTACGCCCAACCGGCCTCACAACCGCAGACCACTTGTAACCACGCCAGCCCAGGACCTCCACATCAGGCTTCTTCACCTGCGGGATCATCTGAGACCAGAAATTGTTTCATGTTGCATTTATATTTTTGTTTAGTATAATTTGACCGAGGAAGGGCAGGGGAGTGGGAGATCGAGACAGCTGTGAATGAATTAGGGAAAGGGATTAACAGTTAAGAGAGTGTGTGTGTGTTTGTGTGTGTGTTTTCATAATTTGGAGCTTGTGTGTGACAGTGCAGTTTGGACCAATTCCTAATTAAACATTTGGTCAGTCTTGACTGCCAAGAGTCCAAAATAAATCCTAGAAAAATCCTGATTTTGCACACAATATAAACCTGTTTCTGTTTCCCAGATAACACACTTTTAGAGAAAAGTGTCCGAATTTATTATGCAACATCTCATCTGATGTAAGAGACTTGCTGCCACCTCAGTGACATCACTGCTGTCGCTTAGCGCCCGATCTAGCTCTGGAACAGAGACGCAAGGTGATGTGATGATGCAAAGCCCACCCTCCTCTCTCCTCTGCACAGATCTCTATGACCTAGTCCAGTACTGACTGGATTCTGCTTGATCAAACTCAAGCCCAGGCCTGGTTAATTCACGAGTTGGTGTTAGTAGGAGAACTGTTGTACACAAAATAATATCATAGCATCATGGTAGAGAAACATGGTTGGGAATGTTCAGTCTATACTGGTGATTAGATTGAAAACAGAGGCAGGAAGAAGGGAGGGTCACAGAGCTTGTTTTCCCCACTGAATTGCAGTGCGTCGACTGAATTCGATGAAAAGGAAATTCATTAAATAAATCCACTCTGTTACAAGGCTGTTCCTAGTCAAGGGCACAGGAACATTGTGTTGGTGGGGAAGTATCAAATCAATTGTCTGGGACATTGGCTAAACAACACCTTAATATCGGACAGCAGGAAGTAACAAGATAAGGATGAGGTAGGTAGGGAGGATGACGTTGCCCCTAGCCAATGATCTTATGCAGGGGTGGGCATCTTGTTCAGGCTCTTGTTCCAGCCCAGTTATAACACGGATGTAAGAACATCTTGCAATGAAATCACACATATTATCATGTCTTTTTTAGCACTATGAAAATGTTGCTCTCACAGTAAGACTGCTGATCTAGGATCAGGATCACAACTTTTAGATCATAATGAATAAGATTACATGGACAGGAGAGACTTGATCGTAAAATCAGTACAACTCTGAGAAGCTTTTTGAATACAGCCCTGATTCTACTTCTACCCGGGAGATGGGGCTCATACCTCTGGAGGAAGCGGGGGTACTCCTGGCGGTTGGCGAATCCGGCGCGGCGCACACGGACGTTCTCCAGTAGGCCTAGGTACTCGACCTGGTGGCGACAACGCTCGTGCTCGAACAGCAGGGGCGACTTGACATCGTTGGGCTTGATGCAGCGCACGTAGTACGGCTCCTACACACACACGCCA
This sequence comes from Oncorhynchus mykiss, assembly GCF_057628025.1. NCBI lineage: Eukaryota > Metazoa > Chordata > Actinopteri > Salmoniformes > Salmonidae > Oncorhynchus > Oncorhynchus mykiss. Next base: position 17,911,674 of record NC_143037.1, read on the forward strand.
CAGTAAGGTAACACATCATTGGCTACTATGGGGTTCGTCAGAAAGTGGCACTGACAACAAGTCAATAGTCTGACATGGCTTTACCCACTGGTCTCCTATCTATTATCTACACTGTTGTGGAAGAACGGGAAACGGGAAAGCTAATTCGTGTTTCACCTATCCTGTGAGTTCACATTTGTGTAATTTTGGAGGAGAGGAGCTGAGGAAAGAAAACCACTTTAGACGTTGAAATACACACACACACACACACCAGCCAAGTCAGTAGTACAAACAAAAATTGGAAGTTGTTGGCCAATGAAATAGTTGCCCGGCGATGGCCGCGCCCCTCACCTTGCAAGCCAGGTTCTCCACCAATGCGATCATTGAGTTCTTAAAGAGGGTAGCGGCCGTTAGGGGTCGTTTGGTGACCTCAGTGATCTTCAGCTTGCCCTCCGGCCACATCACTTTCAGCACTGGGTTGGAGCTACGGAATGAGAGGAACAGAGATTCAGCTTCAGAGATTCAGAACAGAGATTCAGCTAACCACGGTTTGTGGTCATCAGCTATCCTTTAGCTCGAAAAGCTATCGGCAGTTTTGTACAACGCGACTCAGACCAGAACATACCGGACCTTTTTTTCTCTCCATATCCCCGAATTTCTACCACAAGCTCTGGACATTTACATCTGGATATCGCAGCTAGCTAGCTGCTATCCGTGTTACTATTGGCTTACGTCGATACTGGAGCAAACATCAATTATTCCGGAACTAGCCAGCTGAAGACTTCCATCAGCCACTCCTGGGCTACAATCACCTATCCGGACCCGTTTTACTGCCGATGCAGAGCCCCACAGGGCCTTCACAACTGGACTACCGACGTTATCTGCCCGAGGGAGTTATCCAACTGGCCCCTCCGTTGCGACGTTACCTGAACGCCCATCTGCGGCCCGCTAATCGTTAGCTGTCTTATCGGCTGCTATCTGAATAGGTCTATTGGACAATTTTTTCTTGGGTCACTATAACTACATCTATTTTGCCAATTGGATTGATCCCCTCTACCACACGGTACCCCACTAATCTACTGACGGAAACGCACAAGGTGGCTAAAAACAGACCTCCCTCCTATGCCAGCTTGCTACCGATGGCCCGGCTAGCTGTCTGAATCGCCGTTACCCCAACCAACCTCACTTCTCACTGGACCCTTATGATCACTCGACTAGGCATGCCTCTCCTTAATCTCAATGTGCCTTGTCCATTGCTGTTCTGGTTAGTGTTTATTGGCTTATTTCACTGTAGAGCCTCTAGCCCTGCTCATTATACCTTATCCAACCTTTCAGTTCCACCACCCACACATGCGATGACATCACCTGGTTTCAATGTTTCCAGAGACAATATCTCTCTCATCATCACTCAATACCTAGGTTTACCTCCACTGTATTCACATTCTACCATACCTTTGTATGTACATTATACCTTGAAGCTATTTTATCGCCCCCAGAAGTCTCCTTTTACTCTCTGTTCCGGACGTTCTAGACGACCAATTCTCATTGCGTTTAGCCGTACCCTTATCCTACTCCTCCTCTGTTCCTCTGGTGATGGAGAGGTGAATCCAGGCCCTGCAGTGCCTAACTCCACTCCTATTCCACAGGGACTCTCTTTTGATGACTTCTGTAACAGTAATAGCCTTGGTTTCATGAATGTTAACATTAGAAGCCTCTTCCCTAAGTTTTTTTTATTCACTGCTTTAGCACACTCTGCCAACCCGGATGTTCTAGCCGTGTCTGAATCCTGGCTTATGAAGACCACCAAAAATTCTGAAATCTCCATCCCTTACTACAACATTTTCAGACAAGATAGAACGGCCAAACGGGGCAGTGTTGCAATCTACTGCAAAGATAGCCTGCAGAGTTCTGTCCTACTATCCAGGTCTGTACCCAAACAATTTGAACTTCTACTCTTAAAAACTCCACCTCTAAAAACAAGTCTCTCACCGTTGCCGCCTGCTATAGACCACCCTCTGCCCCCAGCTGTGGTCTGGACACCATATGTGAACTGATTGCCCCCCATCTATCTTCAGAGCTCGTGCTGCTAGGTGACCTAAACTGGGACATGCTTAACACCCCAGCCATCCTACAATCTAAGCTTGATGCCCTCAATCTCACACAAATTATCAATGAACCTACCAGGTACCACCCCAAAGCCGTAAACATGGTCACCCTCATACATATCATCCTAACCAACCTGCCCTCTAAATACACGTCTGCTGTTTTCAACCAAGATCTCAGCGATCACTGCCTCATTGCCTGCATCCGTAATGGGTCAGCGGTCAAACGACCTCCACTCATCACTATCAAACGCTCCCCGAAACACTTCAGCGAGCAGGCCTTTCTAATCGACCTGGCCGAGGTATCCTGGAAGGATATTGATCTCATCCCGTCAGTAGAGGATGTCTGGTTATTTTTTTTTAAATGCCTTCCTCACCATCTTAAATAAGCAGACCCCAATCAAGAAATTTAGAACCAGAAACAGATATAGCCCTTGGTTCTCTCCAGACCTGACTGCCCTTAACCAACACAAAAACATCCGATGGCGTTCTGCATTAGCATCGAACAGCCCCCGTGATATGCAACTTTTCAGGGAATCTAGAAACCAATATACACAGGCAGTTAGAAAAGCCAAGGCTAGCTTTTTCAAGCAGAAATTTGCTTCCTGCAACACAAACTCCAAAAAGTTCTGGGACACTGTAAAATCCATGGAGAATAAGAACACCTCCTCCCAGCTGCCCACTGCACTGAGGATAGGAAACACTGTCACCACCGATAAATCCAGTATAATTGAGAATTTCAATAAGCATTTTTCTACGGCTGGCCATGCTTTCCACCTGGCTACCCCTACCCCGGTCAACAGCACTGCTCCCCCCACAGCAACTCGCCTAAGCTTTCCCCATTTCTCCTTCTCCCAAATCCTGTCAGCTGATGTTCTGAAAGAGCTGAAAAATCTGGACCCCTACAAATCAGCCGGGCTAGACAATCTGGACCCTTTCTTTCTAAAATTATCTGCCGAAATTGTTGCTACCCCTATTACTAGCCTGTTCAACCTCTCTTTTATGTCGTCTGAGATTCTCAAAGATTGGAAAGCAGCTGCGGTCATCCCCCTCTTCAAAGGGGGGGACACTCTTGACCCAAACTGCTACAGACCTATTTCTATCCTACCCTGCCTTTCTAAGGTCTTCGAAAGCCATGTCAACAAACAGATTACTGACCATTTCGAATCCCACCATACCTTCTCCGCTATGCAATCTGGTTTCAGAGCTTGTCATGGGTGCACCTCAGCCACGCTCAAGGTCCTAAACGATCTCTTAACCGACATCGATAAGAAACAATACTGTGCAGCCGTATTCATTGACCTGACCAAGGCTTTCAACTCTGTCAATCACCACATCCTCATCAGCAGACTCGATAGCCTTGGTTTCTCAAATGACTGCCTCGCCTGGTTCACCAACTACTTCTTTGATAGAGTTCAGTGTGTCAAATCGGAGGGCCTGTTGTCCGGGTCTCTGGCAGTCTCTATGGGGGTGCCACAGGGTTCAATTCTTGGACCGACTCTCTTCTCTGTATACAGCAATGATGTCGCTCTTGCTGCTGGTGAGTCTCTGATCCACCTCTACGCAGACGACACCATTCTGTATACTTCTGGCCCTTCTTTGGACACTGTGTTAACAACCCTCCAGACGAGCTTCAATGCCATACAACTCTCCTTCCGTGGCTTCCAATTGCTCTTAAATACAAGTAAAACTAAATGCATGCTCTTCAACCGATCGCTGCCTGCACCTGCCCGCCTGTCCAACATCACTACTCTGGACGGTTCTGACTTAGAATATGTGGACAACTACAAATACCTAGGTGTCTGGTTAGACTGTAAATTCTCCTTCCAGACTCACATCAAACATCTCCAATCCAAAGTTAAATCTAGAATTGGCTTCCTATTTTGCAACAAAGCATCCTTCACTCATGCTGCCAAACATACCCTTGTAAAACTGACCATCCTACTGATCCTTGACTTCGGCGATGTCATTTACAAAATAGCCTCCAATACCCTACTCAATAAATTGGATACAGTCTATCACAGTGCCATCCGTTTTGTCACCAAAGCCCCATATACTACCCTCCACTGCTACCTGTATGCTCTCGTTGGCTGGCCCTCGCTTCATACTCGTCGCCAAACTCACTGGCTCCAGGTCATATACAAGACCCTGCTTGGTAAAGTCCCCCCTTATCTCAGCTCGCTGGTCACCATAGCAGCACCCACCTGTAGCACGCGCTCCAGCAGATATATCTCTCTGGTCACCCCCAAAACCAATTCTTCCTTTGGCCGCCTCTCCTTCCAGTTCTCTGCTGCCAATGACTGGAAAGAACTACAAAAATCTCTGAAACTGGAAACACCTATCTCCCTCACTAGCTTTAAGCACCAGCTGTCAGAGCAGCTCACAGATTACTGCACCTGTACATAGCCCATCTATAATTTAGCCCAAACAACTACCTCTCCCCCTACTGAATTTATTTATTTATTTTGCTCCTTTGCACCCCATTATTTCTCTCTACTTTGCACATTATTCCACTGCAAATCTACCATTCCAATGTTTTACTTGCTATATTGTATTTACTTTGCCACCATGGCCTTTGTTTTGCCTTTACCTCCCTTATCTCAACTCATTTGCTCACATTGTATATAGACTTATTTTTCTACTGTATTATTGACTGTATGTTTGTTTTTACTCCATGTTTAACTCTGTGTTGTTGTATGTGCCGAACTGCTTTGCTTTATCTTGGCCAGGTCGCAATTGTAAATAAGAACTTGTTCTCAACTTGCCTACCTGGTTAAATAAAGGTGAAATAAAATAAATAAATAAAAAGATAGAGAACGAGAGGAAAAGAGACAGGAGAAGATTGTTTATCAGTTCACCATTGTAGGTGCTGTTGTTCTGTTAATTGAAGGCTACTGCGGTGTCATGTGAGGGGAATAGGAGAAGAGGAGAGTGGAAAGCAGGTGTGTGTTGAGTCTCACCTGTTGTACAGTAGCCTTTTGAAGTCCTGGAAGAGAGTGTCCTTGTTCTTGTCGATGAAGCCAACCACAGAGTACCTGTGTAAATACAAAAGTGCACGCACGCACGCACGCACGCACGCACGCACGCACGCACGCACAAACCTCTTGATCATCTTTTTCTGACACTAAGACCGTCTTAAAACTTGCATCACCGAAGACGGTGCTTACAAATGACAACAGCGTCTCCTAAACCCTACTCAGGAACGATTAAAATGGATGAATCACAGAAGAATTAGAGAACAAATCCTCTGTTTCCAGTCTGAGACAGTGGAAGAGTAGGAGCCATCTGTGTTACTCAGTAAGACCCAGGGGAAACTGGCCCATTACCCCCCTTACTCTACAGTATCAGCCTGCATCTCAAATAGCACCCTATTCCCTATATAGTGCACTCCTTTTGGCCAGAACCCATTGACCAGAGACCTACAGTATGGGCCCTGGTCAAAGGTAGTGCACTATCTAGGGAATAGGGTGCCATTTGGGATGCAGGGAGTCTGAAGTTTGAGTGCTCCCTGAACCAATTAGGCTACGCTGCAGGAGGCAGAGTCCATGGTTATTATAATGGTCACATCTTTAAAGCCATATAATATGTTAACTATGGGGAGTTAGCTAGAGCTGCTGGGCTGGACAGGCAAGCAGGCACTGAGGATGGTTGGCACACTGTAGCATACAAAGCTTGTGATTTGGTTGATAGTGTTGGATGATCTCACGCTGTTGTACTGATTAGGGTATTAAGAGAACATAGTGAAGTGCAATGAACTCCCTACTGCCGCCACAGAGACTTTTAGCCGAGAGTGGTTCCATACAGTACACCACCGCAGCGGTTACTTACACGACATTCCCTGCATAGTGCCGGACACGGAAATCTCTGTCAAACTCCAAACTCTTGTCTGTCGGGGAGAGCTGAGGATGGAGAGAGATAAATAAAGAGAGAGAGACAGAGAAAGAGAGAGAGGGAGAAAGAAAGAGAAATTGAGTAACACAACCCGGGGGAAGTGGGGACATGTAACCTAATAGCTCCCATGCAGAGGAGCTAAAAAGATGGGGCAATATACTCTGTAATATCAAGGATACCTGTTTTCATATGTGCTATGCTCAGTATTTCCTTACGGGAAAGTTGCTTCCCCAGATATAACATAGTGTACACCATTAGAGAGTGACAGAAGCAGCATCCCCAGATGAGAGAGAGAGGAAATCTGTGCACATGAAATATGAATGAGCTGTGTGTGGTGCCGCAGGAACTCATGTGGATGACTGTATGTAGGCCAGTGGTGCCGCAGGAACTCATGTGGATGGCTATATGTAGGCCAGTGGTGCCGCAGGAACTCATGTGGATGGCTGTATGTAGGCCAGTGGTGCCGCAGGAACTCATGTGGATGACTGTATGTAGGCCAGTGGTGCTGCAGGAACTCATGTGGATGGCTATTTGTAGGCCAGTGGTGCCGCAGGAGCTCATGTGGATGGCTGTATGTAGGCCAGTGGTGCCGCAGGAACTCATGTGGATGGCTGTATGTAGGCCAGTGGTGCTACAGGAACTCATGTGGATGGCTGTATGTAGGCCAGTGGTGCCGCAGGAACTCATGTGGATGGCTATATGTAGGCCAGTGGTGCTGCAGGAACTCATGTGGATGGCTGTTTGTAGGCCAGTGGTGCTACAGGAACTCATGTGGATGGCTGTATGTAGGCCAGTGGTGCTACAGGAACTCATGTGGATGGCTATATGTAGGCCAGTGGTGCTACAGGAACTCATGTGGATGGCTATATGTAGGCCAGTGGTGCTGCAGGAACTCATGTGGATGGCGGTATGTAGGCCAGTGGTGCTACAGGAACTCATGTGGATGGCTATATGTAGGCCAGTGGTGCTGCAGGAACTAATGTGGATGGCTGTATGTAGGCCAGTGGTGCTACAGGAACTCATGTGGATGGCTGTATGTAGGCCAGTGGTGCTACAGGAACTCATGTGGATGGCTGTATGTAGGCCAGTGGTGCTACAGGAACTCATGTGGATGGCTATATGTAGGCCAGTGGTGCTGCAGGAACTCATGTGGATGGCTATATGTAGGCCAGTGGTGCTACAGGAACTCATGTGGATGGCTATATGTAGGCCAGTGGTGCTGCAGGAACTCATGTGGATGGCTATATGTAGGCCAGTGGTGCTGCAGGAACTCATGTGGATGGCTGTATGTAGGCCAGTGGTGCTACAGGAACTCATGTGGATGGCTGTATGTAGGCCAGTGGTGCCGCAGGAACTCATGTGGATGGCTATATGTAGGCCAGTGGTGCTGCAGGAACTCATGTGGATGGCTGTTTGTAGGCCAGTGGTGCTACAGGAACTCATGTGGATGGCTGTATGTAGGCCAGTGGTGCTACAGGAACTCATGTGGATGGCTATATGTAGGCCAGTGGTGCTACAGGAACTCATGTGGATGGCTATATGTAGGCCAGTGGTGCTGCAGGAACTCATGTGGATGGCGGTATGTAGGCCAGTGGTGCTACAGGAACTCATGTGGATGGCTATATGTAGGCCAGTGGTGCTGCAGGAACTAATGTGGATGGCTGTATGTAGGCCAGTGGTGCTACAGGAACTCATGTGGATGGCTGTATGTAGGCCAGTGGTGCTACAGGAACTCATGTGGATGGCTGTATGTAGGCCAGTGGTGCTACAGGAACTCATGTGGATGGCTATATGTAGGCCAGTGGTGCTGCAGGAACTCATGTGGATGGCTATATGTAGGCCAGTGGTGCTACAGGAACTCATGTGGATGGCTATATGTAGGCCAGTGGTGCTGCAGGAACTCATGTGGATGGCTATATGTAGGCCAGTGGTGCTGCAGGAACTCATGTGGATGGCTGTATGTAGGCCAGTGGTGCTACAGGAACTAATGTGGATGGCTATATGTAGGCCAGTGGTGCTACAGGAACTCATGTGGATGGCTATATGTAGGCCAGTGGTGCTACAGGAACTCATGTGGATGGCTATATGTAGGCCAGTGGTGCTACAGGAACTCATGTGGATGGCTGTATGTAGGCCAGTGGTGCTACAGGAACTCATGTGGATGGCTATATGTAGGCCAGTGGTGCTACAGGAACTCATGTGGATGGCTATATGTAGGCCAGTGGTGCTGCAGGAACTCATGTGGATGGCTGTATGTAGGCCAGTGGTGTTACAGGAACTCATGTGGATGGCTGTATGTAGGCCAGTGGTGCTACAGGAACTCATGTGGATGGCTATATGTAGGCCAGTGGTGCTGCAGGAACTCATGTGGATGGCTATATGTAGGCCAGTGGTGCTACAGGAACTCATGTGGATGGCTATATGTAGGCCAGTGGTGCTGCAGGAACTCATGTGGATGGCTGTTTGTAGGCCAGTGGTGCTACAGGAACTCATGTGGATGGCTGTATGTAGGCCAGTGGTGCTACAGGAACTCATGTGGATGGCTATATGTAGGCCAGTGGTGCTACAGGAACTCATGTGGATGGCTATATGTAGGCCAGTGGTGCTGCAGGAACTCATGTGGATGGCGGTATGTAGGCCAGTGGTGCTACAGGAACTCATGTGGATGGCTATATGTAGGCCAGTGGTGCTGCAGGAACTAATGTGGATGGCTGTATGTAGGCCAGTGGTGCTACAGGAACTCATGTGGATGGCTGTATGTAGGCCAGTGGTGCTACAGGAACTCATGTGGATGGCTGTATGTAGGCCAGTGGTGCTACAGGAACTCATGTGGATGGCTATATGTAGGCCAGTGGTGCTGCAGGAACTCATGTGGATGGCTATATGTAGGCCAGTGGTGCTACAGGAACTCATGTGGATGGCTATATGTAGGCCAGTGGTGCTGCAGGAACTCATGTGGATGGCTATATGTAGGCCAGTGGTGCTGCAGGAACTCATGTGGATGGCTGTATGTAGGCCAGTGGTGCTACAGGAACTAATGTGGATGGCTATATGTAGGCCAGTGGTGCTACAGGAACTCATGTGGATGGCTATATGTAGGCCAGTGGTGCTACAGGAACTCATGTGGATGGCTATATGTAGGCCAGTGGTGCTGCAGGAACTCATGTGGATGGCTGTATGTAGGCCAGTGGTGCTACAGGAACTCATGTGGATGGCTGTATGTAGGCCAGTGGTGCTACAGGAACTCATGTGGATGGCTATATGTAGGCCAGTGGTGCTGCAGGAACTCATGTGGATGGCTATATGTAGGCCAGTGGTGCTACAGGAACTCATGTGGATGGCTATATGTAGGCCAGTGGTGCTGCAGGAACTCATGTGGATGGCTATATGTAGGCCAGTGGTGCTGCAGGAACTCATGTGGATGGCTGTATGTAGGCCAGTGGTGCTACAGGAACTAATGTGGATGGCTATATGTAGGCCAGTGGTGCTACAGGAACTCATGTGGATGGCTATATGTAGGCCAGTGGTGCTACAGGAACTCATGTGGATGGCTATATGTAGGCCAGTGGTGCTACAGGAACTCATGTGGATGGCTATATGTAGGCCAGTGGTGCTGCAGGAACTCATGTGGATGGCTATATGTAGGCCAGTGGTGCTGCAGGAACTCATGTGGATGGCTATATGTAGGCCAGTGGTGCTGCAGGAACTCATGTGGATGGCTATATGTAGGCCAGTGGTGCTACAGGAACTCATGTGGATGGCTATATGTAGGCCAGTGGTGCTACAGGAACTCATGTGGATGGCTATATGTAGGCCAGTGGTGCTGCAGGAACTCATGTGGATGGCTATATGTAGGCCAGTGGTGCTGCAGGAACTCATGTGGATGGCTATATGTAGGCCAGTGGTGCTACAGGAACTCATGTGGATGGCTGTTTGTAGGCCAGTGGTGCTACAGGAACTCATGTGGATGGCGGTATGTAGGCCAGTGGTGCTGCAGGAACTCATGTGGATGGCTGTATGTAGGCCAGTGGTGCTACAGGAACTCATGTGGATGGCTATATGTAGGCCAGTGGTGCCGCAGGAACTCATGTGGATGGCTATATGTAGGCCAGTGGTGCTGCAGGAACTCATGTGGATGGCTATATGTAGGCCAGTGGTGCTGCAGGAACTCATGTGGATGGCTGTATGTAGGCCAGTGGTGCTACAGGAACTAATGTGGATGGCTATATGTAGGCCAGTGGTGCTACAGGAACTCATGTGGATGGCTATATGTAGGCCAGTGGTGCTGCAGGAACTCATGTGGATGGCTATATGTAGGCCAGTGGTGCTACAGGAACTCATGTGGATGGCTATTTGTAGGCCAGTGGTGCTACAGGAACTCATGTGGATGGCTGTTTGTAGGCCAGTGGTGCTACAGGAACTCATGTGGATGGCTATATGTAGGCCAGTGGTGCTGCAGGAACTCATGTGGATGGCTATATGTAGGCCAGTGGTGCTACAGGAACTCATGTGGATGGCTGTTTGTAGGCCAGTGGTGCTACAGGAACTCATGTGGATGGCGGTATGTAGGCCAGTGGTGCTACAGGAACTAATGTGGATGGCGGTATGTAGGCCAGTGGTGCTACAGGAACTCATGTGGATGGCTGTATGTAGGCCAGTGGTGCTACAGGAACTCATGTGGATGGCGGTATGTAGGCCAGTGGTGCTGCAGGAACTCATGTGGATGGCGGTATGTAGGCCAGTGGTGCTACAGGAACTCATGTGGATGGCTGTATGTAGGCCAGTGGTGCTGCAGGAACTCATGTGGATGGCGGTATGTAGGCCAGTGGTGCTACAGGAACTCATGTGGATGGCGGTATGTAGGCCAGTGGTGCTACAGGAACTCATGTGGATGGCTGTTTGTAGGCCAGTGGTGGAGTGCAGTGAGGAGAGAAACGTAGTGTGACAGGAAAGGCAGAGAGGTCTGAGTCCTCTGCAAACTCTGTAATGAGCCTGTGTGTGTATACCTGACTGTATGTGTGTGTGTATACCTGACTGTATGTGTGTGTGTATACCTGACTGTATGTGTGTGCGTACCTGTTTGTGTCTATATATACATCCATCCATCCATGTTTGTACATCTGTGTGTTGATGTGTGTGACTGCGTCAGTGGTATATTGGTGTGCTACTGTAGAGTAGCTAGTGTGTCTGGTGACAGGGAGAGGACGCCCTTGGCAGCCCTGTGGCATGGTGGGAGTAGCATTATACAGTGGGTTTCATAAGTATTCACCCCCCTTGGATTTCTTCACATATGTATTGTGTTACAAAGTGGGATTAAAATGGATTTCATTGTCATTTTTTTTATCAACGATCTACACAAAATACTCTATTTTTTTTATTTTTTGTATTGAAAAATAAAACACTAATATATCTTGAATAGATAAGTGTTTAACACCCTGAGTCAATACATATTAGGAACAGCTTTGGCAGCAATTAAAAGCTGGGAGTCTTCTTGGGTGAGTCTAAGATTTGCACACCTGGATTGTGAAATAATTTCCATTATTATTATTTTCAAAAGTCTTCAAGCTCTGACAAAGTGTTGGGGATCAGAGCCAAACAGCCATTTTCAAGTCTTGCCATAGATTTTCAAGCAGATTTAATTCAAAACGGTGGCCACTCAGGAACATTCACTGTCTTCTTAGTAAGCAACTAGTGTAGATTTGGCTTTTTGTTGGAGGTTATTGTCCTGCTGAAAGGTGAATTCTTCTCCCTCTCCTGTTTCTATGTTGTGTCTGGGTGGTTTAATACATCATCCACAGCATAACTATTAACGTGACCATGCTTAAAAGAGATATTCAATGTCTGATTTGTTATTGTTATCCATCTACAAATCACTGCCCTTCTTCACGAGGCTTTCGAAAAGCTCCCTGGTGTTTGTAGTTTAATCTGTGATTGAATTCAATACTTGACTGAGGGACCTTACATATGTTGTATGTATGGAGGACAGAGGAAGTGGTGGTCATTCAAAAATAATATCAACCCCTATGTAACATATTATCTCACACAGAGAGAGAGAGAGAGTGTGCCTGAGTCATCAAGCGGAGAGAGGTACTCGGGAGAGAAAGGCATCTAGTCCCATTAAAACACAAGGCAGAAATGATTTGCACACAGCAATAGATTAGAGAACCTCCAATAAGCCATTGGGACAGACACTGCTATATAAAACAGGGACAGCCAGGACGTTTGGAGGAGCAGAGAGAGAATAGAGAGCCTGAGTGCCTGAGTCATCGAACAGAGAGAGAATAGAGAGCCTGAGTCATCGAACAGAGAGAGAATAGAGAGCAGGAGTCATCGAGCAGAGAGAGAATAGAGAGCCTGAGTTATCGAGAGGAGAGAGAATAGAGAGCCTGAGTGCCTGAGTCATTGAACAGAGAGAGAATAGAGTGCCTGAGTCATCAAACAGAGAGAGAATAAAGAGCCTGAGTGCCTGAGTCATCGAGCGGAGAAAGAATAGAGAGCCTGAGTCATCGAGCGGAGAGAGAATAAAGAGCCTGAGTGCCTGAGTCATCGAGCGGAGAAAGAATAGAGAGCCTGAGTCATCGAGCGGAGATAGAACAAAGAGCCTGAGTCATCGAGCGGAGAGAGAATAGAGAGCCTGAGTCATCGAGCGGAGAAAGAATAGAGAGCCTGAGTCATCGAGCGGAGAAAGAATAGAGAGCCTGAGTCACTGAGCAGAGAGAGAATAGAGAGCCTAAGTCATCAAGCAGAGAGAGAATAGAGAGCCTGAGTCATCGAGCAGAGAGAATAGAGAGCCTAAGTCATCGAGCAGAGAGAGAATAGAGCCTGAGTCATCGAGCGGAGAGAGAACAGAGACCCTGAGTCAACAAGAGGAGAGAGAATAGAGAGCCCGAGTACCTGAATCATCAAGCAGAGAGAGAATAGAGAGCTTGAGTCATCGAGCATAGAGAGAATAGAGAGCCTGAGTGCCTGAGTCATCGAGCAGAGAGAGAATAGAGAGCCTGAGTGCCTGAGTCATCGAGCGGAGAAAGAATAGAGAGCCTGAGTCATCGAGCGGAGAAAGAATAGAGAGACTGAGTCACCGAGCAGAGAGAGAATAGAGAGCCTGAGTCATCAAGCAGAGAGAGAATAGAGAGCCTTAGTCAACAAGAGGAGAGAGAATAGAGAGCCTGAGTCATCCAGCGGAGAGAAAATAAAGAGCCTGAGTCAACAAGCGTAGAGAGAATAGAGAGCCTGAGTCATCGAGCATAGAGAGAATAGAGAGCCTGAGTCAACAAGAGGAGAGAGAATAGAGAGCCCGAGTACCTGAATAATCAAGCAGAGAGAGAATAGAGCCTGAGTCATCGAGCATAGAGAGAATAAAGAGCCTGAGTCATCGAGCAGAGAGAGAATAGAGAGCCTGAGTGCCTGAGTCATCGAGCGGAGAGAAAATAAAGTGCCTGAGTCATCGAGCAGAGAGAAAATAAAGAGCCTGAGTGCCTGAGTCATCGAACAGAGAGAGAATAGAGAGCCTGTGTCATCGAGCAGAGATAGAACAAAGAGCCTGAGTCATCGAACGGAGAGAGAATAGAGAGCCTGAGTGCCTGTGTCAATGAGCAGAGAGAGAATAGAGAGCCTTAGTCATCGAGCGGAGAGAGAACAAAGAGCCTGATTGCCTGAGTCATCGAACAGAGAGAGAATAAAGAGCCTTATTCTCTCGCCGCTCGATGACTAGAGAGCCTGAGTCATCGAGCAGAGAGAGAATAGAGAGCCTGAGTGCCTGTCATCGAACAGAGAGAGAATATAGAGCCTGAGTGATCCAGTGGAGAGAGAATAGAAAGCCTGAGTCATCGAGCGGAGAGAGAATAGAGAGCCTGAGTCATCAATTGGAGAGAGAATAGAGAGCCTGAGTGATCGAGCGGAGAGAGAATAGAGAGCCTGAGTGCCTGAGTCATCGAGGGGAGAGAGAATAGAGAGCCTGAGTGCCTTAGTCATCGAGCGGCGAAAGAATAGAGATCCTGAGTCATCGAGTAGAGAGAGAATAGAGAGCCTGAGTTATCAAGCAGAGAGAGTATAGAGCCTGAGTCATCGAGCGGAGAGCTCACACACACCAATGGAAGAAGAGAAAGTCCCTGTAGATGGGAGTGAGGATGTTGTTAACGAGAGAACAACTCACAGGCAGCAAACTGTGAAGGAAAGTATACACATCTCTGTGTGACCGCATTCAAGTTCCTATTCAAAGCATTGAAAATGTAACATGTTTTCCATAGCAGAAATACTTCAGTGGAGCTGTGATAGGGAATTGATCCATGAAGGGCCCCGTGCTCTTTACAGGCCAGTACCGCCAGCCAGCCAACCTGGCAGCTGGACATACAGCCATCTAGCCAGACAGACAGACGGAGGCTGCTGGAAGCCACCTTGTCCTCATCTATCACAATAAGTCCCCCTCCACGCACACTGCCAGCTATACTATTACCACCTCTCTCTCTCTCTCTCTCTCTGTCACTCTTTATCCAGCCTAACGCCTACTGTATATCAGATGATAAAGAGGGGGGGATGCCGTGCAAGGGAGATACAACAGAAGGTTTCGATAGAGGTAGAAAATAAAGAGAGAGGGGGACAAAACAATGGAAAGTAAAGGGGGTGAGAAAAGGACAGAGATACGCGAGGTGGAACAAAGAGGGTATGAGGGGAGACAGAGCGAGAAAGAAATAAGCCTGAAGCGAGAGGGGATACAGCAGAACATCTTCGACTGGAACAGAAAGGAGAGAGAAGACGGAGGTAGTGTTATGGGCAGGGGGGGGATATTGGGTTCTTCACAGGTAGGACACATAGAACATATAACACATCAGGTGGATCCAAAACAGGTTTTGAACAAGTATATTGTGCCTATTTACACAGTCATGTGTACACAGACTGTAATCATTGGAATAAGTTCCCTTGCCTTTTGCATCTTTTAGTTCCACATTCATTCCTTGGAGAACGACGCTGCACCTGTACACAAAAGCACCGAACGTTCTCGTATTGAAATAGTACGTGAGCATGTAGGCCATTCATATCTGTACAACTCAGAGA
Organism: Oncorhynchus mykiss; assembly: GCF_057628025.1. NCBI lineage: Eukaryota > Metazoa > Chordata > Actinopteri > Salmoniformes > Salmonidae > Oncorhynchus > Oncorhynchus mykiss. The sequence goes on from NC_143037.1 coordinate 17,926,697, forward strand.
AACTGGCCTCATGCATTTGTAATCACAATAAGGCGATAGCCTGGTGTGTAAATGGGTGAACAGCTTTATGGCAGAGACACCTTCTGATCACCCCAACACCTGCTGTCCCTCGTCCTCCTGCCCAAATCTCGCATCTCTCGCATCTCCAGCATCTCTCCTCTCCTCTGCCACCTCCACCGCCATCCTGTTCACCCCCCCCCCCCCCCGCTGACTAAGCTGGCACCTGTCGGGTAAACACGCCAGGCGGGCCGACTGACTGGCTCCAAACCGGTCAATCACTCACCACAGGAGCCAATCAGGACACAGGGAGATGGACGGTGCAGCTGTCATGGTATTTACTCTCTCACTACATAACCTCTCTAGACTCCAAACCGGCAGATGATTACTTTATAAAAAACAGAGTCAGACATACACTGAGTGTACCAAACATTGGGAACACCTTCCTAATATTGAGTAGCAATACCATTTTGCCCTCAAAACAGCCTCCATTTGTCAGGACATGGACTCTACAAGGTGTTGAAAGTGTTCCACAGGGATACTGGCCCATGTTGACTTCAATGCTTCCCACAGTTGTGTCAAGTTGGCTGGATGTCCTTTGGGTGGTGGACCATTCTTGATACACACGGGAAACTGTAGAGCGTGAAAAACCCAGCAGCGTTGAAGTTCTTGACACAAACCGGTGCGCCTGGCACCTACTACCATACCCCATTCAAAGACATTTAAATCTTCTATCTTGACCGTTCACCCTCTGAATGACACACATACACAATCCATACTCAATTGTCTCAAGGCTTAAAAATCCATCTTTAACCTGTCTCCTCCCCTGATTGAAGTGGATTTAACAGGTGACATCAATAAGGGATCATAGCTTTCACCTGGATTCACCTGGTCAGTCTGTCATGGAAAGAGTTCCTATTGTTCCTAATGTTTTGGCCTCTCCGTGGATAAACTAGGCACCCACTTCTAGGACTAGTTCAAACGTGATATCAAGAGTATGATGCATTGAGAGGTAAAAAAGACATTGCGCTGGAACCGGAGAACTTGCGAAGCTTTCTCGCTTTCTCCCAGACGTGAAGGAGAGCACTCTAGACATCCTTCCTTCCTGCCTCCAGTGCCTCCAGTGCTTGTGTTGTAAACACCCTACAGCCTAGAACAGCAGGCCCATGCTATTAGCATCACATGGTGTATGCTAGGGTAATCACTTAACGACGGCCTGCCGCTGCCTCTGACTGACACACACACACACACACACACACACACACACAGCATCCTATGCTGCATCTGAAAAGAGACTGCAAAGAGCAGAATCAGAGGGTGGATAGAAGAGAGAGGGGGGGATGAGGGAGAGGTAGTGTGTGTGTCAAATAAAATTGTATTTGTCACATGCTTCGTAAAAAACATGTGTAGACAAACAGTGAAATGCTTACTTACACCCCTTCCCAACAATGCAGAGAGAAACATAGAAAAATAATAAATAGAGAATTTGTAACGATAACGTGGCTATATACACAGGGTACCAGTACCGAGTCGATGTGCAGGGGTACAAGGTAATTGAGGTAGATATGTACATATAGGTAAAGTAACTAGGCAACACAATAGATAATAAGCAGTAGCAGCAATGTATGTGATGAGTCAGAATAGTTAGCACAAAATGGGGTCAAATGCAGATAGTCGGAGTAGCTACTTGTTTAACTATTTAGCCGTCTTATGGCAGAAGCTGCTCAGGGTCCTGTTGGTTCCAGACTGCGGCAAGCTGAGAGAACAGTCTATGACGTGGGTGGTTTGAGACTGACAATTTTGTAGGGCCTCAAACACCGCCAGTTGCCATACCAAGCGACGATGCAGCCAGTGAAGATGCTCTCAATGGTGCCGCTGTGTAACTTTTTGAGGAACATGCCAAATCTTTTCATCCTCACGAGAGGGGAAGAGGTGTTGTTGTGCGACTGTGTTGGACTGTGTGGACCATGTTAATTCCCTTAGTGATGTAGAAAAGTAGCCCCTAAAAAGAATGAATTCCTAGCATATACAAAGACAGGGTATTACGGGGGTACGACTTCACAAAGTGTACAAGAGAAGGCGGAGAGTAAACTTGTAACGGTAGTCTTCGGTGGAAGGAGAGGAGGACCAAAGCGCAGCGTGGTTTGTATTCATGATATATATTTGAATGAAATATCACTGGACACAGAAAACAAAAGGAACAAGAGAAATAAATGAGAACCGACACAGTCCCGTGTGGAACAAACACTGACACGGAAAAATAATCACCCACCAAACACAGGTGGGAAAAGGCTACCTAAGTATGATTCTCAATCAGAGACAACGAACGACACCTGCCTCTGATTGAGAACCATACCAGGCCAAACACAAAACCACAAAATAGAAAAAGGAACATAGACTACCCACCCTAACTCACGCCCTGACCAAACTAAAACAAAGACATAAGAAAGGAACTAAGGTCAGAACGTGACAAAATTGGGAGATTCGAAATTTGAGGATGGTATCAATTAGTCTGGCTGACACCTAACTTGAAGCCCTCGTTACTTCAGAGTCTGGAAAGGCTATTTTGACGTTGTCGGCACTGTGTGTTCATAATCAAGGGGTAGTGCTTTTTACTGATTGGGTCTCCACTGTGTCTTTCTCACTCAAACAGCCACATGGACAGCCAAACACAGCCCCCAGAGCGCCGCCCCCTTCCAATACAACTGTTGGAATTATTTCAACCCCTTCTTCGCGAATACTGCACTAACAACAGACTCCTGTCCAGACCAGCTATCCCTCGCTGTGTACCACATCAGCCAAGCTAAGTATCGACATCAGCAAGTACGAGGAGAAGCAGGGAAACGTTTCCCAAAACTTTATATAGCTAGAACAACTGCAGTCCGTTTAAAACTTCTTCAAAGTTCTATTATACAGTTGTCAGTAAGTAACCACTCCTGGAACACCACAAAGAGGAAGTAACCACTCCTGGAACACCACAAAGAGGAAGTAACCACTCCTGGAACACCACAAAGAGGAAGTAACCACTCCTGGAACACCACAAAGAGGAAGTAACCACTCCTGGAACACCACAAAGAGGAAGTAACCACTCCTGGAACACCACAAAGAGGAAGTAACCACTCCTGGAACACCACAAAGAGGAAGTAACCACTCCTGGCACACCACAAAGAGGAAGTAACCACTCCTGGAACACCACAAATAGGAAGTAACCACTCCTGGAACACCACAAAGAGGAAGTAACCACTCCTGGCACACCACAAAGAGGAAGTAACCACTCCTGGCACACCACAAAGAGGAAGTAACCACTCCTGGAACACCACAAAGAGGAAGTAACCACTCCTGGCACACCACAAAGAGGAAGTAACCACTCCTGGCACACCACAAAGAGGAAGTAACCACTCCTGGAACACCACAAAGAGGAAGTAACCACTCCTGGCACACCACAAAGAGGAAGTAACCACTCCTGGCACACCACAAAAAGGAAGTAACCACTCCTGGCACACCACAAAGAGGAAGTAACCACTCCTGGAACACCACAAAGAGGAAGTAACCACTCCTGGAACACCACAAAGAGGAAGTAACCACTCATGGCACACCACAAAGAGGAAGTAACCACTCCTGGAACACCACAAAGAGGAAGTAACCACTCCTGGAACACCACAAAGAGGAAGTAACCACTCATGGCACACCACAAAGAGGAAGTAACCACTCCTGGAACACCACAAAGAGGAAGTAACCACTCCTGGAACACCACAAAGAGGAAGTAACCACTCCTAGAACACCACAAAGAGGAAGTAACCATTCCTGGAACACCACAAAGAGGAAGTAACCACTCCTGGTTCCTCTCTAGGGTTCTTCCTAGGTTTTGGCCTTTCTAGGGAGGTTTCCTAGCCACCGTGCTTCTACACCTGCATTGCTTGCTGTTTGGGGTTTTAGGCTGGGTTTCTGTACAGCACTTTGAGATATCAGCTGATGTACGAAGGGCTATATAAATACATTTGATATGATTTGATCCTGGCACACCACAAAGAGGAAGTCACCACTCCTGGAACACCACAAAGAGGAAGTAACCACTCCTGGCACACCACAAAGAGGAAGTAACCACTCCTGGCACACCACAAAGAGGAAGTAACCACTCCTGGAACACCACAAAGAGGAAGTAACCACTCCTGGAACACCACAAAGAGGAAGTAACCACTCCTGGTTCCTCTCTAGGGTTCTTCCTAGGTTTTGGCCTTTCTAGGGAGTTTTCCTAGCCACCGTGCTTCTACACCTGCATTGCTTGCTGTTTGGGGTTTTAGGCTGGGTTTCTGTACAGCACTTTGAGATATCAGCTGATGTACGAAGGGCTATATAAATACATTTGATATGATTTGACCCTGGCACACCACAAAGAGGAAGTAACCACTCCTGGAACACCACAAAGAGGAAGTAACCACTCCTGGAACACCACAAAGAGGAAGTAACCACTCCTGGCACACCACAAAGAGGAAGTAACCACTCCTGGAACACCACAAATAGGAAGTAACCACTCCTGGAACACCACAAAGAGGAAGTAACCACTCCTGGCACACCACAAAGAGGAAGTAACCACTCCTGGCACACCACAAAGAGGAAGTAACCACTCCTGGAACACCACAAAGAGGAAGTAACCACTCCTGGCACACCACAAAGAGGAAGTAACCACTCCTGGCACACCACAAAGAGGAAGTAACCACTCCTGGAACACCACAAAGAGGAAGTAACCACTCCTGGCACACCACAAAGAGGAAGTAACCACTCCTGGCACACCACAAAGAGGAAGTAACCACTCCTGGCACACCACAAAGAGGAAGTAACCACTCCTGGAACACCACAAAGAGGAAGTAACCACTCCTGGAACACCACAAAGAGGAAGTAACCACTCATGGCACACCACAAAGAGGAAGTAACCACTCCTGGAACACCACAAAGAGGAAGTAACCACTCCTGGAACACCACAAAGAGGAAGTAACCACTCATGGCACACCACAAAGAGGAAGTAACCACTCCTGGAACACCACAAAGAGGAAGTAACCACTCCTGGAACACCACAAAGAGGAAGTAACCACTCCTAGAACACCACAAAGAGGAAGTAACCATTCCTGGAACACCACAAAGAGGAAGTAACCACTCCTGGTTCCTCTCTAGGGTTCTTCCTAGGTTTTGGCCTTTCTAGGGAGGTTTCCTAGCCACCGTGCTTCTACACCTGCATTGCTTGCTGTTTGGGGTTTTAGGCTGGGTTTCTGTACAGCACTTTGAGATATCAGCTGATGTACGAAGGGCTATATAAATACATTTGATATGATTTGATCCTGGCACACCACAAAGAGGAAGTCACCACTCCTGGAACACCACAAAGAGGAAGTAACCACTCCTGGCACACCACAAAGAGGAAGTAACCACTCCTGGCACACCACAAAGAGGAAGTAACCACTCCTGGAACACCACAAAGAGGAAGTAACCACTCCTGGAACACCACAAAGAGGAAGTAACCACTCCTGGTTCCTCTCTAGGGTTCTTCCTAGGTTTTGGCCTTTCTAGGGAGTTTTCCTAGCCACCGTGCTTCTACACCTGCATTGCTTGCTGTTTGGGGTTTTAGGCTGGGTTTCTGTACAGCACTTTGAGATATCAGCTGATGTACGAAGGGCTATATAAATACATTTGATATGATTTGACCCTGGCACACCACAAAGAGGAAGTAACCACTCCTGGAACACCACAAAGAGGAAGTAACCACACCTGGCACACCACAAAGAGGAAGTAACCACTCCTGGAACACCACAAAGAGGAAGCAACCACTCCTGGAACACCACAAAGAGGAAGTAACCACTCCTGGCACACCACAAAGAGGAAGTAACCACTCCTGGCACACCACAAAGAGGAAGTAACCACTCCTGGAACACCACAAATAGGAAGTAACCACTCCTAGAACACCACAAAGAGGAAGTAACCACTCCTGGAACACCACAAAGAGGAAGTAACCACTCCTGGTTCCTCTCTAGGGTTCTTCCTAGGTTTTGGCCTTTCTAGGGAGTTTTCCTAGCCACCGTGCTTCTACACCTGCATTGCTTGCTGTTTGGGGTTTTAGGCTGGGTTTCTGTACAGCACTTTGAGATATCAGCTGATGTACGAAGGGCTATATAAATACATTTGATATGATTTGATCCTGGCACACCACAAAGAGGAAGTAACCACTCCTGGAACACCACAAAGAGGAAGTAACCACTCCTGGAACACCACAAAGAGGAAGTAACCACTCCTGGAACACCACAAAGAGGAAGTAACCACTCCTTGAACACCACAAAGAGGAAGTAACCACTCCTGGCACACCACAAAGAGGAAGTAACCACTCCTGGCACAACACAAAGAGGAAGTAACCACTCCTGGAACACCACAAAGAGGAAGTAACCACTCCTGGAACACCACAAAGAGGAAGTAACCACTCCTGGAACACCACAAAGAGGAAGTAACCATTCCTGGCACACCACAAAGAGGAAGTAACCATTCCTGGCACACCACAAAGAGGAAGTAACCACTCCTGGCACACCACAAAGAGGAAGTAACCACTCCTGGAAAACCACAAAGAGGAAGTAACCACTCCTGGAACACCACAAAGAGGAAGTAACCACTCCTGAAACACCACAAAGAGGAAGTAACCACTCCTGGCACACCACAAAGAGGAAGTAACCACTCCTGGAACACCACAAAGAGGAAGTAACCACTCCTGAAACACCACAAAGAGGAAGTAACCACTCCTGAAACACCACAAAGAGGAAGTAACCACTCCTGGCACACCACAAAGAGGAAGTAACCACTCCTGGAACACCACAAAGAGGAAGTAACCACTCCTGGAACACCACAAAGAGGAAGTAACCACTCCTGGCACACCACAAAGAGGAAGTAACCACAAGAGGGATGCCATGATCACACTACAGAGGCAAAAAAACATCCACCTAAACGTCCTTGCCCATCATAGTCCCATTATATCAATTACATCCAGTAGTTTTATCTAAGCAAGAGGTCTGTGTTAACAACAACCCAGCTCCAACCACCCCTTGATGTATACATAAACAGCCCTGACAAGACTGAAAACCAAATACAGGGATATTTAAAAAGGGATATTTTCATTAGACAACATAACAAGTCTCCAAAAGCCAAAATGCGCCTGCAGACACCGCCACTGATCAAGACACTTCTTCGTTTCCACTTTCTCTCTGATCTGGAGCGTGAGGTCTTTGCCAAAGGGTGGAACAGTGTGTGTGTGTGTGTGTGTGTGTGTGTGTGTGTGTGTGTGTGTGTGTGTGTGTGTGTCAGAGTGTTTACGGGGTGACAGTCAGTCAGGGGAACAGAGAGAAGCTTGGTGTCTAGCAGCTCTAGGTCTTCTTCATAAAAAATAGGGTGACAACATTAGTGCTGACAGACAGTGCAGATCTTATAACAGGCTAATCCACTATTATAGCACTGCTTCTCTCGCTCTCTCCCTCTTTCTTACACCCCCCCCCCCCCCCCACATCCCTCGCTACCTCACTTGATAGCCTTTCTCACCCCCCTCCCTCATCTTTCTACACATCCCCACTCCCTCTGTCACACATCCCCCCACTCCCTCTGTCACACATCCCCCCACTCCCTCTGCCACACCCTTCTCCCTCTGTAACACATCCCCCCACTCCCTCCATAACACATCCCCCACTCCCTCTGTAACACATCCCCCCACTCCCTCTGCCACACATCCCCCCACTCCCTCTGCCACACATCCCCCCACACCCTCTGTCACACATCCCCCACTCCCTCTGTAACACATCCCCCACTCCCTCTGTAACAAATCCCCCACTCCCTCTGTAACAAATCCCCCACTCCCTCTGCCACACATCCCCCACTCCCTCTGTAACACATCCCCCACTCCCTCTGTAACACATCCCCCACTCCCTCTGTAACACATCCCCCACTCCCTCTGTAACACATCCCCCCACTCCCTCTGTAACACATCCCCCCACTCCCTCTGTAACACATCCCCCACTCCCTCTGTAACAAATCCCCCAGTCCCTCTGTAACAAATCCCCCAGTCCCTCTGTAACAAATCCCCCACTCCCTCTGCCACACATCCCCCCACTCCCTCTGTCACACATCCCCCCACTCCCTCTGTCACACATCACCCCACTCCCTCTGTCACACATCCCCCGACTCCGTCTGTCACACATCCTCCCACTCCGTCTGCCACACATCACCCCACTCCGTCTGCCACACATCACCCCACTCCGTCTGCCACACATCACCCCACTCCCTCTGTCACACATCACCCCACTCCCTCTGCCACACATCCCCCCACTCCCTCTGCCACACATCCCCCCACTCCCTCTGCCACACATCACCCCACTCCCTCTGCCACACACCACAATTCTCACACTCACTTGAGAAGATCTCCAACAAAAACTGCAATGTTAAAAAACCGCCCGAGGTCTTTCAAGTCTGCAGAGTCTGAGCCCACTGAACCTGGCAGCCGTGAACATGTCTAAACTTTTCAAGCAGAGCTGCTTGTAGAGTATGGGGCGTGAAGCGTGAAAGTAAAAATTTATCCCTCCAATGCACCAGGGATCAGCCTTAGAGCATTTTCACGTATGCTTTTGCAATAATTACCACTTTTAAAAGTAGTCTTAGAGTTTTTTTCCCCCTCCTGATAACAATGAGAGTCAAGCATTTTTACTATGTCTACCCAGACCATGGATGATAGCATAACAACTCTACGGAAAAAGACATCCACATGCACACAATCATGTAACATTCTAAACTACCTTTCTCTCTCATTCTATGCTTTTTTTTTATTGTTTCATGTATGTAGTTCTGTCCTTGAGCTGTTCTTCTCTATTCATGTTCTGTATTACGTCATGTTTCCTGTTTTGTGTGGACCCCAGGAAGAGTAGCTGCTGCTTTTGCAACAGCTAATGGGGATCCTAATAAAATACCAAATCTTCTCCACTGGAGTCTATGGGGACCGTGTATTCGAGCACACACCAAATAAAACAAAATGTTATTTGTCTCACGCGCCGAATACAACAGGTGCAGACCTAACAGTGAAATGCTGACTTATAAGCCCCTAACCAACAATGCAGTTTAAAAAATAAGAATAAGAAATAGAAGGAACGAATAATTAAAGAGCAGCAGTAAAATAACAATAGCGAGACTATATACAGGGAGTACAGGTACAGAGTCAATGTGCAGGAGCACCAGATAGCCAAGGTAATTGAAGTAATATGGACAGTTGAAGTCGGAAGTTGACATACACCTTAGCCAAATACATTTAAACTCAGTTTTTCACAATTCCTGCCATTTAATGCTAATACAAATTCCCTGTCTTAGGTCAGTTAGGATCAGCACTTTATTTTAAGAATGTGAAATGTCAGAATAATAGTAGAGAGAATCATTTATTTCAGACTTTATTTCTTTCATCACATTCTCAGTGGGTCAGAAGTTTCCATACACTCAATTAGTATATGGTAGCATTGCCTTTAAATTGTTTAACTTGGGTCAAACGTTTCGGGTAGCCTTCCACAAGCTTCCCAGAATAAGTTGGGTGAATTTTGGCCCATTCCTCCTGACAAAGCTGGTGTAACTGAGTCAGGTTTGTAGGCTCCTTGCTCGCACACGCTTTTTCAGTTCTGCCCACAAATTTTCTATCGGATTGAGGCCAGGGCTTTGTGATGGCTACTCCAATACCTTGACTTTGTTGTCCTTTTTTGCCACAACTTTGCCATTTTGCCACAACTTTGGAAGTATGCTTGGGGTTATTGTCCATTTGGAAGACCCATTTGCAACCAAGCCTTAACTTCCTGACTGATGTCTTGAGATGTTGCTTAAAAATATCCACATAATTTTCCTTCGTCACAATGCCATCTATTTTGTGAAGTGCACCAGTCCCTCCTGAAGCAAAGCACCCCCATAACATGATGCTGCCACCCCCGTAATTCACGGTTGGGATGGTGTTCTTCAGCTTGCAAGCCTCGCCTTTTTCCTCCAAACATAATGATGGACATTATGGCCAAACAGTTCTATTTTTGTTTCATCAGACCAGAGGACATTTCTCCAAAAAGTACGGTCTTTGTCCCCATGTGCAGTTGCAAACCGTAGTCTGGCTTTTTATTGCGGTTTTGCAGCCGTGGCTTCTTCCTTGCTGAACGGCCTTTCAGGTTATGTCAATATAGGACTTGTTTTACTGTGGATATAGATACTTTTGTACCTGTTTCCTCCAGCATCTTCACAGGGTCCTTTGCTGTTGTTCTGGGATTGATTTGCACTTTTCGCACCAAAGTACGTTAATCTCTAGGAGACAGAACGCATCTCCTTCCTGAGCAGTATGACGCCTATGTGGTCCCATGGTGTTATACTTGCGTACTATTGTTTGTACAGATGAACGTGGTACTTTCAGGCGTTTGGAAATCCCAAGGATAAACCAGACTTGTGGAGCTCTACAATATTTTGGCTGATTTCTTTTGATATTCCCATGATGTCAAGCAAAGAGGCACTGGGTTTGAAGGCAGGCCTTGAAATACATCCACAGATTCACCTCCAATTTACTCACATGATGTCAATTAGCCTATCAGAAGCTTCTAAAGCAATAACATAATTTTCTGGAATTTTCCAAGATGTTTAAAGACACAGTCAACTTAGTGTATGTTAACTTCTGACGCACTGGAATTGTGATACAGTGAATTATAAGTGAAAACATGTTGGTATTACAGACTTGGACAGGGAGAGGTTGAACATGTCAGTAAAGACACTTGCCAGTTGGTCAGTGAATGCTCGCAACACACGTCCTGGTAATCCGTCTGTCCCTGTGGCCTTGTGAATGTTCACCTGTTTAAAGGTCTTACTCACATCAGCTGCGAAGAGCGTGATCACACAGTCGTCCGGAAACAGCTGGTGCTCTCATGCATGTTTCAGTGTTATTTGCCTCGAATCAAGCTCGTCTGGTAAGCTTGTCACAAGGCAGCTCTCGGCTGTGCTTCCCTTTGTAGTCTGTAATGGTTTGCAAGCCCTGCCACATCCGACGAGAGTCGGAGCCGGTGTAGTTCGATTTGATCTTAGTCCTTTATTGACGCTTTGCCTGTTTGATGGTTCGTCGGGGGGCAGAGCGGGATTTCTTATAAGCTTCCGGTTTAGAGTCCCACTCCTTGAAAGCGGCAGCTCTAGCCTTTAGCTCAGTGCGAATGTTGTCTGTATCCATGGCTTCTGGTTGGGGTATGTACGTACGGTCACTGTGGGGATGGCATCATCGATGCACTTATTGATGAAGCCAATGACTGATGTGGTGTACTCCTCAATGCCATAGGAAGAATCACGGAACATATTCCAGTCTGTGCTAGCAAAACAGTCCTATAGCTTAGCATCTGCTACATCTCACCACTTTTTTATTGACCAAGTCACTGGTGCTTCCTGCTTTAATTTTTGCTTGTAATCAGTAATCAGGAGGATAGAATTATGGTCAGATTTGCCAAATGGAGGGCAAGGGAGAGCTTTGTATGAGTCTCTGTGTGTGGAGTAAAGGTGGTCTAGAGTTTTTTCCCCCTCTGGTTGCACATTTAACATGCTGATAGAATTTTGGTAAAATTGATTTAAGTTTCCCTGCATTAAAGTCCCTGGCCACTAGGAGCGCCACCTCTGGACGAGTGTTTTCCTGTTAGCTTATGGTGGAATACATCTCATTGAGTGCGGTCTTAGTGCCAGCATCCGTCTGAGGTGGTATGTAGAAAGCTCCGAAACATACAGATGAAAACTGTAGATAGTGTGGTCCACAGCTTATCATGAGATACTCTACCTCACAGGCTGGCTGACTACACCGCTCGCGTCACGTACGCTAGCATTGCAGAATAAATTTAGAAATCTATATTATTAAATTGTTGCACCCACACTGCTCGCGAGCGCCAACGAGTGTCTGCGTTGCCAAAGGATAAAATAGAAGTCAGTTCTATTTCTGACGCAGATCGCGCTGCAAGTCCGCCTCTCCCATCTCCTCATTGGTTTATAGAAGCAAGTCCCCACGTGCCATCTCCTCATTGGTTATACCCACGTGGGTGACTGAAAAACAAAATAGGTCGGTGGCGGTAATGCAAGTAATTTATGAAAGTTGCCAATCGCAATATAAAGCCTGGAAGGAGGAGAGATGACTAGAAACGATTCGGTTGACCGTTTTATGTGTGGATAAATTGGTGGAGTAGAGGACCTTGTGCATTTCAGGTAAAATAACAACTCAATGTTTATATTCCAGGACAAATTAGCTAGCAACAGCAAGCTAGCTAAATAGGACAAATTAGCTAACAAGTGCAAGCTAGCTAGCTAAATTGCCATAAATGTTTAATGCTTTTCAACCTGGACCCAAATTAATATAATTGGTTCAGAGTTTGTTTTGATATTTTAACCTGCGTGTCGTGTTCGTGTTTGCTGTGGGGGGACAAAATACATTTATGCACGATGTCGCACGCAATGGTGCACGCGCGCAGCCGGTTTGGGTTCTGTGTCAAGCGAGAAAAACCTTGAGACTATATTTATAATTATACGTAGTCCGCCCCCTCGTCTTACCAGATGCCGCTGTTCTATCCTGCCGATACAGCGTATAACCAGCCAGCTGTATGTTGATAACTCCGTGAAGAATAATATATTACAGTTTTTAATGTCCCGTTGGTAGTTTAATCTTCCTTGTAGGTCGTCGATTTTATTTTCCAATGATTGCATGTTAGCTAGTAGAAAGGAAGGCAGTGAAGGTTTATTCAATCGCCTACGAATTCTCAGAAGGCAGCCCGTCTTCTTTTTCTTTGTTTTCTCTTCACGCAAATGACGGGGATTTGGGCCTGTTCCCGGGAAAGCAGTATGTCCTTCATGTCAGGCTCTTCGGACTCGTTAAAGGAGGAAAAAAAACAGAAGAACTTGCTTCTGCAAGTTCGTGGTGAGTAATCGCTGTTCTGAAGTTCTTTTCGGCCATTAGAAGCGGTAGGAGCAACATTATGTGCAGAATAAGCAAAAAAATAAGTTACAAACAACGCAAAAAAAACCACATTCGGTTAGGAGCACGTAAAATGTCAGCCATCTTCTCCGGCGCCGTGATATTAGCCTAGCACTAGGTGTGTTATCTCTGCAGAGGGCTGTGTGCGTGCGCGCACACACACACGCACACACACACACACACACAGGAACACATGTACACCAACACACATTCCTCAACAGGATTGGTGTGTCCCCCGTGGGACGGTTGAGCTAACATGCGCTAATGTGATTAGCATGACGTTGTAAGTAACCAAATAATTTCCCAGGACATAGACATGTCTTATATGTGCAGAAAGTTTACATTCTTGTTAATCTAACTGCACTGTTCAATTTACAGTAGTGATTACAGTGAAATAATAACAAGCTATTGTTTGAGGAGAGTGCACAGTTATGTACTTGAAAATGTATCAATAAACCAATTAGGCACATTTGGGCAGACTTGATACAACATTTTGAACAGTAATGTCACGTTCTGACCTTTATTTTCCTTTGTTTTGTCTTTATTTAGTATGGTCAGGGCGTGAGATGGGGTAGGCAGTCTATGTTTTGTGTTTCTATGTTTTTCTATTTCTGTGTTCGGCCTAGTATGTTTCTCAATCAGAGGCAGGTGTCGTTAGTTGTCTCTGATTGAGAATCATACTTAGGTAGCCTGAGTTTCACTGTTGGTTTGTGGGTGTTTGTTTCCGTGTCTGTGTTTTTCACCACATGGTACTGTTTTGGTTTTGTTATTTCACATATGCGTTTATTGTTTTTGTATTTCAGAGTGTTCAGTGCTTTTGTTATTAAAATCGTCATGAACACTTACCACACCGCATCTTGGTCCGATCCTTACTCCTCTTCAGACGAAGAGGAGGAAATCTGCCGTTACAAGTAATGCAATGGTTCATTGGATCAGTCTTAAATGTTGCAGATACACTGCCGCCATCTTTTGGTCAAAATCGAAAATGAGCCTAGACTCGTAAGTCATATAACAGCCATTCTCTTGCATTTCAAAGATGAAAAAAATTAAAAATAAACATGTTTTTTTCTTTGTATTATCTACCGAATTCTTCAGGGCATGGATTTTACAATGTGTCGGAAACGTTCGTTGCTCAATTGTTATCAAAGGACCTTAACGAGTGCCAGGAAAACATTCCCGACACCCGTACACCACTGCCACCAACCTGTACCAGGAAGGATGGGTCCATGGACTCATGTTGCTTACGCCAAATCCTGACTGACTGTCATCAGCATAAAGCAACAGTAACCGGGATTCTTCGGACCAGGCAATGTTTTCCCACTCCTCAATTGTGTTTCCCACTCCCCAGTGTTGGTGATTGTGTGTCCAGTGTTGGTGATTGCGTGCCCACTGGAGCCACTTCTTCTTGTTTTTAGCTGATAGGAGTGGAACCCATTGTGGTCGTTCTACTGCAATAGCCCATCCGTTACAAGGATTGACGAGTTGTGCGCTCCGAGATGCCGTTTTGCGCCATTATTTGTATTTTCGTGGCCCGCCTGTTAGCTTGCACAATTCTTGCCATTCTACTTCGACCTCTTTCAGCAATGAGCTGTTTTCACCCACAGGACTGCCACCGGCTGGATGTTTTTTTGTTTGTCGCACCATTCTCTGTAAACCCTAGCCTAGACACTGTGATGCATGAAAAGCCCAGAAGGGCAGCCATTTCTGAGAAACTGGATCCGGTGTGCTTTGCACTGACGATCATACCACACTCAAAGTAGCTTAAGTCACTTGTTTTGCCCATTCTAATGTTCAATCGAACAGTAACTGAATGCCTCGATGCCTGTCTGTCTGCTTTATATAGCAAGCCACAGCCACGTTACTCACTGTCTGAAGGAGCAATAAATCTTCATGAACAGGGTGGGTGTACCTAATAAACTGGCTGTTGAGTGTATGTGTCTCTACTATGCGTGAGAATACTTTGGAACAGATTTCCAGCTGATTTGCTGGTGTATTTACAGTCTTTTATGACAAACAAGAAAACTTTGCGGGGCAAATAAAATCAACTGGCTGCCAATTGGGGAACCCTGCCATAGAGAAACAGCTATGGTGATGACACATAACACAGTCTAGGAAGTTGAGGGTAAAACAACCTGGCCGTTAGGGATAGGTCCTCTATCTTTACCTTGTGCCTCCCCTCCTCTCCATCTGTTCCTCTTGTTATGATTCTATCTCTTCTCCCTCTCTCCCTCCCTCTAACACCCATGCCAGCGCAGCGAGACACCAACTCCATTGACTCCCATTGGCTGCCAGTGACATCACTGGGGGCAGAGTGTTGAGTCAGATAGAGAAACGAGTGCTGGGCTGACACTTGTCTCCCTCTTGTGGTCCACTGAGGGAAATACAACCCTGTAAAATGCAGCCTTCTGAGCCACTGGGGAACAGATGTGCAGGTCAATTAGTTCATCTTAGTCTGGTGGTGTACAATGACTTTAATGCCAATTAGACTTTAAACAGGATTTGATGGAGCTGATAATTGAAACGTACCAAATGATGCAGTATATGTCTCGTCTTATGTTTTAAAATACTACTCCTCCTCTGTTCCTCTGGTGATGTAGAGGTTAACCCAGGCCCCCAGTACCACACCTATTCCCCAGGAGCTCTAATTTGTTGACTTTTGTAACCGTAACAGCCTTGGTTTCATGCATGTTAACATCAGAAGCCTCCTCCCTAAGTATGTTTTATTCACTGCTTTAGCACACTCCACCAACCCTGATGTCCTAGCCGTGTCTGAATCCTGGCTTAGGAAAGCCACCAAAAATGCAGAACTCCAACTACAACATTTTCCATCAAGATAGAACCGCCAAAGGGGGTGGAGTTGCAATCTACTCCATAGATAGTCTGCAGAGTTCTGTCATGCTATCCAGGTCTGTACCCAAACAGATCAAGCTTCTACTTTTAAAAATCCACCTTTCCAGAATTAAGTCTCTCACTGTTGCCGCTTGTTATAGTACCCCCTCAGCCCCCAGCTGTGCCCTGGACACCAAATGTTAATTGATTGCCCCCATTTATCTTCAGAGTTTGTACTGTTAGGTGACCTAAACTGGGATATTCTTAACACCCCAGCCATCCTACAATCTAAGCTAGATGCCCTCCATCTCACACATATTATCAAGGAACCTACCAGGTACAACCCTAAATCCGTAAACACGGTCACCCTCATACATATCATCCTGACCAACCTGCCCTCTAAATACAACTCTGCTCTCTTCAACCAGGATCTCAGCAATCACTGCCTCATTGCCTGCGTCCGTAATCGGTCCGCGGTCAAACGACCACCCCTCATCACTGTCAAACACTCCCAAAAACACTTCAGTGAGCAGGCCTTTCTAATAGACCTGGCCCGGGTATCGTGGAAGGATATTGACCTCATCCCGTCAGCAGAGAATGCCAGGTTATTCATTAAAAGTGCTTTCCTCACCATCTTAAATAACCATGCCCAATTCATGGTTGCAACTTGCCCAAGCCACCCCCCCCCCCCCCACTTCTCCTTCACCCAAATCCAGATAGCTGATGTTCAGAAAGAGCTGCAAAATATTGACCCCTACAAATCAGCTGGGCTAGACAATCTGGACCCGCTCTTTCTAAAATTATCCGCCGCAATTGTTGCAACCCCTATTACTAGCCTGTTCAACTTCTCTTTCGTATCGCCTGAGATCCCTAAAGATTGGAAATCTGCCACGGTCATCCCCCTCTTCAAAGGGGGAGACATTCTAGACCCAAACTGCTACAGATCTATAGCTATCCTGCCCTGCCTTTCTAAAGTCTTCGACCATTTCGAATCCCACCGTACCTTCTCCGCTATGCAATCTGGTTTCAGAGCTGGTCATGGGTGCACCTCATCCACGCTCAATGTCTCTAAATGATATCATAACCACTATCAAAAAAATACGTATTCATCGACCTGGCCAAGGCTTTCAACTCTGTCAATCACCGCATTCTTATCGGCAGACTCAATAGCCTTGGCTTCTCAAATGACTGCCTCGCCTGGTTCACCAACTACTTCTCAGATAGAGTTCAGTGTGTCAAATCGGAGGGCCTGTTGTCCGGACCTCTGGCAGTCTCTATGGGGTGCCACAGGGTTCAATTCTCAAGCCGACTCTTTTCTCTGTATATATCAATGATGTCGCTCTTGCTGCGGGTGATTCTCTGATTCGCCTCTACACAGACAACACCATTCTATATACATCTGACCCTTCTTTGGACACTGTGTTAACAAACCTCCAGACGAGCTTCAATACCATACAACACTCCTTCTGTGGCCTCCAGCTGCTCTTAAATGCTAGTAAAACTAAATGCATGCTCTTCAACCAATCGCTGCCCGCACCCGCTCGCCTAGCATCACTACTCTGGACGGCTCTGACTTATGTGGACAACTACAAATACCTAGGTCTCTGGTTAGACTGTCCTCTACTTCCAGACTCACATTAAACATCTCCAATCCAAAATTAAATCTAGAATTGGCTTCCTATTTCGCAACAAAGCCTCCTTCACTCATGCTGCCAAACATACCCTCGTAAAACTGACCATCCTACCGATACTTGACATTCCGCGATGTCATTTACAAATAGCTTCTAACACTCTACTCAGCAAATTGGATGTAGTCTATCACAGTGCCAACAGTTTTGTCACCAAAGCCCTGGCTGGCCCTCGCATCATATTCGTTGCCAAACCCACTGGCTCTAGGTCATCTATAAGTCTTTGCTAGGAAAAGCCCCGCCTTATCTCAGCTCACTGGTCACCATAGCAACACCCACCCGTAGCACGCGCGCCAGCAGGTATATTTCACTGGTTATCCCCAAAGCCAACTCCTCCTTTGGCTGCCTTTCCTTCCAGTTCTCTGCTGCCAATGACTGGAACGAAATTGCAAAAAAATAAATCACTGAAGCTAACTTTAAGCATCAGCTGTCAGAGCCGATTACCGATCACTGCACCTGTACACAGCCCATCTGTAAATAGCCCACCCAACTACCTCATATTGTTATTTATTTTTGCTCTTTTGCACCCCAGTATCTCTACTTGGACATCATCATCTGCACATCTATCACTCCAGTGTTAATGCTAAATTGCAATTATTTCGCCACTATGGCCTATTTATTTCCTTACCACCCTAATCTTACTACATTTGCACACACTGTATATACATTTTTCTATTGTATTATTGACTGTACATTTGTTTATCCCATGTGTAACTCGCCGTTGTTGTTTTTGTCGCACTGCCTTGCTTTATCTTGGCCAGGTCGCAGTTGTAAATGAGAACTTGTTCTCAACTGGCCTATCTAGTTAAATAAAGGTGGAAAATAAATAAATCACTGGGCTTGGTTGATGCATTACTTTAGCATTACTTTATAATGGTCGGGAGCAAGCCTTTAAAATCACGAATGTTTTATAATCGCTAATGTTGTCCTAAAGTTAACACCACGCTATGTGGTAAGAAGAAACCCATTGGTGCATCATGCCTAGGGTGATCAATTCCATGTGTCCACATTGTTGGTGTGAATTCCACTTTCAATTTAGTCAATACTGGAAATTAATAACAAATTAAATGAATGAATTGCCAAAGATTTCCTATTGTTTCCAACGTACCTTGCGGCTGGTGTAGTGGGCGTGATTGGCCAGCTTGCTGTTGAGTCCCTGTAAGAAGACCTTGTCGGTGACTTTGCCCACGTTCATACAGGCCTCGTCCAGCACAGAGAAGATGCCCTTGTGTTGCAGCTCCACCAGGTCCACAATGATCTGGTTGTTGAAGAAGTCAATCTACGCCCAGGTACAGAGAGAAAACGGAGGATCAGTATATCATTACAACTAAAACCAGTACAGGGAGTAAGACGCTCCTAGTAGTCATATTCAATGGGAAGGAGAATGACTTGAGGCAAAGTGACAATGCTGCCGTAGGCGATACAAGACATGAGTGGTGTGGAACCAAGATGCGGCCTTACATGTTTCCAGGGGATTCCCTCGCGCTGGTACTCTTCCTGTTCCTGCCTCAGCACCAGCTGAATGAAGAGCTGCTGCAGCTTCTCATTACAGTAGTTAATACAGAACTGTTCAAAGCTGACAGACAGACAGACAAGGAGAGGGTGAGTGAATGACTGTGACCCTGGTTTAAATTGAACTAGACCATACATGTTTTATGCTGTGTTACATACAAATCAACTAAGTGTCATGACAGAGAGATTGACACTAAATCTGTATAAATCCAGTACATTTCATATTGATGTATAAGAAAAGAGACCAACTCAAGTAGACGTTCTATGCTGAAGTACATTCTATGTTGACGTATTTCTAGCGGACACGGCTCATAACCTGTTGTTCTGAAAGATCTCAAAGCCGTAGATGTCCAGCACGCCGATGACCGTGTTCTTCCCGTGGACTTTGGCATCATAGTTTTTTACTTCGATGACATCATTGATCCTTCCCACGATCCAACAGAACATTCTTTCGTACATAGCCTGTTGGTCACAAGCCCCAACACCAAGGCAGACAACAGTAGACCAAAATCAATTGACAGAAAGCAGAGTGAAATGCATCCATAGTCAGCCTACCTACATTGGTTCCTCTTTTACGCAGAAGCATTCATAAGATGTTACACTGGTTACTTAAAAAAACGGGTAGCACTACCACGTCTAAATCAACATTGGGCCCATTTCACAAACCCTTTTTGAGAGTTGGCATTATCATTGAGAGTTGGCATTATCGTTGAGAGTTGGCAATAGCTGCTGTTAACGAAGCGGCTAATGTAGTGTAGCGTGCTAGATAGCTACCTTAGCGAAGAGTCAGCATGTTGACAGTTAACTGTGCATCGATTAATATAGCGTACCTTAGCCAAGGCGTCCCGGCCGTAGCTGGCCTCCTGGGCTGTGTGTTGCTTGTCAATGACGTCACGGCCGGTGGCCACAGTGCGGTAGAGCAGGGCCTTCTCAACATTCTCCTCCTTAGTGGCCAGCAGGTCCCCGATCACCGCCACCACCTTGGAGTTCTCAATCAGTGTTGTGTCACCATCCACACCAAACGTCAGGTTGCCCTGGGAGAGGTCACATGGAGGTAAATACAGGAAGAAAACTGTAAACTAAAGAGACTATGTGGAGTAATAGCATTGGAGAGAAGGGGAGGAGAATAGCACAAACAAATGGCTGGACAGTTTCCATTCAAATGATGACGACATATTGCTGAGTATACAGTGCCTAGTGAAAGTCTACAAACCCTTTACACAGTCGTCACATTTTGCTGCCTTAAAAATACATCTAAAAAGGATTACATTCATTTATTTTCCTACAGATCTACACAAACTACTCGACATTCACAAAGTGAATGACATTTAGAACATTTTCCAAATGAATACATAAAAAACACTTGGTGGACGCTCCTTCGGCAGCCATTACAGCTGTGAATGATTTTCAAATAATATTCTACCAACTTTGCTCAACTCTTAGGGCAACATATGTTTTTCTTCGAATTTCTCAGTCATGCTCATGAAATTTGGTTGAGAATCATTAATGGACAGCAATATTCAAAGGTCGTCTCTGATTTTCATGCAAATTTAGGTCAGGAATGAGGCTAGACCACACAGGAACACGTAACACCTCTCGGAAAGCCATTCTGGTGTGTCTTTAGATAAAAAGGTGTGTAATTGTCTCGCTACAAAATAAAACTACATCCCAGGGTTAGGTTTTCCTTTAACTAACAAACTCCCCAGTTCCTGCCGATGACAAGCATACCCATAACATGATGCTGCCACCACAATACAGAGGGTTTCACTTCTGCGTTGTGTTGTTTTGGATTTTACCCAAATCTGTAGTTTTTAATTTAAATTGTGTCGTTGCGGAGTTGTCTTGCAGTATTATTTAACAACCTGTTTGCAAATAGTCCAGTCGGAATGGCCTCTTTCATGACTTAATACATCTAAGACAAGGTTTAAATATTGCTGTCCATCAACAATTCCCAACCAAATGTTCTGAGCTTGAGCAATTTTGACAAAAACAATGCATATACAGCATGTTGTGCAAGGTTGGTAGAATCTTATTCAAAATGATTCACAGCTGTAATGTGTGTAATATATTACCTGCTTCCACCAGGCAGTAACTCTTGGTTGTGGAGACATACGCAATCCTCATTTTGTATTTCTTCAAAATGTGTAATATATTTTTAGAATGTGGAGTAGGTTGTATAGATCAAATAGGAAAACAACCTAATGTAGTCAGTCCCTTTTTAGATGACATTTTAAAGCAGCAAAATGTGAAGACTGTACAAGGGGTGTGTAGGTTTTCACAAGGCACTGCACATTTAACCCTGTTCCAATGGAACCTATGCTAACCCTGCTGGCAGGCCAATAGGGTTAGGAGTTAGCATGGGGTATTACCAGGTGCAGGATAGTGGCCAGGACCTTGTAAACCGTCTGGAGCTCATCTGCTGTGAAGCCGATCACCTTCATGGCGTCTGCCACTGCTTTGAAATCGCCACCATCGTCGATGGACGACTGTGACAGGGAGAGAGAAAGGAGGGAGATGGAGGAGTAAAACAATTGGAAAGTATTTGTCACCTCGTTTCACACAAATCACGTTACATTTGGTCAGTTTTGAAGGAAAACTTCCAGCTAGTGTCGTGAATTTAGTCAAGATATTTACTTGGCATCTACTTTGGGTCCGTCTGTAACACTGGCCAAGTACACCACTTCCTCACTTTGGCAAGGACGAGTTCATTCCTAACATGTTTCCTCTCCCAGCAGCCAAAGTCATACAGTAGGAATCACTAGATGACCACAAATGTCTTCAAGACAGAACACTGAGTGTCAGTCGGGGACTATTCCTATAAAAATGGGACCATGTACAAACCCCCTCAGCAGTGTGGACCCTAGCTCTGTTCTGTTCCATGACGTCACGTTGTTTGTTGCTATAAAATATTGTTTTGTTCCTACTCGTTTAGCTTAAAGTGCAGAGACAGCAGAACGGATATGCCTGCTTTAATTAAACTATGTTTTAATAGCTGGGCTTGTGTATCTTAATTCCTGGGAAAATAAACAGTGTGACCAAATAAACACAGCATGATAGTGACATTCTCTGTCTAGAACTTGTTTTTGTGTTTATACAAAATTAGGGTTCAAACTAGATATAGTTCTGTAGTAAACTACAGTACCTTGATGTGGCCTCCCACTTTGATGTAGTTGAAGGCTGTGGGGTCCTTCGAGACGTGGAGGGACCGCAAGAGAGACTCAGGACCTCCTTTAACCATCTGAAGAGAACGGATAGAGAATGAGAGAGATGGAGACTGAGTCAGTAGCAACACATGCCTATGACTGTTCAGTATTTACATTCTAAACCACTTACATTTAGCGACTTACAGGAGTAATTAGGGTTAATTGCCTTGCTCAAGGGCACAGACATATTTTTCACCTTGCCGGCTCAGGGATTCGAACTAGTGACCTTTTGGTTACTGGCTCAATGCTTTTAACAGCTAAGCTACCTGCCGCCCCCTATTTAATTTGAATGTTGCCGTTAGTCATATGTAACTCCCCAGTAAAATGGAGCAAAGGAAAATAATAATCTAGATAGCGAGACCGGACCAATGGAGGGTGAAGTCCCTTGAGAATCGGGAGTTTATGGAGTGAGAAAGATGGAGGTTTATTAGTGGAGATAATGGGGTGAGAAGATGGATATATATTTTCAACTGACAGCACGGGGCTGTAACAGCTATGACATCACCATGCCTTTATGATTAACACAGTCACAGACCCACGGCCCATCTGGTCTGGATACCAGCTTATGGTGGCATCAGTCTGGCGTGTAACACACACGTAAACGCTCACACACACCTGGTAGAAAGAGTGGAAGCTTCTCTCCCCCTCCTGTTGGAAGATGACTCTGGACTGTAAGAGAAACAGATTTAGTTTAGTTGATTCAGAGAGAAATATATTTGATCTTTATTTATACAGGTGATCTCATCGGGAATAAAACATGTATTTTCTAGCGCCCCCTACCTTCTCCAGCAGGTAGTTGTTGATGTGGCCCCCGATGGGATCTCCCTTGAAGTCGAAGTTGATGTCCATGTACTTGCCGAAGCGGCTGGAGTTGTCGTTGCGGTTGGTCTTGGCGTTGCCGAAGGCCTCTAGTACACAGTTGGATTTCAGCAGCATGTTTTTCACCCTGGAGAGAGAGGCGACACATGTTCTCAGTGATACTAACGGCTCGCCGGGCTCCTATCAACTGATACTAACCCACGGAGATAAACAATAAGGTGGCCTATGGAGGACGACGGGGATGAATATAGTAGTGTGAGGTAGATACACGAGAGTTAAGACTTAAAGGGATAGTACGACATTCTGGTATTGTTCTACTTACTCCGAGTCAGATGAACTCGTGGATACCATTTCTCCGCGTGCAGTATGAATGAAATTAAAGGCAGCTTCGCGAGCCATTGCTAACATGCGTTAGCACAACGACTGGAAGTCTACAGGTACGCTGGCCAGAATCTTACACTATCCCTGTAAGTTCTCCATTTTACACCGATTTAGGTAGAACTGTCATTACTCGGTCAGATCCTACAGTTGCCTGTCCCTTACAGGGCCCATCTGTGTTAGGACAAGGTTATAGATGGTTGGAGTGTCTTATATCAACATGTTCATGTGCAGTATACGACAACTCCATTTAGCACAGAGACTACGTTGGCCCTGGATATTTATGCTGTGTATTTATGCTGTGTAGTGCTGGGTCAGACCACAGGCTCCTCACAACATACTCTGTGCTGGGGTGCACGCCTCCTCCCATGGCCCATACAAACACGAGCACCGCAGCGCACATATACCACCCGCTCTGGCTATCCCATTAGTCGGAGCTCCATACAGCCTGTAGCATTTCCTTACATGCAGGGCAGAACTGGGAGAGTTGTGGGCTTATAAACGTGACTTGTACTCTCTGTCTTAAAATAACACAAAACGACAGTTTTACTCCTTTAAAATGGCTACAGGGAAGATGTAGTGGGTCAAGGGCAATATATTCAGCACTAAAAGGCCATAAACAGCCCTATTTCTGGGTTTTTATTACGAGTGGTGTGTGCCAATCATGTGTGTGTCATAAGGAGGGTTATAAAGCATTTATACAGCTGAGCTTTGATCCTTGGGCCAATGTAGAAATGATAACAGGGGTAATAACTAGTAATGACCTGATAGGCAGGGGTGTAGTGCTGCATGGAGTGATACTCTCTCACTTTTGGTAAATCGAATTCTGTAAAATTAATTCAGATACATTTTATATAAATTATATTTAATTACCACTGAAATTCAATGGAAAACGATAGAAAGACAAACCAAATCAATATGTATAGCAGCCTAGAGGTAAATGGTGGTTTCTTCCCTGTCTTCTCTGGTGTTGTCAAGGACGATGAAGAACTGTAGGCTTCGCAATAATGCATTTAGGTTATAGTTTTTAACAACGGGTCAAACAAGCTGTAGCTAGCTACAAACTAAACTGAAAAAACACGCTGCCGTGAAGCTACATTTTCAGATATTATATGTTTCTTAAAAATATAAAAAATTCTCCCCAATTTCATGATATCCAATTGGTAGTTACAGTCTTGTCCCATCACTGCAACTCCTGTACGGACTCGGGACAGGCGACAGTCGAGAGCCATGCGTCCCCTGCCAAGCCTCACTGTTTCTTGACACACTGCTCGCTTAAACCCGGAAGCCAGCCGCACCATTGTGTCGGAGGAAACACTGTACAGCTGGCGACCGAAGTCAGAGTGCATATGCCTGGCCACCACAAGGAGTCGCTAGAGAGCGATGGGACAAGGACATCCCGGCTGGCCAAACCCTCCCTTAACCCGGACATCGCTGGGCCAATTGTGCGCCGCCTCATGGGTCTCCCGGTCGCAACACAGCCCGGGATCGAACCAGGATCTGTTGTGACCACTGCGCCACTCGGGAGGCACATTTAGTTTATAGTTTAGGATGAGTTAATAAACTACACTAAAAGATTGATTTTATGGCTATTTGAAAATAAAATTCCTGCAATTCTAGGTAGTAATGATTTATGTACACTACTTGGTCAATTGACTTGATAGCCTGTTTAATCTATGCAAATCAATTATATGAATTGATAGTTGACCTCTGTTTTCTTTTATTCTGTAATAGGGTATATTAGGGTAGGCTGTCATTGTAAATAAGAATTTGTTCTTAACTGACTTGCCCAATTAAATAAAAGGTTACATTTAGAAGAAAAAATATATAAAAAACAAAAACAAAAAATATTGTAACCATGTGTTCAAGCTAATCAAATCAAAGTTGATTTATGATACAGTGTAGTTTAGGCTACAAAATACAATCAAATGCCTACTCGCAACTAAAGCTCTCCTCGCAAACAGTGCAATGATATCAAGCTAAATGTATTTGTATTTACATTAGGCTGTAGTGTACAAATAGCTATACCACGTGGTCGTAGGTCTATTAGGCAATACTGAAAATTATTCCTGAACTGACCGAATGGCTAAGTTGGTTCAACTTCTTTATCATTGAGCGATCCTGACGCTGTCCTTTCATCACCAGGAAGGGCGCTCCAATCGTTTAAAGTAACACTCATCAAGATATGTTGCCTACGGCTAACAGTCCTTCTCATCACTTAGGCCTAGTATTATTATTACAAATAGAAGATTATCAATTCTCACAATGGTGCTCGTTTAGTAAAGTTAGATCAAAGCTAAATCAATGTCTCGCAAGATCACATAATGATTCATTTGAGTTTTACAAAACAGAACTAAATATAATAGCATAGAATAGTAGGCCTATAATGTTACACCAAAAACACCTAACGAGATTTTAGGATGGTTAGCTTAGGCTGACGAGTCCCCAAAAAATGATCATGCACCAAATCTCAACAGAGCGCGATATGCTTTTATTGAAACAAAATACAAGAAAAGGCTAATAGTTTGTTGACACCATCTGGTCTAATTAGCTCAAAATGCATATTCCCATGAAACTGATTAAGATCAATCAAATTATTGGCATGCAGATGCAGTTTGGGATTTTTTCACCGGAAAAAACGTAAAGAATTCACGATGGACAGTGATTTTGAATTGAGGAATGTTTGAGGGTATGAAAAAATGTTGCATTTCCTTGAGACAATATGTGTGGGCATAGGCAGACATTGCAATTTTTTACATTTAAAAGAAATGTAACCTTTATTAACTAGGCAAGTCAGTTAATAACAAATTCTTATTTTACAATGATGGCCTAGGAACAGTGTGTTAACTGCCTTGTTCAGGGACAGAACGACAGATTTGATTTGATCTAGCAACCTTTCGGTTACTGGCCCAATGGCTACCTGCCACCCCAAATTGGAGGATGTATTGGAGAATGTATTTTATGCATAGGCCTGTTCTACAATGATATTTGATACGCTACATCTGTCGGTACAAACTTTCAGGAAATAATGATGTCATTAATAGCACTACACTACTGCTGATAGGAGATATAATACAGCATGTGTACTTTAGAAGATAAGGCCTATAAGGATATATACAACGGGTGGGTCTAATCCTGGATGCTGATTGGCTAAATCCGCATTCCAGCCGGTGTCTACTCCACAAGTTACCACCAGCTAAAAGCTATGAGGTTGAAATGCCTATTTACTCTGTTCCATCTCACTGCGCAATCCACTGTCTCATCAGCCCAGCCAGGCAATGTATAAACCTGATATCCATTATAAAAGCATCTAGACATTAGCTCCAATTTATTTTAGACTAGCAGTGGAGATTTGCATAAACCTCTCTGACATTTGCAGCATTTTCCATATTTAAATTCAATCTCCAGCTGTCCCATAGTAATGAATGTGTCGGCACACGACAGACAGGCAAGGAGCTTTTATCAGCCAGTCGAAATCAAGAATCAGCTGGCATAATTTTTTAAGGATATATACAAATAATGTCGACAGAAAACAGGTAAAACTAAACGAAATACAGCTATGCAGCTGTCTTTCCAGCTTCAGTTTGAAGTGATTGTGTTATCTGTGTTGTTGGCTAGCTCATCTGAACAACAGGGTCCTGACAAGAGAGCACATTTTCTATGCCAGGCGAAATCATGCATCATTAGCTCACTGTTATGGATGTATCCAAATAAATGTCACTAGAAAACAGGTTAAACAAACGCAAATGTAGCTAATTTTCTGTTATTCTGGCTGCACTATTTGACTTGACTAAGTTAGCCGTAGTTGGCCAGCTAGCAAGCAAGGGTTAAGAACACCAGCCTGTATGGCAATGGAACATTTAGAATGAACGAATGGGTTGCATCCATAGATAAAGAACAAAAATACTTAGTGACTGGGTCGCGTCTCTAGCAACAAAAGACCAGCTGGCTTGTGTAGCAACCTTAGATTTGTGTCGGGACTATATTTCGTGGAAGGATGAAATAGTATGAATAAATTAATACAATGTTTTTTTATGAAAATGTGTCAAACTTTATTTGAATATTTTTCTAACCCATATAAAATGATAAAGCCTTGAAAGCTGGTGTTTGGAGGATATATTGGCACGGATTGCAGTCCCTCGACTTTGGTTAAAAGCCTGGGTGAAAGACTTGCTGGCACGAAATTAGGCATGAATGATCATTTCCCGAAAGAAATTGGAGAATGGTGCAAAGTTCTGTACCCAATCTTCAAGGTGAATAGATTATAAGGGAAAAGTGTAGCTCCTGTAGTCGATAAACTGCATATTGATAACCAAATGTTCTGAGACACAAAGACTTATCCATGGCTATTCTAAATATTACAACGATCCCATAGAGGAGTCGAATAATGGTAAGAAAGACCCAATACTAGCCATGGTAGGGATTGTAATAAAATATATACAGTTGAAGTCGGAAGTTTACATACACCTTAGCCAAATACTTTTAAACTCAGTTTTTCACAATTCCTGACATTTAATCCTAGTAACAATTCCCTGTCTTAGGTCAGTTAGGATCACCACTTAATTTTAAGAATGTGAAATGTCAGAATAATAGTAGAGAGAATTATTTATTTCAGCTTTTTTTTTCTTTCATCACATTCACAGTGGGTCAGAAGTTTAAATACACTCAATTAGTATTGGGTAGCATTGCCTTTCAATTGTTTAACTTGGGTCAAATGTTTCAGGTAGCCTTCCACAAGCTTCCCACAAACCTTTGGGTGAATCTTGGCCCATTTCTCCTGACAGAGCTGGTGTAACTGAGTCAGGTTTGTAGGCCTCCTTGCTCGCACACGCTTTTTCAGTTCTGCCCACACATATTCTATAGGATTGAGGTCAGGGCTTTGTGATGGCTACTCCAATACCTTGACTTTGTTGTCCTTAAGCTATTTTGCCACAACTTTGGAAGTATGTTTGGGGTCATTGTCTATTTGGAAGACCCATTTGCGACCAAGCTTTAACTTCCTGACTGATGTCTTGAGATGTTGTTTCAATATATCTACATCATTTTCCATCCTCATGATGCCATCTATTTTGTAAAGTCCACCAGTCCCTCCTGCAGCAAAGCACCCCCATAACATGATGCTGCCACCCCTGCGCTTCATGGTTGGGATGGTGTTCTTCAGCTTGCAAGCCTCCCCATTTTTCCTCCAAACGATGGTCATTATGGCCAAACAGTTCTATTTCGTTTCATCAGACCAGAGAACATTTCTCCAAAAAGTTCCATCTTTCTCTCCATGTGCAGTTGCAAACCATAGTCTGGATTTTTTATGGCAGTTTTGAAGCAGTGGCCTTTTCCTTGCTGAACAGCCTTTCAGGTTATGTCGATATAGGACTCGTTTTACTGTGGATATAGATACTTTTGTACCTGTTTCCTCCAGAATATTCACAAGGTCCTTTGCTGTTGTTCTGGGATTGATTTGCACTTTTCGCACCAAAGTACATTCATCTCTAGGAGACAGAATGCATCTCCTTCCTGAGCGGTGTGATGGCTGCGTGGTCCCATGGTGTTTACACTTGCGTACTATTGTTTGTACAGATGAACGTGGTACTTTCAGGCGTTTGCAAATTGCTCCCAAGTATGAACCAGACTTGTGGAGGTCTACAATATTTTTTCTGAGGTCTTGGCTGATTTCTTTTGAAATTTTGAAGGTAGGCCTTGAAATACATCCACAAGTACACCTCCAATAGGCTCAAATGACGTCAATTAGCCTATCAGAAGCTTCTGAAGCCATGGCATCATTTGATGGAATTTTCCAAGCTGTTTAAGGGCACAGTAAACTTAGTGTATGTAAACTTCTGACCCACTGGAATGGTGATACAGTGAATTCTAAGTGAAATTATCTGTCTGTAAATAATTGTTGGAAAAAGTAATTGTGTCATGCACAAAGTAGATGTCCTAACCGATTCGTCAAAACTATAGTTTGTTAACAAGGAATTTGTGGAGTGGTTGAAAAACAAGTTGTAATGACCTAAGGGTATATAACAAAGTATTGAGATAAACTTTTGTTATTGACCAAATACTTATTTTCCACCATAATTTGCAAATAAATTCATTAAAAATCCTACAATGTGATTTTCTGGATTTTTTTCCCTCATTTTGTCTGTCATAGTTGAAGTGTACCTATGATGAAAATGACAGGCCTCTCTCATCTTTTTAAGTGGGAGAACTTGCACAATTGGTGGCTGACTAAATACTTTTTTGCCCCACTGTACATTTTAAAATAAATGATAAATCTAGTTTATTTATTTATTGTCCTATCATAATTGAACGTTCCCCAATCCTATACCCTAGACACCCACCAGAGCGACCCATAAACTAAAGAGAACTAAAAAAGCAGCACTTTCCCCTCAAGATTCTGAGCCTGCCTGGCAGGGTTGGTCCTACAAAGCCAAAGCCCCCTGAAGGGATAGCATAACATACAAGAAAATTCCAAAGCTGCTAATGAGAACCTTGACGACCTTGCACCTAGCCGGTGGGGATTCCGGTGGGGTGCCTCCACCCAGGTCATGGCAGTGCTGGAAACACTAGATGCAGTAACCCATTGGGAGGGGGTCACCCTCGGACAATCAGAGAGGGGGTATATTATTGTGGCCCCAAAGTCTGACGGAACAGAGATGCTTGGGAAAATGGTCACAACGGGGGACCAGCGTGTGTGTGTTTCAGGGGAAGGGGGTGTATCTGATCTCCATCACCCAGGACTTGAAAATGGTTCATCAAATCTCCCCATTTTTGCCAGCCTTAGCTCAATATTGCATGCGTTCTCAAACAGCTGCAACTGTATATGAATTTGTAAATCAAGTCCTTTCTTGAATTGGGCTCACGGATGGAAAGACTTGAGCATCTGAGCTTATGTTTGTTTGTGGTAGAAAGGGGTTGAGGGTGTATGAGTGTGTGTATGTGTGTATGTATCCCACATCTGTTGCTAGAAGGTAATGATGTTAGGATGAATAACAACAAATGTGTCTGGTAATCTACCATTTATATAGGAGTGGTTAAAACATGCTAATAACGGTCCTCTGAGAATATCAAAAAAGACTTGGTATATCACTGAGCGATCCTGACGCTGTCCTTTCATCACCAGGAAGGGCGCTCCAATCGTTTAAAGTAACACTCATCAAGATATGTTGCCTACGGCTAACAGTCCTTCTCATCACTTAGGCCTAGTATTATTATTACAAATAGAAGATTATCAATTCTCACAATGGTGCTCGTTTAGTAAAGTTAGATCAAAGCTAAATCAATGTCTCGCAAGATCACATAATGATTCATTTGAGTTTTACAAAACAGAACTAAATATAATAGCATAGAATAGTAGGCCTATAATGTTACACCAAAAACACCTAACGAGATTTTAGGATGGTTAGCTTAGGCTGACGAGTCCCCAAAAAATGATCATGCACCAAATCTCAACAGAGCGCGATATGCTTTTATTGAAACAAAATACAAGAAAAGGCTAATAGTTTGTTGACACCATCTGGTCTAATTAGCTCAAAATGCATATTCCCATGAAACTGATTAAGATCAATCAAATTATTGGCATGCAGACGCAGTTTGGGATTTTTCACCGGAAAATACGTAAAGAATTCACGATGGACAGTGATTTTGAATTGAGGAATGTTTGAGGGTATGAAAAATGTTGCATTTCCTTGAGACAATATGTGTGGGCATAGGCAGACATTGCAATTTTTTATATTTAAAAGAAATGTAACCTTTATTAACTAGGCAAGTCAGTTAATAACAAATTCTTATTTTACATGATGGCCTAGGAACAGTGTGTTAACTGCCTTGTTCAGGGACAGAACGACAGATGTTTACCTTGTCAGCTCGGGGATTTGATCTACCAACCTTTCGGTTACTCGCCCAATGGCTACCTGCCACCCCAAATTGGAGGATGTATTGGAGAATGTATTTTATGCATAGGCCTGTTCTACAATGATATTTGATACGCTACATCTGTCGGTACAAACTTTCAGGAAATAATGATGTCATTAATAGCACTACACTACTGCTGATAGGAGATATAATACAGCATGTGTACTTTAGAAGATAAGGCCTATAAGGATATATACAACGGGTGGGTCTAATCCTGGATGCTGATTGGCTAAATCCGCATTCCAGCCGGTGTCTACTCCACAAGTTACCACCAGCTAAAAGCTATGAGGTTGAAATGCCTATTTACTCTGTTCCATCTCACTGCGCAATCCACTGTCATCAGCCCAGCCAGGCAATGTATAAACTTGTTATCCATTATAAAAGCATCTAGACATTATCTCCAATTTATTTTAGACTAGCAGTGGAGATTTGCATAAACCTCTCTGACATTTGCAGCATTGTTTCCATATTGAAATTCAATCTTCAGCTGTCCCATAGTAATGAATGTGTCGGGACACGACAGACAGGCAGGGAGCTTTTATCAGCCAGTCGAAATCAAGAATCAGCTGGCATAATTTTTAAGGATATATACAAATAATGTCAACAGAAAACAGGTAAAACTAAACGAAATGCAGCTATGCAGCTGTCTTTCCAGCTTCAGTTTGAAGTGATTGTGTTAGCTGTGTTGTTGGCTAGCTCATCTGAACAATAGTGTCCTGACAAGAGAGCACATTTTCTATGCCAGGCGAAATCATGCATCATTAGCTCACTGTTATGGATGTATCCAAATAAATGTCA
The DNA here is from genome assembly GCF_057628025.1 of Oncorhynchus mykiss. Classification (NCBI taxonomy): domain Eukaryota; kingdom Metazoa; phylum Chordata; class Actinopteri; order Salmoniformes; family Salmonidae; genus Oncorhynchus; species Oncorhynchus mykiss. The sequence goes on from NC_143037.1 coordinate 17,958,844, forward strand.
CTAGAAAACAGGTTAAACAAATGCAAATGTAGCTAATTTGCTGTTATTCTGGCTGCACTATTTGACTTGACTAAGTTAGCTGTAGTTGGCCAGCTAGCAAGCAAGGGTTAAGAACGCCAGCCAGTATGGCAATGGAACATTTAGAATGAACGAATGGGTCGCATCCATAGATATAGAACAAAAATACAACAAAAGACCAGCTGGCTGGCAAACCTTAGATTTGTGTCGGGACTATATTTTGTGGAAGGATGAAATAGTATGAATAAATTAATACAATGGTTGGTGTCAAACATTATTTGAATATTTTTCTAACCCATATAAAATGATAAAGCCCTGAAAGCTGGTGTTTGGAGGATATATTGGCACGGAGTGCAGGCCCTCGACTTTGGTTAAAAGCCTGGGTGAAAGACTTGCTGGCACGAAAATAGGCATGAATGATCAATTCCCGAAAGAAATTGGAGAATGGTGCAAAGTTCTGTACCCAATCTTCAAGGTGAATAGATTATAAGGGAAAAGTGTAGCTCCCGTAGTCGATAAACTGCATATTGATAACCAAATGTTCTGAGACACAAAGACTTATCCATGGCTATTCTAAATATTACAACGATCCCATAGAGGAGTCGAATAATGGTAAGAAAGACCCAATACTAGCCATGGTAGGGATTGTAATAAAATATATACAGTTGAAGTCGGAAGTTTACATACACCTTAGCCAAATACTTTTAAACTCAGTTTTTCACAATTCCTGACATTTAATCCTAGTAACAATTCCCTGTCTTAGGTCAGTTAGGATCACCACTTAATTTTAAGAATGTGAAATGTCAGAATAATAGTAGAGAGAATGATTTATTTCAGCTTTTTTTTTCTTTCATCACATTCCCAGTGGGTCAGAAGTTTAAATACACTCAATTAGTATTGGGTAGCATTGCCTTTAAATTGTTTAACTTGGGTCAAATGTTTCAGGTAGCCTTCCACAAGCTTCCCACAAACCTTTGGGTGAATCTTGGCCCATTTCTCCTGACAGAGCTGGTGTAACTGAGTCAGGTTTGTAGGCCTCCTTGCTCGCACACGCTTTTTCAGTTCTGCCCACACATATTCTATAGGATTGAGGTCAGGGCTTTGTGATGGCTACTCCAATACCTTGACTTTGTTGTCCTTAAGCTATTTTGCCACAACTTTGGAAGTATGCTTGGGGTCATTGTCTATTTGGAAGACCCATTTGCGACCAAGCTTTAACTTCCTGACTGATGTCTTGAGATGTTGTTTCAATATATCTACATCATTTTCCATCCTCATGATGCCATCTATTTTGTAAAGTCCACCAGTCCCTCCTGCAGCAAAGCACCCCCATAACATGATGCTGCCACCCCTGCGCTTCATGGTTGGGATGGTGTTCTTCAGCTTGCAAGCCTCCCCATTTTTCCTCCAAACGATGGTCATTATGGCCAAACAGTTCTATTTCGTTTCATCAGACCAGAGAACATTTCTCCAAAAAGTTCCATCTTTCTCTCCATGTGCAGTTGCAAACCATAGTCTGGATTTTTTATGGCAGTTTTGGAGCAGTGGCCTTTTCCTTGCTGAACAGCCTTTCAGGTTATGTCGATATAGGACTCGTTTTACTGTGGATATAGATACTTTTGTACCTGTTTCCTCCAGAATATTCACAAGGTCCTTTGCTGTTGTTCTGGGATTGATTTGCACTTTTCGCACCAAAGTACATTCATCTCTAGGAGACAGAATGCATCTCCTTCCTGAGCGGTGTGATGGCTGCGTGGTCCCATGGTGTTTACACTTGCGTACTATTGTTTGTACAGATGAACGTGGTACTTTCAGGCGTTTGCAAATTGCTCCCAAGTATGAACCAGACTTGTGGAGGTCTACAATATTTTTTCTGAGGTCTTGGCTGATTTCTTTTGAAATTTTGAAGGTAGGCCTTGAAATACATCCACAAGTACACCTCCAATAGGCTCAAATGACGTCAATTAGCCTATCAGAAGCTTCTGAAGCCATGGCATCATTTGATGGAATTTTCCAAGCTGTTTAAAGGCACAGTAAACTTAGTGTATGTAAACTTCTGACCCACTGGAATGGTGATACAGTGAATTCTAAGTGAAATTATCTGTCTGTAAATAATTGTTGGAAAAAGTAATTGTGTCATGCACAAAGTAGATGTCCTAACCGACTCGTCAAAACTATAGTTTGTTAACAAGGAATTTGTGGAGTGGTTGAAAAACAAGTTGTAATGACCTAAGGGTATATAACAAAGTATTGAGATAAACTTTTGTTATTGACCAAATACTTATTTTCCACCATAATTTGCAAATAAATTCATTAAAAATCCTACAATGTGATTTTCTGGATTTTTTTCCCTCATTTTGTCTGTCATAGTTGAAGTGTACCTATGATGAAAATGACAGGCCTCTCTCATCTTTTTAAGTGGGAGAACTTGCACAATTGGTGGCTGACTAAATACTTTTTTGCCCCACTGTACATTTTAAAATAAATGATAAATCTAGTTTATTTATTTATTGTCCTATCATAATTGAACGTTCCCCAATCTCATACCCTAGACACCCACCAGAGCGACCCATAAACTAAAGAGAACTAAAAAAGCAGCACTTTCCCCTCAAGATTCTGAGCCTGCCTGGCAGGGTTGGTCCTACAAAGCCAAAGCCCCCTGAAGGGATAGCATAACATACAAGAAAATTCCAAAGCTGCTAATGAGAACCTTGACGACCTTGTACCTAGCCGGTGGGGATTCCGGTGGGGTGCCTCCACCCAGGTCATGGCAGTGCTGGAAACACTAGATGCAGTAACCCATTGGGAGGGGGTCACCCTCGGACAATCAGAGAGGGGGTATATTATTGTGGCCCCAAAGTCTGACGGAACAGAGATGCTTGGGAAAATGGTCACAACGGGGGACCAGCATGTGTGTGTTTCAGGGGAAGGGGGTGTATCTGATCTCCATCACCCAGGACTTGAAAATGGTTCATCAAATCTCCCCATTTTTGCCAGCCTTAGCTCAATATTGCATGCGTTCTCAAACAGCTGCAACTGTATATGAATTTGTAAATCAAGTCCTTTCTTGAATTGGGCTCAGGGATGGAAAGACTTGAGCATCTGAGCTTATGTTTGTTTGTGGTAGAAAGGGGTTTAGGGTGTATGAGTGTGAGTATGTGTGTATGTATCCCTGTATCCCTGTATCTGTTGCTAGAGGGTAACGATGTTAGGATGAATAACAACAAATGTGTCTGGTAATCTACCATTTATATAGGAGTGGTTAAAACATGCAAATAACGGTCCTCTGAGAATATCAAAAAAGACTTGGTATACAGTACCAGTCAAAGGTTTGGATACACCTACTCATTCCTGGGTTTTTCTTTATTTTGACTATTTTATTAATTGTTGAATAATAGTGAAGACATCAAAACTATGAAATAACACATATGGAATCATGTAGTAACCAAAAAAGTGTTAAACAAATCAAAATATATTTTACATTTGAGATGAAACTGGCTCTCATGAGGACCGCCACAGGAAACGAACACCCAAAGTTATCTCTGCTGCAGAGGATAAGTTCATTAGCACCTCAGATTGCAGCCCAAATAAATGCTTCACAGAGTTCAAGTAACAGACACGTCAACATCAACTGTTCAGAGGAGACTGCGTGAATCAGGCCTTCATGGTCTAATTTCTGTAAAGAAACCACTATTAAAGGACACAAATAAGAACAAGAGACTTGCTTGGGCCAAGAAACACGAGCAATGAACATTAGATCGGTGGAAATCTGTCCTTTGGTCTGATGAGTCCAAATTTTGGATTTTAGGTTCCAACCGCCGTGTCTTTGTGAGACGCAGAGTAGGTGAATGGATGATCTCCGCATGTGTGGTTCCCACCCTGAAGCATGGAGGAGGAGGTGTGATGGTGCTTTGCTGGTGACACTGTCTGTGATTTATTTAGAATGCACGGCACACTAAACCAGCATGGCTACCACAGCACTCTGCAGCAATACGCTATCCCATCTGGTTTGTGCTTAGTGGGACTATCATTTGTTTTCAACAGGACAATGACCCAAAACACACCTCCAGGCTGTGTAAGAGCTAATTGACCAAGGAGTGATGGAGTGCTGCATCAGATGACCTGGCCTCCACAATCACCCGACCTCAACCCAAATGAGATAGTTTGGGATGAGTTGGACCGCAGAGTGAAGGAAAAGCAGTCAACAAGTGCTCAGCATATGTGGGAACTCCTTCAAAACTGTTGGAAAAGCATTCCTCATTAAGCTGGCTGAGAGAATGTCAAGAGTGTGCAAAGCTGTCATCAAGGCAAAGGGTGGCTGCTTTGAAGAATCAAAAATCTAAAATATATCTTGACTTGTTTCACACTTTTTTGGTTACTACATGATTCCATGTGTGTAATTTCATAGTTTTGATGTCTTCACTGTATAGCCATTGATTCTTGAGGAATATAACTTAGAAATGCCTCATGACCTTCAATTGAACTGGAGTGTGACAGATTATTGATTACAATTTTGGACAGGTACTGTAACAGATTACATTTAGAAAGTAACCTGCCCAACCCTGGTTATAAGCAGTGCTGTAGTATGCACCTCCGTGAGGCGGTATTTTGTATACAATATTGAACATTTAGAAATAACACCGTATATGGTGTGACGGTATATCACCCAAGCCTACCTTCAACCAATATTAATCTTGCATGGCAAGCAACGCACTTTTACTCAAGACTGTGTCCCAAATCATCACATTCTCTACTGCGATAGAGAGGCATTTCTGCTCCATCTAGCAGAAACCCTCCCAGTGCATACCACAGGTGAAATGGTGACAACTATCTCAAACTTTCGTTTATCATACTGTACTCCTGGGAATGCAAACAATTTCTGATTACTTCTGCATTCCCAGGTCATTTAGTATGGACATTCTGAGAATGTTCAAATGGAAACCTCTCACAGAAGAACGGCAGAACGTCTCACCTTTCCACCTCCGCTCTTTGCCCAGGGTTTGTGATAGCAGCAATGTATTGCATTATATATTTGCTGGCTTCAGTCTTCCCGGCGCCACTCTCCCCTGCAATGAAAAAAAGAAACACAAAAATGTGTTAGAAAGTGCCAGGGAATCCAATGAGAAGGTCTAAAATGTCATCTATATTAACACAGGCTTCTTCAGGGTGAGTTTTGGGATTGATGCCTTTTCATACAGAATATTCCTCTCTTCACCACTAAGTGGCACTCTGTCAACCAAATAGATTCACCACGCTGTCACAGCTTGTGGCCACTTTCAATGTTTTCTTAGAAATAAGGTGAAGAATTGGTCCTGCTATTTTCAACTATATAGGGTCATATTGAGTTCCCCAAAAGGCTTTCCACTGAAATGACAAACTCACATTACTCCAGACAGAAAACTTTAGAGCAAAAGTCAGACATGACTTCAATATTTTGAGAAAATATTTTACACTTTAAAAAGGTACGTTTTCAAACGAAAACTAAAGTTGGCATCAAGGAAGACGCAATTTGACCTGAACCAGTGTTATGTACGTGTATTACTTCTTATACGCATTTATGAGCCCTTATAATATCCTATAATGTTGGGTATTTCTATGCTGCAATTAATTCACTAGACAGATACGAATTCATCAATCAAAACTGATTTGGTTGGCCGTTTCAGAGGGCTTCCCCCGTTACCTGAGATGACAATACAGGTGTCCTTGTTCCTCCTCTTCATGGCTTTGTAGGCTGCGTCTGCGATGGCGAAGAGATGTGGCGGTCGCTCGTACAGCTCCCGGCCCTTGTACTGCTCGATGGTGTCTCGACCGTAGATGTTCATGGCACGGTAAGGGTTAACCGACACCACCACCTCGCCGATGTAGGTGTAGATACGACCCTTCTCAAACCTGCAGCCACATGAGACAACGAGCATGGTCAACTCCTCCTCATGTCACCTGACAACGTACCGGTACCCCCTCAGTATATAGCCTCGCTATTGTTATTTTACTGCTGCTCTTTAATTAGTTGTTAATTTTTTTATATATTTTTTTGTAGGTATTTAAAATAAAAATGCATTGTTGGTTAAGGGCTTGTAAGTAAGCATTTCACTGTAAGGTCTACTACACCTGTGGTATTCGGTGCATGTGACAAATAAACATTTGATTTGAACGTGTGATGCTACATTGCTAATTAATAAGATTATTAGAGGAAAAGGACCGTTTTTGGAGTAGAATGTATACATTTTCAAAAAGGCATATATTTAAAACATTTGTGGATAAAACATATCCACAAATGCTGGTCAGAAGTACAGGTATTCCAGTCAAATCTAACATTTTAGCATACCCACAACAACAAAAAAGCTCAAGACTATACGAGGTCATGTTTGGACAACCAAGCAATCTGCTCTCGCTCTCATCATAACCCTTGATTAGCCTTTATGATGTTCTATCACCAACCTTATCATCCCAACATCGACAGTAATCCACTGACTCTGTGCAGAGGTAACAGCATCTAGCGCTGAGAAACATTACATTAGTGTCCTGCTCTCTATGTAAGACTATAAAAAAAAATGTTTTATTGTCACATACACCAGATAGGTGCAGTGAAATGTGTTGTTTTACAGTGCCAGCCATGTTCAAGGGCACATCAGATATTTCACCTTGTCTGCCCTTTTGGTTGGGGGGGGGGGGGTGCAAAGTACAGTCCGCCGGACACTTCAATCCGTATGTACAGTCTTGTCTCATCGCTGCAACTCCCGTACGGACTCGGGGAGAGGCGTAGGTCGAGAGCCGTGCGTCCCACGAAACACGACCCAGCCAAGCCGCACTGCTTCTTGACACAATGCCCGCCTAACCCGGAAGCCAGCCGCACCAACGTGTCGGAGGAAATACCGTACACCTGGCGACAGTGTCAGCATGCATGCGCCCGGCCTGCCACAGGAGTCGCTAGAGCGCGATGGGACAAGACAGCTGTGCCACTCCGGAGGCCCCCGCCAATTGATTTTATTAAACAATTGGTCACCCAAAAAATGCGGCCCTCCGTTGGATTTCAAAATCCCGATGTGGCCCTCGAGCCAAAAAAGTTTACCCACCCCTGCTCTAACCGCTTGGCTACCTGCCGTCCTATCTAAACAAAGAGGTCCTCCATCACTATAGAATGAAGCATCCCTCTCTATATCTCAACCCTCCCTTCAACACAACAATGCGTCAGACAATGATAGCTGTCTATACTGATCTGCAGCCTAGAGGGATGCATGTATGCAGGCATGGATGCTACCAGGAACATGGTCTTGGTAGGTCCAACTCCAATGGCTACAAAAAAATATGCAGTTGAAGACACTGATCCTACAGCTGTGTAGAATGTAGAGAGAGGAGCTGACTGGGGCAGATCTTGGCCTTCTCACTCTCTCTCTCTCGCTCTCTTTTTCTCTGCCCTCCGGCAGCCTGCCTGCCTGTCTCACTTCCTTCCTCTGCTGGACCAGGGTCTTTTCCCCCTACTCAGAAGAATAGAGCCTTTCTTCTCAGCTGCACCCCGGGCCAAGCCTACCTCTGCTCTGGCCTCTGGGTTCCTCCTTGGCAGCCCTGGGTTCCAGAGGCCTACAGTGGAATACAGCTTCAGGATCACTGCTTTTCCTGACTGTGTACCTCTATATTGATGTACTTATGTGATATAGCCAGGTAAGTTACTAAGAAAATATCCTATTTTACAGTATTTCAAAGACCCGGTTATCGTAATTACGATCTTAAGACCTTTGCTACAGCACTGCCCTTGCACAGAGTCCCTGGAAAGAAACCTTGGCTTCTGATTGTCGTGTCTTTACCATCATTAACTGAAGACTTATAGTTTTTATCAAAGATTCTCTGTAATTAGTTATTACGCGATCAACTGATTAATCACGTAACTAATTAACTAAGAAGTCGGGGCACCAAGGAAAAATATTCAGATTACAAAGTTATCATTTCCTAAAATAACTTTTCAGATATTTTATCTGATCAATTAGTCTTCAAATTAATCAATTATTTACTGTACCTCACGTTAGTCTCATTCCAAACATCGTAAATGGTTGGTTATCTGCACGAACCCAGTCTTCACTATGAGTCATCCATACATCAATTGTCTTAAATCATTTATTTATTACTAGCTAAGTAATTCACAGAAATGCATAAACAAACAAACAAACAAAGGTAAATGTAATGATAGGAGGATGTGCCCTAGTGGGCTAAACCACCATGGCGGCTTGTTAGACAAAAGGGGAAATGGGGGTCGACTAAGAAGTCACTACAGAGTGATAATTCTAACAATTGAAATGCTAATCCTTTACACATGAATGCTCACTCATTCGGGAACAATTGCAATCAATATATATATATTTACGCTCAGTGTGTCGTCTTGATCGCTGGTGAAAAGTTTGTGTCTTTTGTAGATCTGTCCGTCTCTCTCCCGGTTGTGGTTAGAGGGGATTGTTCAGGATTGTTCGTTATAGAATGGATGTTTCGGCGGTTGTCGTTCTTCGCGTTCAATGATACCGAATTTCTAGCTGCAGACTAGTAATTAGTATCAAAGACTTGTTCTTATTCTGTCGGTATCGATAGTCTAAGAGTTTAACCACGTGGCATGGTTAAAAGATTTAGCAATGGTCCACAACCTTTGTCCCTCCTAATGGAGAAAACATGGTCTGCAACCTTTAGCCATCTCGTAATTGAGGTAAGTTCGGTCTGCTGATCGAAAAAACCGAATGGGGTTTTATTCAGATAAAGCAAGCAATCTTGTGTTGTTAGATATAGGCCTATTGATAGTCATGATGTGTTGTGCATTGGACATGCTTAAATGATGAACACTGAACGGAGCAACATACAAACATTGACAGAGCAATTGAGGTAAGCCACAACATACACACAATGGTTGTTGAAGAACTGGCCAAAACACACAGAGCTGACTGTAATCGAACCAGCGTTTCAGCTGAAACGCCCAGACAGACAAACAGAAGAGAAAGATGGCTTTAGATATTAAATGAGAACTGAGAGAACAAATGAAAAGAGACCGAGAGCTTAATTAAAGTACACTACAGTACACTACCCAAACAACCACGGCTAATTCTCTGACAGGTCAACACAGGTGGTGACTGGCTCATTCTCCTGCAGCCAGTCATGTGTGAGCCCTCTCATGTCGTCATGCCACGCGCCACTGGGCATGGCTGACACAGAGACGCCGTGTTCGTGTGCCCAGGTTGGCATCGTGTGCCCAGGCTGGCATGGTTGCCCATGCCCGAGGGCCTATGGAAGTGGTGGGCAGGCTGCTAAGCCTGGCAGGTTGGCTGGTGGCGCCTCCCCTGGCACTAGAGAAGGAGCCATTGTGCCATCCTACAGGGCAGAATGCTGCTGTGTGCACTGCCCGCTCCATTGTTCACACGTCAATTGGGGGTCTTTGTATGAGAAGTACAGATAGGCCTCCTTTCCACTACATACCCTGGGCCAACACAGTGAGCTGCCCACTTAAAGTGCACGTGTACAATGTGATCTGGGGGAATGTAAACAATGAACTACCAGTTGGGAGTGTTCCATCTATGGCTGTGATCTCTGCTGGTTAGGAGTTGACAGCAACAAAAAGAAAAATTGCTGAATGCGAATCTACGTAACACTATATAGGCTACTGTAGACCTAACAGGTTTCAGACGGGACGTGGGAAAATATAAGTCCAAAATGGAGAACATCACTAGGGAGTGTGATTTTGCCATTGTGGTTTGGTTTCCATCCACACTCAGTAACGTCATATATGGTAGAGAAGAAACACAATGGCAGACAAGGAAACAATCTGTTTGCGCTATATTACCGTTCCACCCAAACAGTCCGTCAGGCCGTTCCAACAGTACAGACAGTGTCCTGGTGTTTTCCGAACCTCTGGGGTTTTAATAAATAGACATTATGATTCATGTCCTATTCCATCCTCATCTCTTCAGGATCAGAACCTCTGGGGTTTTAATAAATAGACATTATGATTCATGTCCTATTCCATCCTCATCTCTTCAGGATCAGAGGGCATCTGTCCAAAAACAGAATCAATTGTGCGCGTATTATGATGAGAGACACATCTGTGGGAGAGTATGTGTGACACCACTGGATGGTTCAGTGAGTCTCATTCCAGGGGATTTCAATAACGCAGAGAGATTATTACAAAGATAAACAAACAGACTGGAGTGTGAGTCTAGACTAAACGTTGGGTGGCTGTTTCTGGGAAGGTTGAGAAACGTTCTAGGGTCTTTAGAAAAACTGGAGGTGGGTGGGAGGGTACTATGGCAACTCTAGCGTCAGAGCGTGAGGGTGTTGATGTCAGCATGTCTCAGCGCTCCTCCCCTCTCTCCCTCCCTCCTTCTCTCCCTTCTCCTCCGGTTTCCCGGCAGCTCAAGGGAGGGGTACTGCTGGAAGGACATGAATGCTGTGGGTCATGCCAGTCAGACACACTTCAACTCACAGCTGGGCCCAGAGCAGAAAGAGGGAGAGGGAGGATGAGAGGTAGACGGCGAGAGAGTACAAAAAAAGGACAAAAATGTATGAGCTTACCAGGATTGAGGGCAATTACATGTACATATTACCTCAGCACCGGTGCCCCCGCACATTGACTCTGTACCAGTAGCCCCTGTATATAGCCCCACTATTGTTATTTACTGCTGCTCTTTAATTATTTGTTATTCTTACCTCTTACTATATTGGGGGGTATTTTCTTAAAACAGCATTGCTGGTTAAGGGCTTGTAAGTAAGCATTTCACTGTAAGGTCTACCTACACCTGTCGTACTCAGCGCATGTGACAAATACATGTTGATTTGAATTCCATTTCAATTCAGGAAGTACACTAAAATTCCAATTCTCTTCAATGCTTTTCAATGAGGAAAACATTTCATTGTAATTGGAGTTTGGTTCACTTTTTGAGTTGACTGCACTCTGGATAAGAGCATCTGCTAAATTACTAAAATGTCAAATGAGAGAGAGAGAGACTAGGGAGAGAGACGACCAGAGAGAGACAGGCAGAGACCAGAGAGAGAGAGACCAGAGAGAGAGAGACCAGCCAGAGAGACCAGAGACTAGCCAGAGAGACCAGAGAGAGAGCGGGAGAGACCAGAGAGAGAGCGGGAGAGACCAGAGAGAGAGAGACCAGAGAGAGGGAAAGGTTGGATAGGGAAAGTGTGTGTATTTTGGACTCAAGATTAAGGTGTGGCCAACATTTTGGGACTGTCGTTTTCACTCCATTTTCTTTGACCTCTCCTGCCCTCTTCTTTTTACACCGCATTTCCCAATTTCCAGTGACTTGTGCCTGAGGTAGTTGATTGGGACTGGGCCTCCTTACACAGTACAAAAAGCGGAGAAGCGATACCCTTTGAGCTACACCACAAGCTAGACCACAAACAATCAATCTCAAGAGCTACCTTGGGCTTGGAGCTTGTTGAGCCACTGTAATGTCTACTTCACTATGACTGTCTGTCCCTACCGTTCGTATAAAGATTCCAATGCCAGCCCATGTGCACACACCCCTCAGAAGTGAATTACAAGCCGAAGCAAAGTATATAACCGATGGCCCCAGTCTTGTTTGGGTGGGTCTTTTATGGTTCTTTGTCAGTGGTTAACTAGGGTGGGGAGTAATTTTCTCGCTCAAGTTTAGTTTAAAGTTGTATTAGTCGTATGTACAGGATACCCATGGTATACATCGACCAATGAAATGCTTACTTGCAGGTTCCTTCTCGACAATGCAACAATAAGAAATAAGAAAATGTGAATACGAACATAAAATAAATGGCAGTAGAATAGATCAATACATTTCAGCATAAGCATAATACAGGAACAATTTATAGTCCAATATTTACACGTGTTTTGGGAAATGGGGATGGGGGCAAGTGACTAAATTGAGCAGAGCAAGAGTCTGGTAGTAGGCTTGGGTGGTATACCGTATATACCGTATACTAGGGTATTTGAAAATAGCCACGGGATGTTTTTTCAATACCATCAATACCGTTGAAACAAATTCTTTGAAGTCTTTCTATACATTTTAATATTTGCAGCTACTTTTTAAGTACCTGCAGTCACCTTGTGCAATACGTTACGAGATCAAGTTCTTCATTTCGCCTGTCACATTATGAAGATTACCGTAGTTCCCCTGAACAGGTGAGCCTGTCACATTATGAAGATTACCGTAGTTCCCCTGAACAGGTGAGCCTGTCACATTATGAAGATTACCGTAGTTCCCCTGAACAGGTGAGCCTGTCACATTATGAAGATTACCGTAGTTCCCCTGAACAGGTGAGCCAGTCACATTATGAAGATTACCGTAGTTCCCCTGAACAGGTGAGCCTGTCACATTATGAAGATTACCGTAGTTCCCCTGAACAGGTGAGCCTGTCACATTATGAAGATTACCGTAGTTCCCCTGAACAGGTGAGCCAGTCACGTGCTTGTTTGTAAATAGCACAACGGGAGGAAATGGGAGCAGGTGGGTCCTATTGACAGGGGTCGCGTTTTCTATTAATATATGTCATTTAGAAGTCGCTTGTATCCAAAACGACTTAGCCATGCATGCATACATTTTTACTTATGGGTGGCCCCGAGAAAAGTCTGTGTTTTTCTGCTTCAATAGAGTGATCAGGGACGCGCAACGATAGTTTTCCTTCACAGATAATGCATCAGTGCAACACATTCGGCAGAAAATCGCTTCAATTTCATCAGATGACAACAGAAGTGCAAAGCTATTTTCTGCCTGCAGCCACACAAGTAAATGAGCTTACGGTGGAAAAGCAAGGTCTTTTTGAAAGAACAACGCATGCCTATCATATTTCAAATGTTTTGCTTAAAGTTAATCTTGCATTTTACCAGAGAAAATTAGATACACATCAGTCATAACACTGTCTGCAGATAGATAAGAATTCACAATCAGCCATTCTGAGTGGAGAAGTGCAACTGAACCACAAAAAAATGCGTCCCTCTAGCAGAGATGACAATAAGAAGCATTTTAAATCTGCATTTACAAAAAAGTAAGTGGCTGAATGAATAAAGTGGCGGGACATCTTATTGTGTTAGCTTTCTGCCGTGTCTCCCCCGAGCAGAGCAGGCAGGCCCGTTGCCCTAGCGACTCCAGTCTCCACACAGACACAGTGGATACATGCAGCTCCAAAGCCAGTACTGTTCTTCCTTCATACAAGCAAGTGTGGGGCCTCCCGAGTGGCGCAGAGGTCTAAGGCACTGCATCGCAGTGCTAGAGGGGTCACTACAGACCTACGTTCGATCCCGGGATGTATCACAACCGGCCATGATCGGGATCCCCATGCGCACAATTGGCCCAGCGTCGTCCGGGTTAAGGGAGCGTTTGGCCGGGGGTGCTTTACTTGGCTCATCGCGCTCTAGTGACTCCTTGTGGCAGGCCGGGTGCCTGCAGGCTGATCTCGGTTGTCAGGTGAACGGTATTTCCTCCGACACATTGGTGCGGCTGGCTTCCGGGTTAAGTTAGCGGGTGTTAAGAAGCAGGTCATGTTTCGGAGAACGCATGACTTGACCTTCACCTCCCGAGCCCGTTGGGGAGTTACAGCAATGAAACAAGATCAAACATTTGGGAGAAAAAGGGGTTAAAATATTTAAAAAACTGACGGAAGTTTTGTTGTCTGAAGAGAAAGCCTTGAATTGTACATCTTGTCTCATACAATCATTGGTTCCTGTAGGTGCTGGGTAGAGATATGACAGAGAGACGGTCATAGCCCCCTCCTCAGACTTTTTGGCAGAACGCCCAGAATATGGTCTATAAGTTAAGATAGGAGACGGTGCCAGTCACATGCAGGAGCCAAACGGTAATTATGAATTCATTATGATCCATGAATAATGTAAATCATGCAAATATAACTTGTATATGTAAGCAGTATATAACAGAACTAACGGGACTGCCCCGGAAGAGCTCCAGACCGACGTGTACTATGGTGCATTAGGTTTGTTGGAACCTCTCCAGAACCTCTTAAATTTGACTTTGAGTCCCTGGTGGTAATTTCCACAACACAAACATGCCTCAAAACTCCGTTTTAGCGGTTTTCTGGCGCCCACTTGTGTACTTAGCCGGTAATACCATAAATCCCAGAATGAGAGAAACGGTGTGACGACATGAAAATCTCGATACCGCCCAACCCTATCTGGTGATTTGTGAATGCATGAATGTATATGTGTGTGTGTGTGTGTGTCTGTGTGGGCGTGTGCATGAGTCAGTGCATGTGTGCTAAGGTGTGGAGAATCAGAGCAGGTGGTCAGTCCAGTTCAATTGTTCAGCAGTCTGATGGCTTGTAGATAGGAACTGAATGACAATTCTTAAAAATACAGATAAAGAGAAGAATGCAACCTCACGAACGTACATATATAACATAGCATGGTGGTCCTAAGATACCTCTTTAAACCAAATAGCCTCTAGAGCCTATCCCCTAGACCAAGGGGGGGCAATGTACCAGGCACTTCAATCCGGCCCACGAGACATTTTTTTACCCCTTTTTCTCCCTAATTTTGTGGGATCCAATTGGTAGTTACAGTCTTGTCCCATCGCTGCAGCTCCCCTACGGATTCGGGAGAGGCGAAGGTCGAGAGCCGTGCGTCCTCCGAAACATGACCCAGCCAAGCCGCACTGCTTCTTGACACAATGCCCGCTTAACCCGGCCGCACCAATGTGTCAGAAGAAACACGGTACACCTGGCGAATGTGACAGCATGCATGCGCGCGGCCCGCCACGCCATAGGAGTCACTAGAGCGTGATGGGACAAGGACATTCTGGCCGTCCAAACCCTCTCCTAACTCGGACAACGCTGGGCCAATTGTGCGCCGCCTCATGGGTCTCCCAGTCCCGGCCAGCTGTGACACAGCCTGAGATCGAACCCGGGTCTGTAGTGACGCCTCAAGCACAGTGCCTTAGGCCGCTGCGCCACTCGGGAGGCCCACACATATTGATTTTAACAAACAATTGGTCCCCCAAAAAATGCATCCCTCTGTTGAATTCCCAACAGGTTTGCACACCACTGCCCTAGACACTTGTGTACAGCTGAAAGGATTGGAATGGCATATAAATAAAAAACAGCGCAAGGTGGAATTGTTACCATATTACTTCATAATTCCAAACCTTTAAAAGATGCCTAGGAGTAAAAGGAATAGGACACAGCCAGTGTTATCGCCAAGGATCCAATATAATAGACAACACAACAAGTGCTGGCTGGCTGTTATCAGTGACTGTGACCTTGTTGGGGATTTCCAGTAATCAAGACAGGGATAATCTCTGGCTGTTCCAATTTTCTCTCTCCCCATGAATTTACCACCAAGCAGTGTTCTGCTGTCCCTGTTTAGACTGATTGAATGATTTACAGCTTATCTGGCCCAGTGCATGCTGGGTACGACCTCTCAGGGATTACGATTTTTTTTCACACTTTTATGGAGCTGTTTCATAGAGAGAAATGGAAACTGGTGATTCTGGCATAAATTAAGTTTGTCTACTGGAAGTTAAGGGTCATTTGAGGACATTTTGGGTCATTTCAGCCAGTGCTATTTCAAAGGAAAGCATAGTTCTGGAAAAGTGTTTGTATCCATTGAAGAGATATTCACTTCAAAAACTCCCATTACTGGTCAATATTTATATGTACATATTCTTATTCATTACTTTGCACTTGTGTGTATAAGGTCGTTTTTGTGAAATGGTTAGGTTAGATTACTTGTTAGATATTACTGCATGGTCGGAACTTTAAGCACAAGCATTTCGCTACACTCGCATTAACACCTGCTAACCATGAGTATGTGACAAATAAAATTGGATTTGATTTCATAGATATAAAACACATATTTAGTCACAGGCATCAACAGACAAATCTCAGAAATTTAGATATCTCTGAAGACTTTGATCAGCTGAACGACAACTATGAGTCAAAGTACATACTATATCTGATCCGATACAAAATGTTATCTTATGGCCAACTGGCCATTACACCTGAATGAAGCAATCCTAACATCGATCACGCCCACTCTCTTCACAGCCATCTATGGGCCTCCTTCAGCTCTTGTCAAACATCTGAGAACTGCATTGGGAGATTTTCCATTGCTTTGTAAACTGTTCCTTAGTGCTAAAGAGAAGCTCCTGGCTCCCACTCCAGCCTGTCTGCCTGGGGCCTTAAACACAACACTCCCAGCCCTTGGCCCACAGACAAATCAATTTTCACAAGCACATACTGTAGGAGTGGATCTGGACTCCCCCTCAGTACCATAGTGCAGCTTCTGCAGCACAGCTGGCGCAGAGCTGACTGGGTGAGATCACTACAGTACCTCCCCTTCCCTCTACTCTAATGACAGCACGTCTGCAGATTTATGATAGCAATCAGATGGGTTAGCAACTAGTGTTAGCGGCTCTTCTGGCTCTATAGGGGAGAGGATGCAGCTGAGAGTCCTTTACTTTTCAATGGTTTGGGACAGATGTTAGGATGTGACAGGGAAACTACAGGACATGACACACCCAGTATTGAAAGGGTGAGACAGAGAAACAAACAAGGTAACCTTCCCACCATTTTGAAATGAACCATTATTTACGAAATGAACCATTATTATGAACCAATCATATGATTAGTGACTGGAGTTTCTCCTGACCACGTGACTAGGAAAACCTCTGGGTCATAGGTCGTACATTGTAGGCCCTATATATGATGACAATTACTAGAGGTGCCCATCTTGTCATCTTACACATTCAGTCATAAGAACACTGAATGAAATGTAGAATAAAGCAGCGGGGCATATTTCATGTTGACGCGTGAGATATAGACTAGCATGTGTTCCCATGAACTCCATTTTCATTGGCTCGCGTCTGAATACTTAGGAAATGGGAGCCAGGTGTAAACAGCTTGGCTGGAGATCTGGTGGCTGACAGACAGTAGTGTTTCTTTGGGCCTCGGCCCTTTACTGTTTACTACTCTGACGGAAGAGATCACAGCTACTTCCCAGGCCGATCCTGAGCTAGGGGAGCTCAGCGAGAGAACAAAAGATTCATTTTAGTCAGATTAAGTTTCAAGAATTCAATAAAGAGACTTCAGAGAAGGGAGGGAAGGCTGGCTGGCTGTTGGGCCTGGCTGCCGGTCCGATGCGGAACCTGCTTGCACTTTAACATGTTGGCCAGTCCATTTACCTATATAAATTCACAGCCAACCAGCCGATGGGAGGATGACGACAGGCCGCTGGAGAGAGAGAAAGACAAGTCCATCCAAATTGACTCAGACGTTACTCAGCAGGCTATTTCAGGAAAGCGCTGAGATTTCTGTCAGGGGTAAAAAGAGGGCAGGAAAAAGCACCAAAACAGACAGAGGGAGTGAGGGAGACAAAGAGAGAGGGAAGGGAGAAGTTAGGGTAGAAATATGAGAGCATACTTAGCTACCGTATAGGGATAGAGGGAGCATAGGATAGATATACAGAGAAAGAAAGGAAAAGAGAGAAATAGAGAGTGTCTAGGTGGGCATTCAAAAGGTATGTGAAGTGAGTCATGCTGGGGCTGTGATCTGATCTCAGACCTGGCTGTGAAAGCCAGATCCCCCACAGTGCCTTAGGGCATTGAGCCAACAGGTAGACAAGGGAACAAAAGATCTAGAGAATGACATCGCCCAGCCACTACACCCACACAGTTTGACACACACACACACACACACACACACACACACACAAAAAGGTCCAAAGCAGCCATTTTCATCTAAATATCAAATGTAACCCGTTTCAAGAAGCTAGGCTTATGTCGCAAGTCACTATTTCACAGGAGAGGCATTTGATTTGTTTAATTTTTTAAATTTATTTATCAAAATGCATTTTTTTGGCAGAAATGCCTCCTGGAACATATGAACTTCCATGACCCCTTAATAACAGACTTGTATGCCATCTGCAAATACGAATGGAATTGTTAAATTACGAGCCTAGTTGGTTTAGAACCTTCTCGCTAGCTGTGATTGGCTGAGATAATGGATGGGCTAGACATCTGTAACATGTCTACAACATGAGCTGCTCGGTATGTGTAGATAATCCTGGCTACAGCGGCTTTTATAAAATGTATAATGTTAGCCATGTAGAACTGCAAAAGTGTTGCTACTGCACTCAACAACATTGCTGCCCAGAATTTAGCAGGCGCTATCGACAAAGATCAATGGGAAACAGTTGTGACGGACTACTTTCTGCACACGGTCAGTGTGAACCGGAGTGACTTGATACAACAACGGGTCAAACAAGCTGTAGCTAGCTACAGACTAAACTGAAAAAACACGCTGCCATGAAGCGTTCATCCATGTACCTTTATTTGATTTTTTTTATGTATACGCCTTTTTCTCAGAAATTATATATATTTCTTTTAAATTATTTTTCTCCCCAATTTCGTGGTATCCAATTGGTAATTATAATCTTGTCCATTGCTGCAACTCCTGTACGGACTCGGGAGAGGCGAAGGTCAAGAGCCGTGTGTCCTCCGAAACACAACCCAGCCAAGCCGCACTGCTTCTTGACACAATGCCCGCTTAACCCGGAAGCCAGCCACACCAATGTGTCAGAAGAAACACTGTGCACCTGGGTGGGGAGGGGGAAGCTAAAAACTAGCTGTTATTGGCAGAGAGTTTAGGAACTCTTTTTCTTATTGGTCTATTAACTAATTTACCACCTTGTGATGGCACCAGGTAGGCTAAAACGCCATCCCACTAAAACAGGCTGAAATTTCAGGCAGTCTTTTCAAACAGCTTATCACCATTTTCAACATTTCCCAGTATTATTCCAACCTCATAGTGTGGAGATACTTTTGTATATATAGTGTACAGTGGGGCAAAAAAGTATTTAGTCAGCCACCAATTGTGCATGTTCTCCCACTTAAAAAGATGAGAGAGGCCTGTAATTTTCATCATCGGTACACTTCAACTATGACAGACAAAATGAGAAGAAAAATCCAGAAAATCACATTGTAGGATTTTTAATGAATTTATTTGCAAATTATGGTGGAAAATAAGTATTTGGTCAATAACAAAAGTTTATCTCAATACTTTGTTATATACCCTTTGTTGGCAATGACAGAGGTCAAACGTTTTCTGTAAGTCTTCACAAGGTTTTCACACACTGTTGCTGGTATTTTGGCCCATTCCTCCATGCAGATCTCCTCTAGAGCAGTGATATTTTGGGGCTGTTGCTGGGCAACGCGGACTTTCAACTCTCTCCAAAGATTTTCTATGGGGTTGAGATCTGGAGACTGGCTAGACCACTCCAGGACCTTGAAATGCTTCTTACAAAGCCACTCCTTCGTTGCCCGGGCGGTGTGTTTGGGATCATTGTCATGCTGAAAGACCCAGCCACGTTTCATCTTCAATGCCCTTGCTGATGGACGGAGGTTTTCACTCAAAATCTCATGATACAGGGCCCCATTCATTCTTTCCTTTACACAGATCAGTCGTCCTGGTCCCTTTGCAGAAAAACAGCCCCAAAGCATGATGTTTCCACCCCCATGCTTCACAGTAGGTATGGTGTTCTTTGGATGCAACTCAGCATTCTTTGTCCTCCAAACACGATGAGTTGAGTTTTTACCAAACAATTCTATTTTGGTTTCATCTGACCATATGACATTCTCCCAATCTTCTTCTGGATCATCCAAATGCTCTCTAGCAAACTTCAGACGGGCCTGGACATGTACTGGCTTAAGCAGGGGGACACGTCTGGCACTGCAGGATTTGAGTCCCTGGCGGCGTAGTGTGTTACTAATGGTAGGCTTTGTTACTTTGGTCCCAGCTCTCTGTAGGTCATTCACTAGGTCCCCCCGTGTGGTTCTGGGATTTTTGCTCACCGTTCTTGTGATCATTTTGACCCCACGGGGTGAGATCTTGCGTGGAGCCCCAGATCGAGGGAGATTATCAGTGGTATTGTATGTCTTCCATTTCCTAATAATTGCTCCCACAGTTGATTTCTTCAAACCAAACTGCTTCCCTATTGCAGATTCAGTCTTTCCAGCCTGGTGCAGGTCTACAATTTTGTTTCTGTGACTGTTTGAGGTTGTGGACAGGTGTCTTTTTATACTGATAACAAGTTCAAACGGGTGCCATTAATACAGGTAACGAGTGGAGGACAGAGGAGCCTCTTAAAGAAGAAGTTACAGGTCTGTGAGAGCCAGAAATCTTGCTTGTTTGTAGGTGACCAAATACTTATTTTCCACCATAATTTGCAAATAAATTCATTAAAAATCCTACAATGTGATTTTCTGGATTTTTTTTCTCATTTTGTCTGTCATAGTTGAAGTCTACCTATGATGAAAATTACAGGTCTCTCGCATCTTTTTAAGTGGGAGAACTTGCACAATTGGTGGCTGACTAAATACTTTTTTGCCCCACTGTATGTGGACACCCCTTCAAATTAGTGGATTTGGCTATTTCAGCCACACCAGTTGCTGACAGGTGTATACAATTGAGCACACAAACATTGGCAACATGACACCTTCACAGGATTCCACCTTTCCAACAAGTCAGTTCGTAACATTTCTGCCCTGCTAGAGCTGCCCCGGTCAATTGTCTGCGCTGTTATTGTGAAGTGGAAACATCTAGGAACAACAACAGCTCAGCCTCGGTGTGGTAGGTAACACAAGCTCACAGAACGGGGCGAGGGCTGAAGCACATACAAATCATCTGTCCTTGTTTGCAACACTCACTACGTGCGTAGCACGCGCTCCAGCAGGTATATCTCACTGGTCACCCCCAAAGCCAATTCCTCCTTTGGTCATCTTTCCTTCCAGTTCTCTGCTGCCCATGACTGGAACGAATTGCAAAAATCTCTGAAGCTGGAGACTCACATCTCCCTCACTAGCTTTAAGCACCAGCTGTCAGAGCAGTTTCCAGATCACTGCACCTGTACTTGCCTCATCCCCATACTGGTATTTATTTATTTATTTGGCTCCTTTGCACCCCAGTATCTCTACCTGCACATTAATCTTCTGCCGATCTACCATTCCAGTGTTTCATTGCTATATTGTAATTACTTCGCCACCATGGCCTATTTATTTCCTTAACTTACCTCATTTGCACTCACTGTATATAAACTTTTTGTTTTCTTTTGTTCTACTGTATTATTGACTGTTTTGTTCTCAACTAGCCTACCTGGTTAAATAAAGGTGAAATAAAATAAAACTACCGAGTTCCAAACTGCGTCTGGAAGCAACATCAGCACAATTTATATTTAACTAGGCAAGTCAATTAAGAACAAACTCTTATTTACGATGATGGCCTAGGCAAGTCAATTAAGAACAAACTCTTATTTACGATGATGGCCTAGGAACTTGCCTAGTTAAATATAAATTGTCTAGTGGAAAGCCTTCCAATAAGTGTAGAGGCTGTTATAGCAGCAAAGGGGGGACCAACTCCATATTAATGCCCATGATTTTGTTATGAAATGTTCAACGAGCACGTGTCCACATACTTTTTGGTCAGTGTGTGTGTGTGTATATGTATATGTGTATATATATATATATAAAAAACACACGGAAAAATCTAGTTTTTGACTGCACTGGACCTTTAAGGGATTCATGACAAACACCTCACTCATTCATTACAGAAACGGATCGTTAATCACATGAATGCAACATGCGTCATGTCTGTAAGTAAATTGGTTTCTGGGAAATTACAGCAGAAAGTTCATGTAGTGGAGGATGTGCTTCACCTCGTTAAAGCCAGACAGCCTTAATTGGGAAACCTAATCTCATTGAATCTATCAAGATTGAATCAAGGTCTTCCCAGAGCTAGGATAGATTGCCCTGTGCAGTGAGCATATGCCAGACAGAACTGTCTACTGAATGAGTAGCACACATTCCATACATAAGATGGGTAACTTACTGTATGACCCTACCGTACATATTTTGATTTGTTAAACAGTTTTTTTGTTATTCATTTTTTATTTATTTAACTAGTCAAGTCAGTTAAGAACAAATTCTTATTTTTAATGACAGCCTAGGAATAGTGGGTTAACTGCCTTGATCAGAGGCAGAATGACAGATTTTTTTACTTTTGTCAGCTCAGGGATTCGATCTTGCAAACTTTCAGTTACTAGTCCAATGCTCTAACCACTAAACTACCTGCCGCCCCATGATTACCAATAACACATGATTACATATGTGTTTTTTCATAGTTTTGATGTCTTCACTATTATTCTACAATGTAGAAAATAGTGAAAATAAAAACCCTTGAAGGTTGACTGGTATTGTATATAAACGCAACATGTAAAGTGTTGGTCCCATGTTTCATGAGCTGAAATAAAAGATCCCAGAAATCATCCACACCATTTGTCCTTTGCCAAGATAATCCATCCACCTGACGGGTGTGGCATATCAAGAAGCTGATTAAACAGCATGACCATTACAGGTGCACCTTGTGCTGGGGACAATAAAAAGCCACTCTAGAATGTGCAGTTTTGTCCCACAATGCAATGTCACAGATGTCTCAAGTTGAGGTAGCATGCAATTGGCATGCTGACCACAGGAATGTCCATCAGAGCTGTTGCCAGAGAATTGAATGAATTAAACTGCCTCCGTCGTTTTAGAGAATTTGTCAGGCATAAACTACGGACAATGAACACAATTGCATTTTATCATTGGCAATTGGAATGCAGAGATACTGTGATGAGATCCTGAGGCCCATTATCGTGCCATTTATCTGCCACCAGCACGTTTCAGCATGATAATGCACGGCCCCATGTCGCAAGGATCTGCACACAATTCCTGGAAGCTGAAAATGGCCCAGTTCTTCCATGGTCTGCATACTCACCAGACATGTCACCCGTTGAGCATGTTCAGGATGCTCTGGTTCGATGTGAACAACAGCCAGTTCCCGCCAATGTCCAGAAACTTCGCAGTCATTGAAGAGGAGTGGGACAACACTCCACAGGCCACAATCAACAGCCTGATCAACTCTATTGGAAGGAGATGTCGCGCTGCATGAGGCAAATGGTGATCACACCAGATACGGACTGGTTTTCTGATCCACACCCCTACTTTTTTTTTTAAGGTACCAACAACTGCTTATCTGAATTCCAAATCATGTGAAATCCATAGATTAGGGAATTATTTCAATTGACTGATTTCCTTGTATGAACTTTTAACTCAGTAAAATCTTTGAAATTGTTGCAGGTTGAGTTTATATTTTTGTTCAGTGTATATTAGACCGATAGTGTACAACAGGAAGAGGAAGTAGAACTTTCGACCTCTCTCGTCTGCTTCTGCCCACTGCACCTGAACTGTGGAGAGACTTTGATCCCTGTGTTTGCTCTGCAGGGAGGGAGTCGGGTTGCTATGTTTGGTGTGTCGCACCTATTCCACGATTAAATCTGCTGTTACGGCAACAAATTAACGTTAACAAGCCTGAAATGGGAGAAGTTGCCAGGCCCTATTTGTTCAGCACTTTCATAGTGGTTAAAGAATTAGTTCGCTTTTTTTTTTTTACAACCAAATCTAAATGTTTATGTAAATAGCATGTTATAGAAGGGTCCAGACACTTGCGAGTCTACTTGTTTTGAGAAACTTACTCCAACCAGCAATTCACTTCCTCATCCTTGTTGTGCAGTACAGGGGCTCTGAAAGATCTTGAACAAATGCTCCAAAAACACGTCTTTTTAGAAATGGAAACACTCTCAGTTTAGTGATTCAGGTCTTTCCAGCCGGTGTATTCTATTTTGTGTGACTCGAGCAGTTTCCCCTATCCAGCTGTTCCATTCTCCATGTAGCCTGCTGCTAGAATGAACAGTCACTCTAGTCGCAACCAAATGGTATAACGTTGCAGATAAAATTCAGAATGACAATTACATGTGTACAACATCTAAAGACCTGCATCACTATACAGAGCTTTTCCGTTTGGGCTTATTTTAGTATTTTTGGAGCATGTGTTCATGTTTTTCAGAGCCCCCGTACTGCACAACGAGGATGAGGAAGTGAATCGCAGGTTTGGATAAGTTTCTGAAAAAAAAAGTTTCTTTAAAAAAAAAGTATCTGGAACCATCTATAAAATAGAGATTTGGTTGTAAAAAAAAAAAAAAAGAAAAGCACAATTCTCCTTTAGAGCCATAGGATACACTGCAGATACTGGGTTACAGTGGGGCTCAATGGTAGACCAGACACACAAACTCAATTTCGCAGAGTATGCCTTTCCTAGCCAGAGTGGACTCTAACAACTCTCCCTGAGGAATTGGGAGGTGCTTTCATGCAGATACAGTCCCACTCTGAGCAGGAAGTGGAGCGCCAGTTCTGTGTACGGTACATGAAAATCATGAGCCTATTCCTCATGTTGTCATCCGAGTGTTATTTTAATCTTGTCATCATAACTTCAGTAGGATTTGCAATCTCGACATTGTGCCTTGTCAGATAGTTTCAGCCAATATTCAGGCTTAGAGAGGACATGCAGAAACAATGAAATGTGAGGCCAAAGAAAGGGAAATGCCAATGGGAAAAGGCAGCTTTCCTTTGCCTTCCTCCAGATGCCATATTTTTGTCTCCTTCCTTTCCCAATCCCCCGAAACCCTCTTAGGAGTTCAAAGATCAAACCAATTGAAACGACGATAGACACAGAAAAATAGTAGCTTTGTATACTACACAAAAAGAGTAATACTGTAGTCCCTAAGGGATACCACCATCTTCATGTTTTGATTAGGTGTAAAGCATTATCTCTTGGCTGGCAAAAGAAACCTGCATCCTAATCTAACCAACCCAACACAACTAGAGTAGTGTTGAAGGCTAGTTGTAACTATTTTTCTCATTAATTAAAAAATAAAACACGTTTTTTTTTTTTTTTAAGTACACATTTTCAAAGAAATGTCTCAATCTGGTATTTATTAGGATCCCCATTAGCCACTGCAAAAGCATCAGCTACTTAGGGTCCACATAAAACAGTACAGAACATTTTTAGTCAAGGCCTGAAATACATACAGTGCATTCGGAAAGTATTCAGACCCCTTCACTTTCCCCACATTTTGTTACAGCCTCATTCTAAAATGTATTCAATTGTTTCCCTCACCCCCTCAATCTACACACAATACCCCATAGTGACAAAGCAAAAACGGGTTTAAACATTTTTGCAAATGTATTAAAAATGTAACTGAAATATCACTTTACTCAGTACTTTGTTGAAGCACCTTTGGCAGCGATTACAGCATCGAGTCTTGAGTATGAGGCTACAAGCTTGGCACAGCTGTATTTGGGGAGTTTCTCCCATTCTCTGCAGATCCTCTCAAGCTCTGTCAGGTTGGATGGGGAGCATCGCTGCACAGCTAATTTCAGGTCTCTCCAGAGATGTTCGATCAGGTTTGATTCAGGGCTCTGGCTGGGCTACTCAAAAACATTCAGAGACTTGTCCCGAAGCCCCTCCTGCGTTGTCTTGGCTGTGTGCTTAGGGTTGTTGTCCTGTTGGAAGGTGAACCATCGCACCCAGTCTGAGGCCCTGAGCGCTCTGTAGCAGATTTTCAGAGAGGTCATTGATGTACTTTGCTCTGTTCATCTTTCCCCTCAATCCTGACTAGTCTCCCAGTCCCTGAAAATCATCCCCAACAGGATGATGCTTCCACTACGCTTGACTGTAAGGATGGGGCCAGGTTTCTTCCAGACGTGACACTTGGCATTCAGGCCAAAGAGTTTGATCTTGGTTTCATCAGACTAGAGAAGCTTGTTCCTCATGGTCTGAGAGTCTTTAGGTGCCTTTTGGCAAACACCAAGTGGACTGTCATGTGCCTTTTACTGAGTGGTTCAGTAAGTCCAATCTACCATAAAGGCCTGATTGGTGGAGTGCTGTAGAGTTGGTTGTCCTTCTGGAAGGTTCTCTCATTGCCACAGAGGAACTCTGGAGCTATGTCAGAGTGACCATTAGGTTCGTGGTCACCTCCCTGACCAAGGCCCTTCTCGACCGATTACTCAGTTTGGCTGGGTGGCCAGCTCTAGGAAGAGTGTTGGTGGTTACAAACTTCTTCCTTTTAAGACTGATGGAGGCCACTGTCTTCTTGAGGTCCTTCAATGCTGCAGGAATGTTGCTGTACCCCTCCCCAGATCTGTGCCTGCACACAATCCTGTCTCAGCGCTCTAAGGACAATTCTTTATACCTCATGGCTTGGTTTTTGCTCTGATATACACTGACAATGGTGGGACCTTATATAGACAGGTGTGTGCCTTTCCAAATCATGTCCAATCAATTGAATTAACCACAGGTGGACTCAAGGATGATCAATGGAAACAGGATGCACCTGAGCTCAATTCCGAGTCTCATAGCAAAGGATCTGAATACTTATCTAAATAAGGTATTTATTACATTTGTTATATATACACATTTGAAAATTTTCAAAATGTGAAAAAAGTCAAGGGGTGTGAATACTTTCCGAATGCACTGTACATTTAAAACGTCACACAGCCTACATATCAGTACATACACACTATATGGGTCTAATACATAGTACAGTGGAAATTACAATACAATAAATATAAAATGGCTGTGTCTCTTCACAGTCCCCTTTGTGCAGTAAGGCGTTCTTTTATCGTTTTTTAAAAACTGGTTTTATTGCTAGCTTGAGTTACTTGGGGTGGCAGAGAGTTCTATGTAGTCATGGCTCTATTTAATACTGTGCATTTCACAACCTCTGTTCTGGACCTGGGGACTGTGAAGAGGCCTCTGGTTGCATGTCTTGTGTTATACCAATGCATGTCCGAACTGTGTGCCAACTGCACAAAGACCAATAAGCGATGCAGTCAATCTCTCCTCAACTTTGAGCCAGGAGAGACTGACATAGAAACGTAGAAAGGTAAGATCTAGAAAGAGGATGGAGGTTTGGGCATCAGTGAGAGAAGAGAACATTTTTAGCTACTGACAAGTAGAGTGGTTGTCAACTATTTCATCTGCAGTATGTGGGATGCCCGTTTTGGAAGAATAAAAAAATATATACTATTGTTTTGTTAATGGTAGCGGTTTGCCAAAAAAGTTCCCTGCAGACCCAGCAACAGACAAAACAACACTGCCAAAGTGCCATATAAAGACAAACAATGAACAGTGATAACATTGTGCTCCAAATAAAAGTATTTGGTGTACACCCCCAGAGGTGTATATATCAGGAGGTTCCAGAATCAGACATGAGGAAAGAAACTTCGAGACTACCACCTTTCCTTTACAGTTTCCACCATTGTTAGGTTGGATCACAATGGTTTATTTGCTCAGTTCCAATGTGCTGTAGAGGCTTCATGGCCTCTTATCTGCTGACTGGTCCATTGAAGCAAATTCCCAAGACCTTTACTGGAATTTCACTGTTTTCATATGGAACGTTTCCAAAGAGATTGGGCATCTGTTGGGGTTATATTTAGGAAGTTCCTTGGCACTGTGCTCCCTGAGGCCAGACTGTTCAACTTTAAGTCAAACAAAGTAAATGTCAACTGGACAAGCACTCTGGCCAAAAGAAGACGGAAACTAAGCAGGCTACTCCACATCATTTATCATATAGTCACTAGGGGATAGATTCTGATTAGCGACTCAACATGGCTATCATGGGCTGACCACAAAATACACCCCCGAGAGCCACGATGGCATTGAAAGTGGATATTTGGGAAATGTTGCACCTTAAAATAGCTATTGAAGGAGGCAAATAGACGCCTCATGTACTCGTCAGTGTATCCCTTCTCCAAGTGTTTCTCTACGCCTCCTTCACCCTGCTGCACACACACACAGGATGAGAAGGGACAGGGGGAGGAAGTGCTCCTGGTCGGTCACACCCTCTGCAAATAACAACTTGCATACATCCTCTCCACTCTGGCTTGTCCAGCTGGAGGGAAAACAAACAGTAGGTCCAGGGAGAGCTAGGAAAATGATCCATGCAGATCCTGCTGCCTGGCTATCAAATGCAAACAGCTACGTTATAAACTGGATGCTTATCAAGATAGAAACACCAATAAAATCTAATAATTGTGAGGACAGCTTTAGACGTGTGTCTGTGAAAAGACTCTTGTACTGAACTACATGGTCTGTCTGTGGTCTGTCAAATAGTTCCCAAATCCACTATTCAACCCTGACCCTACAAGGTCCAGAGCCTGCTGGTTTTCTACCTGATAATTGCACACACCTGGTGTCCCAGGTCTAAATCAGTCTCTGATTAGAGGGGAACAATGAAAAAAACACAGTGGAACTGGCTTCTAGGTCCCGAGTTGAGTTGGAGGGCACTTTCTCCACTCAGTTACAACCAGGGCTCGCCAACCCTGCTCTTGGAGAGCTACCATCCTGTAGATTTTCGCTCAGACCCTAATCTAGCACCCCTGATTCTAATAATTGATAAGATTAATCAGGTTAGTTACAACTGGGGTTGGAGTGAAAACCTACAGGTGGGTAGGACTCCAAGAACAGGTTTGGAGACCCCTAGGTAAAACAAATATGACTTGGCACCAATGTTACGTATGATAAAGATAATTTCAGACATAGAAGATGTAGGCCTATGTCTGTTTACACATGCATTCAATAACAGAGCTGCATGTTTCCCATTTCCATGCATGGATTACAAACTGTGGTTTGTATAATACTATAGTTCAGATAGCAAGAGAATATTGACTGGGTTGAGGCCCATTAAAGGATGACAAGTTATATGGATGTTTATTTGTGCAGAAACAAACATTGGAGAGGCTGCCTAGAAAGTAAGGTATTTTGGTAAGCTATTTAATTGATCTTCAGGAAACTAGATCCTCAAGTCTGGTTCTCTGCCATTGTCATGTCTAACACAGGAGGCTGCTGAGGGGAGAACGGCTCATAATAATGGCCGGAACGGAGCAAATGGAATGGTAAACACCTGGAAACCATGTGTTTGATGTATTTGATATCATTCAACTCATTCTGTGAATGAGCATATGAGCACTGTGCATATTTGTAAACAACGACTGGTGCACGAAATCTAAGGAAGTCTCTAGATTTTGCTCGCCTGAAGTTGAGTATATTGTGATAAACTGCAGGCCACACTACTTGCCTAGAGAGTTCTCAGCTATACTTTTCGTTACTGTTTATTTACCACCACAGACAGATGCTGGCACTAAGACCGCACTCAGTCAGCTGTATAAGGAAATAAGCAAACAGGAAACTACTCACCCAAATGCAGCGCTCCTAGTGGCCGGAGACTTTAATGCAGGGAAACTTAAATCAGTTCTACCAAATCTCTATCAACATGTTAAATGTGCAACCAGAGGGAAAAAAATTCTAGGTCACCTGTACTCCACACACAGAGACGCGTACAAAGCTCCCCTTTCCTCCATTTGGTAAATCCGACCACAGCTCTATCCTCCTGATTCCTGCTTACAAGCAAAAATTTAATCAGGAAGCACCAGTGACTCGGTCTATAAAAAAAATGGTCAGATGAAGCAGATGCTAAACTACAGGACTGCTTTGCCATCACAGACTGGAACATGTTCTGGGATTCTTCCGATGACATTGAGGAATACACCACATCAGTCACTGGCTTTATCAATAAGTGCATTGAGGACGTCGTCCCCACAGTGATTGTACTACATACCCCAACCAGAAGCCATGGATTGAGGCATGCACGTGACAAATTAACTTTGATTTTAGCATTTTCCACACCAGCGATGTTTACATCACTGACTTTTTTCGGATAAAAGTCTGTAGGTGATGACGTGGTGGGCATAAAAATAACTTTTGCCGTTAAATTCCCATGTACCGAATTAAAAATACAAGTTAAATTGGTTTCCATCGCATTTTCAACTCTACTGGTGGTTTTGTCGCAAAAACTGTTGCATTATATAGCAAATGTGCCCACTCTGGTCTTGGTACATGCGCTCCAGCCAACAGCTCGCAGATACAGTGCGGGTAGGGTACCATTATTATGGATAAGAGCAATATTATTTCACTTTATCAAACGGCAAAAACAATTTAATGTTTTCATCAGCCTGCTCGTGGCTTTTTTTCAAGTTATAATTCATCCGCATGAAATGGTTGGATGGAAACGTGACTAGTGATAAACAAATGTTGCTCTGCAAGATGTGCACTCCATAATTGAATGGGAATTCCATTTATATTACTCTGAAAAGTCATTAAATAGTAGCCTCGGCTATGGCATCAGCAGTCTGGCACAGCCAACTAAAAATAAACAAATCTGACAATTATATTGTAAGGTGTGGTGTAGACATGTAGCACTGCAACTCTGACCTGTCAAAATGAACAGCAAGCACTCTTGCACCTGTGGTGCTTGAAAACAACTCCTACATTAGTCAGTCCTATACACATAGTGGCCTAATTGAACGAACAAAAAAGTAGAACTATTTAGGCTTAGTACTATAAAAAGCGTCCATCAGACAGGGAAAGATGGCTTTCCTGAACCAGCAGGCTACGTCTCGCCTCATTGAGGTGAATGACCGTGGTGGACGCCACTGCCTACCTGAGCTTTAGGTTAGCCATGAATTCCTCCAAAGAAACATTGTCCAGAAGAACAAAGTCAGCCTTTCCAAACTCCAGACTCTCGTGTTCTGCCATGTTGTATTTTTTTTAAATCGGTTCAGAAGAAAATACTTTTTTGAAAAAGACAACTTCACTGTTTTGAGGTGGTCCTCCGCGACACCAGGTAAACAATGGCGAGCTGTTCAATGCACCTATTCAAGCTCTAAATGGTCGAGGAGCATTGTCTTCATTCAAGTAACGTTAGTCAACAGTACAAGTGATACGATGTTATTTTTTACTCATTTTGAATGAGCTGCAAAAAAATAAGGAAACGATACAAAACAGCCAAACTTATAGCAAAACGTATCTAATTATTTGTTCTCAATATAACGGACGGTTTCAAATAGGAATGGTTAGTTCAGAATATGCTTTCATATCCAGACACTTGTTGCTTTCGCCGAAAAGGTATTGTCCGGAGTCCCGTTACACTAAACGCCTATCAATAGAGCCCTTTCCTTGAATTTCTCGTCTCGACTCTATACAGACGAATACAATCCTACCCGCCTCGCAACGCTCCACCCCCTGGTCAGAAGTGTTGGTCTAAACTTGTCATGTGTACATTTTGAAAAAAGTACAATTCCCATGACAACTGAAGAGTTTTATACATTTCTCGGGTGACTAGTCATTTTGACAAGTTCTTCAAATCCAATTCAGTATGCCTAGTCAGTGCCTCAAATGATTCCCAATAATTATGCCATATAAGGAAACATTCATAGCCTACAACATCTCTTATGTGCAGACTAATCTACATAGCAGGCCTAAAAGAAACACCTGAAACTTGATCCCCCAACATTCTGGTCTTGACTGGAATGAAAAAAACTGTTGGGGAAGGTTCTCTGCACTGTTCAAACAATCCAGTAAATGTGAAGGAGTTAAGATAGAGCGTGGGGTATGCTTGTTTGCATGTGACTATCCTCTTTTGTTTGTTGATATTTGTAAATTAAAAAATATAGAGTGGCCTTGTTAACTTCCAAAGGTGGAAGTTGCATCACAGGTGCTCTCTACCATTTCCCCTGAAAATCGGAGCTTCCGGTTGTCAACAACTCAGCCATTTGTGACTTTGGGTAGTTTTTGTATGTCAAAAATAATAGGGTGTAAAAAATAAAACACTTTTTTTTTTCAAGACAGCCTGCAATTTTTAGGCTCAACTCAACTCCCTGTTACAGAATTTGTACCATTGACTGACCATATAGATGATGATGAACATATGACAAAAACACACTCAGCACTTTTAATTGATTGGAATTAGGCCTACTGAACACTGGCAAAATAAACTCAACATATAGGTTTATTTCTGACAGTCTATATCACTTCACTGATGCTGCTGTAATTTGTCTACTAATTACAATTGTATGCCCTAGTATGCCATCTTGTGTTTGAGAGAGGTAGGCTATTATTTTACAATCTCTTATTACTATACTGTAATTGTATTAAAATACAAAAGGCCTATCTTAGTGATATAGAGTATCAACTAACACAGCATTTTACTCTGAAAACATCATGGGCGGGAAATATTTTTCTTACTGGTGCCTTTTGCAAATGTCAACAAAATATGGAAATTAAATGTCAAACAATCTGAGAATTACATTAAGACTGCCTAATTTCAACTCTTGAGAATCTAAATTGTTTTCATTTTGAATTAAAGCAAACTTTCACTTGCATACAGTATTTATTTTAAGCCAAATGATTGATGTCCATGCATCTGACTGTAAGTTGCTCTGGACAAAAGTGTAGACTATGCTAAATGACCAAAATAAAAAATTTAATGTTAGAAGAAGTGTTTTCAACTGCAACGTTGTTTTGACAGAAACACCATTAAATCTATAAATAAGAATCATATACTAAATGAAAACAGACACATATTGGCTTTAGTCTACCTCTTCGACTGAACAAGCAGTGACCCACCAAATGTGATGGTATTGGATGAAGCAGTGGCCCAAGAGCTACCACAGTCTTGGCTCACATACACCAGGGACCCTCTGCGCAGAAAGGTCATATAAGTGGACAGATTACCCACAGTGGAGGGACTACTGATTTTGGTGTGAGAGACAGCCACCCAGTAACCATTGATCACCAACCATAGGTCCGTCTTGACACCATGTCTCCCACTCTGTGTGGAGAAGAAGAACTGGTAGACTCCTTTGACAGGAGCCCGGAACACCCCGGTCCTCCGGTTGAAGGCTCGCCCAACGTTCACAAGGACAGTCCTGTACTTGATGCGGTTCACCTTGCCTGAGATGGGCCCGGGATAGGAGGCAAAGAAGTGGACTTTTCTCTTCAGGGCTGGAGGAGAGAAAATGACCAGAGATCAGCATGGACATTTGGAAATGTATTTTGATTGTTTTAATTCAAAATGTTTTATGACCACTCACGTCTTGGCTTCTTCTTACACCTCCAGTTTATATTGTCTCGACTTACACAGGTCTCGCTTTTCCTGCACTTTCCACACACAATGGTGTTGATATCTGGGGGGGGGGGGGGGTCACATGTTCAAATTGTAAAACACTCATAAACTACCACAATGAGAGTTCTAGCTACACATATTGTGTCCGTTTCCCAGACACAAATTATAGCCAAGTCCTGCCCTAAAAGGCGTTTTTAATGGAGAATCTCGATTGAAAATGCTTTTAGTCTAGGACTACACTTAGTCTGGGTCTGGGAAACTGGCTCACAAAGACCAATCTTACCTGCACAGTAGGCCAGGTGACATGTCGTCGGTTTGGTTAACTTGTAGACGTAATAATTGCCCTGGCACTTCTTCACTTTGATGGGTGTGGACTTGAAAGCGCAGCAGTTCTTGTTCCAGTGGCCGCAGACCTTGCGGGTGACGATCCCTTCCCTCCTCTTCGGGTGAGGCCCGGCCAGCCACAGGGGGGCGTGGGTGCCACACTTGTTCATGGGCACACACCTCTCGGGCATCTGCAGACTGTTGCCCTTGTAGAACAGGCGGTACCAGCCTTGCCACTTGACGTTGCGGTCACACATCTTGTTCTTGATGCTGGTGTTAGTGGCCCTCCAGGGCTGGTCCAGGACGGTGTAGCGGAAGCAGGGATCGAAGGGTCGCATGGAGTCTTCTTCCTCTGATGACCGCACGATGTCCCCCTCTCCATGGTTTGGGGGGTAAACAAAAGAAGTGCTGCCTACCAGAGATATCACATAGACAGAGACCAGACAGGAAAGGAACAACAGACCAGTTATGCTCACACTAACGCTAGTCATATGGAGATCTTGTCAAGGATTATAATGATGATCAAATTTTACTTATCAACAATAATGAAATCGACTGCAGTAAATGTCAGACAGGTATACTACATAACAAGCTGCACAAACTATCATTGTAAAAAAAAGTTGTAGAAATGTAATTGTGACGTAAAGGACATATCATATCATTTCATTCACTGACCTATTTCTGTTGTAGTCTCATTCTTAGGGCTTGTCAGCATCTGTGGAAGAAGAATCAAAAAGTCTAATCTGCCCGTTTAAAGAAGTATCCTATCACAAAAGATAGATCTTAATTAAGTGGAAAATCCCTTACCTGATTCAGGGCCTCCAGCTGTTGCCTGATATTTGTTTGTTCACATTTGAAGTGTTCCATTTCCTGAATAGATTTTTTATTTTAAAAATTATATGACAATAACCAATGAATAACTAATGAATCTTGTTACGCAGCATTATTGTTTAGGGGCGAACAAAGATTGATTCTTAGACTACATCATAGAAAGAATTTCTAAAACATGTAATTTAAGTTTCAAAAATTGCATTACCTTGTAGACAGCAGCAAGTTGCATCACCAAAGGTTGATCCTCAAACTTCCAAATCTTAAACTCAACCTGGAAGATTAAGATTTTTAAAAAGCATTATTAATTCGGCAAACCTTTGGAAGTTTTATGGCACTGTGCCAATCTCATTATTAGGTTGGGTTTGGAACTTCCATCTGATGTAAACAACATTGGGAAGAACGTATTTAATACATAATGTATGATTTCTATATTCCAAATCTCCATCTGCTATGCTTTTGAACATCACTCTGAGTAGTTGATACTCACAGAACTGGCATTCCCTACCGAGCCCACTGTGTAGGGTGATAGCACAGCAAAGAACACAGCCAGAGTTAACGCAATCATCTAGGGAAAACAGTGACAAATCAATTATATAAGATAGTACTATTTCAATTATTATACATTTCTAAGATTATTTTTTAGATATTGTGCTATTCCCAAATGAATGCTCTTGTAATTACATATGTAATTACATATTAATTAGAAGAGGAGCGTGATCAGATATAAGGTATTTTGTTTTAAATTATGCTGGCTAAATATTCTTACCTGGAAACACTGCATCTCAGAGTCAATGATGAGGGACCCTGTACATTAGGATACCAAAGTTAGGGAAACTATAAGGGCTGTCAAATCCCTCTGTCAAATGTGTTGAATCAGCACATATCAGAACATATCAGCATCATGGAGCAAATGATTCATGTAATGCACCTAAAGGATTTGAAATGGTACCAACGGTACAGGAACTGATATTTGTCTTTAAATAATATAACCCTACAAAGCACTTGAAATTTAAAAACGTTTCCCCACCTGTTTAGGTCAGCATCTTGAAAATCAGTCCGCGGATGGACTTATATACCCATGTACGGGGACTAATGTCACACACACAAAAAAAGAGAAGTTATTAAGGACTTCAGTTAAACAGCATTTTACCCACTCAGTAAGTTTAGGTGTTACTTTTCACAGACAAGATGCAGACGTGTACATGAAATGGTCTTTACTATCAGCAGTTTAGGATGCAGTGTGGTCAACAATGGCCCATGGAAAAAGTTGTTGGCTATACATATTCATGAACTGCATTTTGACTTTTCATGGGTCAAAACGGGTCCTCATCGGGGTACAAAATCACGGGTGAATTGGGAAAGAAACTTTCAGTGTTGATTATATCAGACAACCAGGACAGTTAAACTTATTCTAATGGGGCTGATTCAAATCAGAACAAAACAGATACTAAGTGGTAGATCAATATAATAGATCAATATAGCCAGGAATTTGATGCTGTCCATGAAATAAAATGAACCCGATACACCGATCTGAAATGTAAAATCAGAAATGGCTCTTCAAATGAAAAGGTTCCCTGTCAAGTAATTTTCATCTGTTTGATTTAGGTTTTGAGACATGTTGCTTGTGTAAGCAGCTAATGGGGCAATGCATGGGAAAACCACATGCAAGATATGATTGGTTGGAGCCATGGGTGTGCAAATGTTTTTTCAGCATCAGCAGAACTAAGAGCGGTGACATAGGCTGCAGTATGAATCTAAAAACACTTTACCTGCATTTTCCATTCAATCGTTTGTGGGCTAAACCTAGAATTGAAAAACAATGATACTTGAAACATTGATTGGATTAACGTGTGAATATGTTGAATACGTAGTACTACTTCACGTTTCCTCTGTATTGAAAATGTCCAGTTTTTACATGCGTAAATGTCAGCAATGCACTCAGCACTGTAATACCCAGAGAAAATAGGTCCTATTCTAGACTGAGGGGTGCAGGCATTTTTACATTTTAAATGTAATTTATTTTGCAGATGCTCTTATCCAGAGCGATTTACAGTAGTGAGTGCATACATTTTCCTATTTGTTTGTTCTGGTCTCCCTAGGGAATAGAACCCACCACCCTGGCATTGCAAGTGCCATGCTCTACCAACCGAGTCACACGGGACCCAGCCACTGAGGAATGAAGAACTTGAGACTATGTCCAAGATGTCCGAACGTTGATTTCAACATGATCTACTCGTGCGATCGATGGACCGTCTATATCCAGCTTGCATTCGGTTTAGACGGCCCAATTTCACACTCAGTGCACACAGGGAGCAGCGCAAGCAGCGATAACTTCCTCACGTTGTCCAAAAACATGGTAGACATTGGATGAATATAAAATGTTAATATCTTCGGCTGTTAGTGATTGGAAAAAATAGGCCTCATCAACAGTTATTTTAATAATTCAAAGGATGTTTTGTACACAAGGATGATGACTAAAGTGTCTTATTAGGAATTTTCAAATCTGACTTCTCTATGCGGCTGTCTATGGAAATTGGCTTTATGGGCCCGGCTTCAATTAAACTGCAGTACTAAAGGAAGACTGTAGGAGCAGTCCAAACTGTCTAGACCAGAACCCTGGCCCCTTGGGGCCGGTCGTCACTTCTTACCACAGCCACAAAGTCATAAACCCTGCCTATTTAGACTATTTAACTTCTTAAAATGTGATTGTAAATTTAACCCTAACCACACTGTTAACCCTAACATTTAATTAAGATCAAAAAGCTCATTTTTGCAATATAGCTGTGGCTGTGCTATCTAGTGGAAACCTTTGGGTGCAGCTGCATAATGATGCTTGAGGGCTGTGCAAACACTGCAGTATCAAAGATACCCCAATAGGGGTAGTAGCAATGCTACTTTGGTATCTTACTGTTTCATGCCACTGAGAAGATGAATTAACTGGCATAGCTAAAAACAAACGTAATAAATTGGTAGAAATAGCACATTGAGTCTGCAGTTGAACATCCCTTTTTAGACTAGTGCTATTGAAGAGTTCTTTCAATTTTCAGTTGTTCCACACAACGTTGTTGTCAGGACTGGCTATTCTTTGTTAGGATGCACGTCAGACGTCTTTAGCCAGGGCACAGGTGGTCTGGCTTGCCAGATTCTTAGACTAGGCCTAGGGCATTGAACAAAAGACTCTATCCCACTTTAATCACATGGTTCTAATTCTAATCACCTATTCTTATGAATATGAAAAACACAGTGCCACCGACGCGGCCCGCTACCAAAGACTGTGGGTTCTCCTTCTCTGTGGCCGACAGGAGTATGACATTTAAACGTGTTAACCCTCGCAAGGCTGCCTACCCAGACCAGCTGGCTGGTGTGTTTACAGACATATTCAATCTCTCCCTATCCCAGTCTGCTCAAGATGACCAACATTGCTCCTGTACCCAAGAAGGCAAAGGTAACTGAACTAAATGACTATCGCCACATAGCACTCACTTCTGTCATCATGAAGTGCTTTGAGAGACTAGTCAAGGATCATATCACCTCCACCTTACCTGTCACCCTAGACCCACTTCAATTTTCTTACCGCCCCAATAGACCCACAGACGATGAAATCACCATCACACTGCCCTAACCCA
The DNA here is from genome assembly GCF_057628025.1 of Oncorhynchus mykiss. Lineage (NCBI taxonomy): Eukaryota > Metazoa > Chordata > Actinopteri > Salmoniformes > Salmonidae > Oncorhynchus > Oncorhynchus mykiss. The sequence continues at coordinate 17,996,494 of NC_143037.1, forward strand.
TCTGGACAAGAGGAATACCTATGTAATAATGCTGTTTATTGACTACAGCTCAGCATTCAACACCATAGTACCCTCCAAACTCATCATTACGCTCTCGGAGTGTGGTGTCAGGAAAATAACCTCTCACTCACCGTCAACAAAACAAAGGAGATGATTGTGGACTTCAGGAAACAGCACCCCCCTATCCACATCGACGGGACATTAGTGGAGAAGGTAGAAAGTTATGTTCCTCGGCGTACACATCACGGACAAACTAACAGTGTGGTGAAGGCGCAACAGCACCTCTTTAACCTCATGAGGCTGAAGAAATTTGGCTTGTCACCTAAAACCCTCAAACTTTTACAGATGCACAATTGATAGCATCCTGTCGGGTTGTATCACCGCCTGCTACGGCAACTGCACAGCTCTCCAGAGCTGTGCAACTGCACAATGCGTCAGCGGGGACAAACTACCTGCTCTCCAGGACACCTACAGCACCCGATGTCACAGGAAGGCCCCGCTACCATCCAGAAGGTGAGGTCAGTACAGGTGCATCAAAGCTGGAACCGACTGAGAAACAGCTTCTATCGCACTGCCATCAGACTGTTAAACAACCATCACCAGCACAGAGGCTGCGGCCTACATACAGACTTGAAATCATTGGTCACTTTAATGTTTATATATCTTGCATTACTCTTCTCATATGTATATACTGTCTTCTATACTATATATTGCATCTTGCCTATGCCGCTCTCATTGCTCATCCATCTATCTATATCTTCTTATTCCATTCCTTTACTTAGATGTGTGTATTAGGTATCTGTTGTGGAATTGTTAGAAATTACTGCACTGTCAGAACTAGAAGCACAAGCATTTTGCTACTTACAATAACATCTGCTAACCATGTGTATGTGACCAATAACATTTGATGACAGTCACTCACAACAAATATATATATATATATATATATAGGTATTTTAGTCTAGCCAGCTATCTAAACTTATAGTAATCATGGCCGAATTACCGACCGGGCATAAAGGGCATGTGCCCAGGGGCCCTGACCTTCAGGCCCTCTCATTGTATAAGTTTAACAAGGCATAGGTCACAGCAAAATGTGTAGAATTTCAAGAAATGAGCACGAGACTAACTGTAAAACGTTCCTTACTTGACTAGGCCACCCTCGATTCCATTCAGTCAAGGACGAGGGTGTCCCTGCAAAAAATCCCTGCAGCTCTGACGTCAAGGCTGCCTAGCTGCCGTCAGGTAAATCACTCTGCTACAGTAAGGCAAAACGAAAAACTTTGAGGATCATGCTACACATAGGACAACGCATTATTAAAGATAGTGTCCTGTGTAAGGACTAACAGTAACCATGGCTGTTCCAGAGAGAGCTTTTTGTTTACTATGGGCTGCCTGTAGAGGCCAGCTCTCCCACACTTGGCATAGGGTTAACTACAACCTGGGTCAATCACTTCTATTTAAACTAAACTCCAAGTCATCGTGGAAAATAACATGGCTGTTCTAAATAGGCTATCTGATGGAATAGGTCAAAGAAGAGAGTCAGTGTACTGACAGAAGCACATGCAGGGTGACATTCTAGATGTCTAGGGACATGTATACTGTGATGAGGGCAAGGTAGAGTTACTGAACTTGAAAGGTCATGGAGCTGGTTCCAGCCAATGGCAAGACAATGGTTTCTGCCTAGAAACACGTCGCACTGATTATCTGGGCCCGGACAAGAAACAGCCACTAAGCCTAGACTCCTTACACAGATTAAATAAGCAATATAGCACAAATGATTCATACCACTTCAGAGGGCTAAGTGGAAACAATTATTTCAGGTCTGTATGAACTGCCTGGAGATTGGTGGCTAGGGGTTGTTTCTGTACAGGGTCATATTGTCGTTATCTTCAAGCCCTACATTACAGAATTATTAAAACAACCATTTGTCATTGAAATAGGTTTAATAATACCACATATTTACAATGTCAATGAAAAAAACTTTAAATATAACTGAAGAAATGTATAGTGTTTATTACAAAATAAAAGGGAATTGATAAAAGCGGATAGGCTGGGAGAATCTTCCCATCACATACACAGCATCAAATATTCCTATGTGACTGGCCTAATCTTAAGGGTCACAGACAATAAGAACGATGTGCTTTGCCCTTTGGGATGTGTTTTAACTAGCTTCTGATGAACTTTGCCACTGGCAATAGAACGCCGGTGCGTAAAAGATGAACACAGGCTTCCTATCACAAAGTATATCACTGTCTTACTGCAAATGAACTTGGGTAAAATTGTTTCCACAATGTATTTCTCTAGAGCTTGAGTTCACAGGAATACAGAACGTCACAACACTGAACAGACCAACTCATTTTCGTTAGTTGAATCCTGTCCATTGAACTGGCAAGAGAAAATGTACTTGAAATGATGAAATCAATATATAGACATCAGGACCAATACTCATGAAGGCATCAAGACATGGTAGAACAGTACGTAATATTATTTTAGAATCAAATAAGTAAGTCATTAGCAGCCTTCTCATAGATTGAATACTACATTGTTAATAATGTACACGGTTCAAGTAAAGAGAACTTGACTGACGCAGTTAAGGCTGAGGTGGCATTTTCTGACAGTCAGCGATTTGGAGCAAGGGAGGTCTAATGCCCGCCAGGACATTCAGTTATTCTACAGTACTGGTTCATCTAAGGAGTTCTACCACACCTCAACAGCTTCAGCGCACTTCTGTTTACAGTACATAAAGATCCTCTCAGAGTTCAACCAACACATCGGATTGTCTTTTCAACCTCGGTCCGGTTCAGAAGGACGCAACATTCTGAATGTTGCAGATAGAACATGTTACGTATAGAGATGCCGTGATTCCCTAGTCGACATGATAGAAAGGCTTGGCTGCTCTACACAACGTTTCTACCTGAACGTTCCATAACATACTGAACTGGTGTTACATATTCTCACTCGCCCACGGTCACGCTACACCCTCTCAACAACATACTGGGCACAGTATCTGGGTCTTCAGACCCACCCTGCCACATCTCTCCCCCCAAAAATTAAGTATGACATTGGGACCTCACTACCCTGCACACCCTCCCATGTTTTTTCATCAACATCGAGCGATAGTAAAAGGCATAAACTGACACACCCAGAAATGTTTTTAATAGAAGTGCTGACTAACGGAGAGTAAACTAGAAAAAGAAAGCCACACATTCTTATGCTCCCAAACATTTCATGGGTAAAGCAACCATGTTTGTATGCCCATTAAATGTTTGGGAGAATAATTAGTGTGACAACTTTTTTTTATTTTATTATCAACATCTGGCACTCCCATAAAAACCCTCATGGAGGTGAACAAAGATTATATGTTTTTATAATCTAAGCTAAAAGAAAACCATGAAGGGCATCATTGTGAGAACAAGAAAACATGCCAATGCCAAAACAAGGATGGAAAACATCCAGTCATATGTGGGCGGGGTTAGGTGGCTGTCTGCCTTGGCTGTTGGCATACAGAGCCTCAATCTAACCAGGGTGGCGTCGACATTATCCTCATTTGGCTACCCTGTAAATGGTCAGGTCCAGGGGTTCTCTGCTGGGCACACACCAGTCGTCTGCCTCCTGGCTAACCTTGTAATTCCGCAGAGCTGTCTTGTTGTACACCGGGAGCCTCTCCACAGAGTCTGTGGACAAGGCCTGTGGAGGGAAGGAGATCGAGTTGTATTGTGTGTTCAAAGCATCCCCCCCCAAAAGAAAGAAAGGTCACTTCTCTTTTCCCCACTAGCACGGCCTTTGCTGATAAGTACTTTGTCAATAGAAAAATGTAACTGATACGATTGTGATGTGTTGTTGTCTCACCTAGCTATCTTAACATGAATGCACTAATTGTAAGTAGCTCTGGATAAGAGCGTCTGCTAAATGAAAAAAATACAAAATTCGAATGAATCCATAGTCAGACGAGTTATATGACAATTACACAAGTCCCATTGTCTCAGTATGTAGCTTACCTTCATGTGGATGACAGCGTCAGTGCCGTAACCCTCCATAGAGTAGAGCTGCAGGTCTCCCTGGAAGTACTGAGCGTAGAGCCGGGAGATGGGCAGGCCGTAGCCAAAGCCAGCCTGGAGAGAACACGACACGGCTCTAAACCACGGCTGCTTCAACAGTCTGATAAACATGAGTGTTTTGGAAAGTTTGGATATAAATATGTATTGTGTAGAACAGACAGACATGCCTCTCTGACATGTAGAGTAAGGAAACATGTCAGCTCTACTTCACAGCATTTCTACCGGAAATGTTCAGTATGTTGCACCCTCCTGAATACGAACCTGGTCCGTGAAAGAATAGACTTGACAAAGAGCAGAGGCACTCACCAATGGGGTCTGAGAGTGCTCACCCCTCTCTGGCGTGGGGGCCGTAGAGTACATGTAGCTGAAAAGATTCTCAATCTTCCTGAAAGGGACTCCGCCACCCCTGTCACTCACCTACGCGTTGCCAGAGAGTGAGGGAGAGAAAGAGAAGGAAAAAAAAGTCAGGCAGAGGAATGGCCAGTCATAAAAAAGGTGGAGATGCTGCCAGAAAGGTGGGTGCCCCTCGTGCCATTGGCTTGAATTCAACAGCCTGCCTTACGATAGGCCAAACCAAGGCATCTATTCTGCATATCGTCAAGGTAACTGGACAATAAGGCCACTCAGTTCCCTCTCCCTCTTTATGTCACTACAAGGGGCGTATTCCTTACGGAAACCGTTTAAGGACCAAACGGAAGTAAACAGAGAATTGAGTTTCTATTGAACAAATTCAGGTAGGGCCTTCCCCATTTAAGAAATGCTTTGCCACAGAATCAGAGTAATGAATACTCCCCAGGTGCACCGGTCAGCTCACCAAAAGAACAAGCAGTACTGAGATCAAGTTACTGCAGGACAAGGTTAATGGGCTCTTAGTATGGAAGTCAATGTAGACCTAATCCTGTTAATCTAATCTGGGATTAGCAGCTTGGTTTAACATTAAACAGAATTAATAAGGGTCAAAATCTTACATAACAGCTTTAATAAGGATTTGGGGGGTGGATACAAATAAAATGTCAATTCATTATGCCACAGATTATCATTAGCACTTGTGAGTGTGACAATGGTATTAATTGAGAATAATGGCAATTGTAATGTTTTTAAACATAGCAATACAATTCACTAACATACTGTACCTTGATTGACAGGTCCTCTCCTCCAATGGCCACCATGACTTGAATGGGTGGTAGCCTGTTGCTGGCATCATGGTTCTCAATTGTGGCCCTCATAGCATTCTGGAAAATGGACCAATAGACAAAATAACATTCACAAGTGACTAACATCTTCAATCTAAGAATACATTTTTAATGCAGGTTCTACCATACCTTGAAAAGCTCAAACAACATGTGGTAGAGATGGGAGGGCACATAGACAATGCTTATAGGTTGTTTCCGGTTGTTGACTGGGTAAAGCAAAAGAGAATAAATGAATAAACAACATCTGCAGTATAATTAAAATACAAAAGCCATTAGGATGTAAAGAGTCATTGACAGATTCTGTTGACATCCATTTTGATTATTCTGGGAAGAGAGGGGGATTTAGTCACAGTGTCAATATTGTTCGAGGCAGCCAGCCAGCCATCGCCACTTATCCATTACTTCTGCCTCGCTGGAATAATTACTTGGCCCTCAGGTCCAGACAGAAGAGACTGTTGGTACACACAGCGGTGGCACTCAGACAATTTCATCCAAGACTCCCAAATTAGCATAAAATGGTCATCTACATGCATGCGTCATAGGTGATATCAGTGGAATAGATGATTAGTTACTCTTGGTTTGGTTCTTACCATTCATTTCTTGCAGCATCAGGTCTGGCGAGCTCAGATAGTACTGATCACACACCAACTTGGCGCTCTGGTAAGCATCTGGAAAAATACAACACCATGAAATGACACAATAAGGGTGTTTGAGTACAAGAGAAATTAAAAAATATATATATTTCACTACATCAAAAAAATACAATTGGTCACCTCTATTCTCTCCATGCACCCATAGGATATTACAAGTCTTTATAATCTATGACAGCTCAACACCACATTAAAGATCCATGAATTATTATTTTCTACCTCTGACCACCTCTGTGACATCACAGTGAGGGTCGATGCTCCCTATTGTGTTGGGGTGAAGTGGATTCGTTGCTCCATCAAACACAAGAGCTACAGCACAATGAGTGGAAAAGTCAGTTTCAAAATGGCCGACAATTGTCTAAAATAATGGATAACTTAGTGGACTGACATCTGTACTCACTGTGCTGGTTGATAAGCATGCGGATAGATATACGGCTCATGTAGAAACGGTCCAGGAAGTACTGAATGTTCTGGTTGGTGACTGGGTCCTGGCCGAACACCGACTTGTACTCAATGACGCCCTGTGCCATGGTGGGCACTACTTCATTGTGCCTGTTCCTGATATTCACCAGGGTGTCCACAAACCTAGAGGATAAAAGGTGACTGACTGTAAGACAAACAGCATGAGATAGATTGAGAGGGCCTACCTGGCTATCAAAGATGATTGAGGACTTACTCATCCAGGACACTGTGGCTGTCAGGAGTCTTGTCCAAGAACGCAAGGATTTCCATCAAGCTCTGCACATACCTGAAAACACATTTTTCAGTTTGCATCATTCCGGAGTAGTGTGGCGTATATGTTTAGCTGCAGCAATACAACTTATAACTAGGGTTGCAAAGCTACCGGTAATTAACCAAAGTTCCCGGAATCTTCAGTAATTAACAGAAAGCCAATGACGATCTATTTTCATTTTGGTCATTTATACTTGAACTTTTTTTTAAATCTATTCATATATAGTATTCATTCATCAGTGTCCATATTGTCCTTGAGTTTCTAATAGACAGACCATATGGTTCAAGAGAAAATAGCCTAGATAAGAAAGCATCTAATCAACAATGGCATTTTTCAATTAACTCGGCAACTCTTCCAACTATTGACTTTTTTGCACAACTGCCACCAGTTTGACGTCAAAACATGAACAAATGCATATTGACATAGTAACATAAATTAAAGGATATTTCATGCTGAAACCCTCACATTAAAACACCAAATGGTATTCAATACATTGATAGCTGTAAAACATTATCCTAAATATATGCTTTGTCATTCTATTTCTTATTTAAAAGCCGTAATTATTTAACATGTGATAAGGCCAGACAGAGGGCCAAGGATAATCTGAAGTACCCAAAAGAGCCACTTGATGTCTTGTGATAGATTACATAAAATCCTTGAAAAGAATCATTGAAAAATGTTCATTCTATAGCTAGAGGACTCCTGATATCTTCAGAAGTGATAAGTATACTTTTTTTGTCTTTATCTGTTGTGACATAGTACTGTCTTTTTGCTAGCTGGGGCCCTCTACTTTAAGTGCTGCATATCTTCCCAGTGGCCTACTTGGTGTGTGAACTGCATCACTTGCAGATAGTTGTTGACACATCAACCAGGATCAAGGTAATCAGTGGCTGTATTGGAGGGGGAGTGGTTTCACCTCTACAAGGCAATCAGCAATTAGTACAGGGAGGCATGCTCTCCACCTCTGCTAACCAATCCCCTGGTTTCTCAGGTTTGTCGCAAAACTAAGACCGTTGCCGAAACAAAAACGGTTTTGCGGAGTTGTTCGAGGAAAGAAAGAGAGGAAGGCTCCACACCACTCTCACTTGAGTATCTTACCTAGTTATTTACAGATTCAAAATGTTGCTCTTTTGTAGCTTTGGCAACTATGTGTGTTTTCTATACCCATTTGCACCTCTCCCTGTAGCCTTTATAGACACTCCCCACTCCTTGGCTGCAACCCTTGTAATTTAGTGCAATTCAGGGTATCTGGCAGTGTTTGGAACTGCCGATCTGCGGTCAAGAACGCTGAGTTCAACTCAGCCTATGCTGACCTTCAGTCCCTTGAATATTTGGCCCTGACGGAGACGTGGAACACCCGAGAGCACTGCTACTCCAGCTGCTCTTTATTCATCTGATTGTTCTCTCTGAGAGCATCTGGTCGTCGCAGTGGTGGCACAGGTCCACTTATTCCTCTTAACTTCTTGGTGACTGGGGCAGTATTGAGTAGCTTGGATGAATAAAGTGCCCAGAGTAAACTGCCCGCTACTCAGCCATAAAAGCCAGAATATGCATATAATTGGTATATTTGGATAGAAAACACTGAAGTTTCTAAAACTGTTTGAATGTCGTCTGAGTATAACAGAACTCGTATGGCAGGCGAAAACCTGAGAGAAAAGAATCCAACCAGGAAGTGGGAAATCTGAGGTTTGTAGTTTTTCAACTCATTGCCATTCTAATATATCTTCCTAAAGCTTCCACTAGATGTCAACAGTCTTTAGAACCGTGTATGATGCTTCTACTGTGAAGGGGGGCCGAATGAGAGGGGATTGAGCCAGGTGTCTGGCAGATTGCCACAAGCTTGTGACGCGCGGTCATGTGAAAGTTAACTTGCGGTTGGAACATTATTGAAGATTTATGACAACATCCTAAAGATTGATTATACACTTCTTTTGACATGTTTCTACGACCTGTAATATAACTTTTTGGACTTTTCATCCGACCTTTCGGCTGGAATTGCACGCACGTTTGGATTTACCAAACGCCCTAACAAAAGGAGGTATTTGGACATAAATTATGAACTTTATCGAACAAATCAAACATTTATTTTGGAACTGGGATTCCTGGGAGTGCATTCTGATGAAGAGCAAAGGTAAGTGACTATTTATAATGCTATTTCTGACTAATGTTGACTCCACAACATGGCGGATATCTCTGGCTGTTTGTCTCTGAGCGCCATACTCAGATTATTGCATGGTATGCATTTTCCATAATTTTTATCTGACACAGCGGGTTGCATTAAGGAGAAGTGTATCTTTTATCAGTGTTTATTATGAGTATTTCTGTAAATTGATGTGGCCCTCTGCAAAATCACTGCATGTTTTGGAACTACTGAACATAACACGCCAATGTAAAATGAGATTTTTGGATATAAATATGCACTTTATCGAACAAAACACATTATGTGACATGAAGTCCTATGAGTGTCATCTGATGAAGATCAAAGGTTAGTGATTAATTTTATCAATTTCTGCTTTTTTGGGACTCCTCTCTTTGGCTGGAAAATTGGCTGTGTTTTTCTGTAAATAGCTTATATGAACTACATTTTCAAAAGTGAATGAAACAATAAAACTTGATCTAAAAAAAAAAAAAACTATTCAGTATCACCCTCAAACTTAACTGCACTTAGAATAATCACTCTTACCAGCTCTGCACCATCTGCACGGATGGGGTTGTAAGCAATCGGTCAGGTAGCAAATTGATCTCCTTCATGATGTTAGATAGTCGCACAGGTAGCTCTTGTCTCAAAAAGACAAATGATGTCGCCTCGCATGCATTGGTGGAACCTGGGGGGGAAAAAAATTAAATAAAGTAGAGGCAGGCAGGCCTAGCTTCTTTGCTCTGGGAGACCTGTACATAATGGGCTCCTGTCGCTGAAGGATACATTCTGTATTCCTAAAACAAACACATTTACCAGCCCTCTGGTTCGATAAACTTTTCCTGTCACCGAAGGCTTGCCTACAATCCAGAATGCCTTACCAGTCGCTAAAATGTGTTAACTATGGTATAAAAAAAAAAATCAGCTTTTACATTTCCCGAATGGCAATACTAAAGTGCCTATAAGAACATCTAATAGTCAAAGGTATATTAAATACAAATGGTATCGAGAGAAAGTCCTTTAACTACAACCTAAAACTTCTTACCTGGGAATATTGAAGACTCATGTTAAAAGGAACCACCAGCTTTCATATGTTCTCATGTTCTGAGCAAGGCACTTAAACATTAGCGTTCTTTCATGGCACATATTGCACTTTTACTTTCTTCTCCAACACTGCTTTTTGCATTATTTAAACCAAATTGAACATGTTTTTATTTGAGGCTAAATTGATTTTATTGATGTATTATATTAAGTTAAAATAAGTGTTCATTCAGTATTGTTGTAATTGTCATTACATTTTTTTTGTCCTCCAATAATCGGTGTTGAAAAATCATAATCGGTCGACCTCTACACTGTAGGCCTACCGCTGGCCAATCGGATGGCTCAGATTAGTGTCTGCAGTAACATAGCAGACATAAAAGAAAGCTAAAGCAATGTTATTACTGTGAGATTTCAAAACATTAAACCATGACTAGAGAGAGACTGTCAACAAACCGCTGTTTAGAGTGAGTTAATGTTTCAGTTCTTACTCAGCACTGTCAACCATTTGTATTAAACACTTCTATAAGCCATAAAATCCAGGCTCTTATTTCCACTCAGGGAACAAACAAGCACCGCAGCAGTAATGAATGAGTAGGAAAGTGTATCCATAGGCTTGCATTGTTGTCATTAGTGGCTTGGGTCTTTTTAAAAAAGGAATATTTCTCTGTTCATAGGAGTAACAACATGAATTTGTGCATGAGGCAGAAGTAATGTGGTGCGGCTCGAGTTTCGCCATGAGCTGGAAGACGGTGTCCCCTTTTGGTCAGTGTCAGTCGAGGAAATGGAGAGCAGAGGGATGTTGAGAAGCGGGCACTCAGTTTGCTGCGCTCTCCCTCAGCTGAGACTGACCAGCTGATGCAGGCACATCAGCCCAGTAAAATAAAAAGCAAGCTCACTCGGCTGTGCCTCAAGTAGTACAACAACTGATCTATTACCAGTGTGACCATAGAGACTACCTCGATGTTGAAACGTTTTATTGATGGCCCAATCAATGCATTGGCAGGGAAATTCAAGCAAAGTCAATGTGGTGAAAATGTATTGGGCCTATAGCTTACTGCACAAACCTCATTGCTACAGTACTGTTTTTAATTGGTTAATGTTGTATAGCCTTACATTTAAGTCACAAACAAAATCTGAAAGGTAGAGCTCTGCTTGCATTTTGACTAAAAGTGATCGATTCAAAGGTTGGTGACCGCTGTTCTACAGTTTCCCTGTTAACACTAAACATTTTTCTTTGCTGTGGCAATTGTGATCAAATCAACTCAATATTAGCCACTTTCAATGAAACATCCCAAAACAAAACTATGCAAGAGATTTTGTTGTAGGCAGAACACGTCAGTGTAGGATTGTATTGCATTGCATTGACACATGACTCAGCCCGGCACGGCATAACCAAGCAGAGCTGCAGTAGGACTATATGCAAATAGACCATTGCCAAATATGGATCTGTGCCATTCACTTTGAACTGGACTGTGTTAACAACATGAGCAAACGGGCTTGTTCTGAGATCAAAGGGAGAGCTGCAAACTGTGCAGTTTGTCTTAAAGGGGCAGTGTTGTATTTTGAGACAGGCTTGAATAAGCAGGATGGCATAATGTCTCATTCTCTAATAAATGGTATGGGAATAATGCATTTTATTTAGTGAAGTGGTTACTTGCATCAAACAACATTTGCAGTCACCTCTGTCTGAAAGAGAAGTGGATAAACAGGTTCATGTCAAGCCCTGCATGTTTTTTCTCATGGAATGTAGGCCTACATTGAACACCACACATTTGCTGTTACGGTAGGCTGAATGATAGAACAGCCATTTCCATGTTAATGTTATTTTCTCCATTGTTTTTGATGGTAGACCCACATTATGATGAAGTAGCCTACTTGGCAACTTAAAACTAACTTAAAGCAGTTACAGACTCGGTGTTCACAGTAAACGCGCGCTGGAAGTTGCAGAGTTTTCACAACGTTCAAGTTTTCGCTCAGCATAAATGACATTTGCTCAGTGGCGAAAACATTTAGAGGGAACATTGCTTCTGACTAACAGTTAAATGGGAGTTTGCTACAAATGCTGACGCAATACTCAGCGCTATGAACTAGCCTAGTCTAGGAAAGGCGGACCAAAATATCCAGGAATTTCGCCCAGTAGAGCAAACTGAAACAAATGCGTACATGCCAAGACAAGCATAGTCTTGTATCTGTCATTCAAAACAATAATCTCTCTGAATCTGACCACTCAAAGTGGTGCAAAGTCATAAATCACACTAGCCACCTATGTCGCTCCAAAACAAGAGCGCGATAAAACTCAAATTGAATTGCATTGCCTCAGCTCATTGTTACATATTGCATTAAATAATTGTCAGTTGTCCAACATGGTAGCAACATTGAAGGGCTTACTCACCAAAATCGAGAAATTGTTTCATAGAGAGTGGTGACGGCGAAAATTTTGCAAAATGTTCTATATGTTTAGGCACATTGGCCAATGTAGCATTTTTCATTATAAATCTCACGAATTTCATCGTTGACGTCTTCAGTAAATCGCTTTGGGGGAAAAAAATAGGGCTACTACAAGTGCTCTTTCTGTTCCAATGTTGATTGCCCAAAAGAACAGGCTCGGTGAAAACCTGCAGCCAATAGGACACCAAAGTGGTTGTTTTTCCATCCAATAAAAAGGTTGTGGGTCCGTCGGAGGGGAGGGGCTTCTGACGAGACAATTGACGCACCCACAACCTTTCTCAGCTTCTAGCTTCTTACAAATAGGCTTATTTTCTATTTTATTTTTACAAATGGGTTTATTTTGAAATAGAAGGCTCTAGAAATATCAGGCTCTGGAAATAGAACTGCTGGACAGTTTGAGGGTAGAATGTCCTCTCATCCAAAGTTGCAAGATGCTCTGAATAAGTAGGCTTCCAATAGAGTACCACAGTATGAGTCATAATACCCATAAAACCTAGCGGTCAAACAGGGAAATGGTTCCAATCGTTTGTCCACCATTCGTTTTTCAGGGGATTTTAGAAACACATACAATAAGGGCTGTGTTTCGTGTAGGCTTACCCTGATCTGACGTTTTGATAACCGTGTAAATCTCTCTAAGACAATGTGACTTTTATCAATATTTGCGCCTACACGAAACACAGCCCTTATTTTAAGTGTTTCTAAAATCGCCTATGGGAAAAATGAATGGTGGAAAAACGATTGGAACCATTTCCTTGTTTGACACCTAGGTTTCATGGGTATCTCTATGATGTGTTGACCACAGAAGCTGCAGCCATCATATGATAATTGCACCCCAATGCACTACCACAATAAAACACATAAACAGTCCCACTGAGGTGGGAATAATATTGTGAAAATTATGATAATGCCCTTTTAGTTAGTGATGGAGCCATTTGAAAAGACCACCTCAAATTTTTGCCTGTTTTGGTGGGATGGAATTTTGTCCTGCCTGGTGACATCATAACAGCTAGTTTTCAGTCCGTTCCCCCCTACTCAGACCACTCCCAGACAGTGAAAGAGAGTGACATGGCTCTCTGTGTTTGCTGGTCTGTGATCCTCTAGCACCTCCCTGGGTAAGATGGGAATGAGGCAACCTCAGAGTTACACACAAGGATACTTTATTGGCACACACAGAAATGAAAGGGACATGGAAAGCTAGTGGCTCTGTAACAGGAGAAAACAGAAGCAATGAATGTACACATACCTAATGAATACACCAGGGCAAGAATGCACAGATATCAGAATAAAGCTGTGATAAAGGACTGTATTGAAATTTAAGCTGACATGCTGCTGAACAACTGGCCATAATATACACAAATACACAACTTTATACACGCACACCATCCCACATGTCCAGAGATATGAATTAGTCCAGTTGTGCAGGACAGAGATTACATCATACCCCTGCACATCAACTCAGTACTGGTACCCTGAGTATAAAGCCAAGTTATCGTTACTCATTGTGTATTTATTCCTCTCTATTCTTTTTCTATATCTCTTTTTTCTCTGCATTGTTGGGAAGTGCCCGTAAATAAGCATTTCACTGTTAGTCTACACCTGTTATTTAAGAAGCATGTGACAAATAAAAATGACATTTGTTATGCGCTTGCTGCTCTCTCTGTGACTGCTTGAAGGAGACTGAAAAGTGACAGACGGGCAGATGTCTGGCCCACTAGCAACCGCCCTAACAACTAACCTGTTAACCAATCATTGACCAGGGCCCTAGGTGTAAAAGGACAGTTTCCAGTGCGGGAAGGTTGCCTACTGCAAAGGTTAGAAAGTTAGTGTTTGCATCTCTGAGAGGACTGTGAGATGGTATGTTAAGAGTCTCCGGCAGTGGATTCATAACAGACAGTCCTGGCACAATTCTTGCTTGAGAAATTACTCTCAGCTAACAAGCTGTTTTTGTTTCTTTTTGACCATTTTAATTGAAAACAATCACAGTAAGGTACTTAATTGTTACCCAGAAATTATTTGATGTTGAGATAAAAATGACTGCTTTGGATCTTAAATATTCAAAGGTATTGCTGCATTCAAGTTCTAGTCAGAACTAGGAACCTCCAAGTTAAAATGAACTTAAGTTATTTGCGTAGAGCTTCCTATTGGTTGATTCTGATATCTCCCAAGTAGTAAACTTCCGATTTAGGTCCGATTTAGGCATAACACATCAACCCTTGATCACAGTAGGTTGGTGGCACCTTAATTGGGGAGAATGCGCTTGTGGTAATAACTGGAGAAGAGTCAGTAGAAGGGTATCAAATACATCAAACACATGGTTTCCAGGTGTTTACCATTCCATTTGCTACGTTCCCGGACATTATTATGAGCCATTCTCCACTCTGCAGCCTCCACTGCCCCAAATAGGCTAGATTATTTTAATACATGTACACATTTTTCATTATGCTTGCATTCAATTGTCCCTCCCTGTTGCACACAACACGTTTCCATCCCCCCTGTCACAAGAGAAGCTATGGCTAATATAGGATGATTTAGTACTTTTTCTGAATTTTACCTCTTGACATGTGAAAACATGTTTGTAATGAAGTTGAACATGTTCTCTTTATGCCAGACTGTTAAAGGTGAAATAAAGTACACTCCCCGAAAGGCACTCTATTCGTGGAATGACCCATCAAATAACCTTGAACAATAATTGTTAGGTGTGTGTGTATGGATCACACGTAGTACACTGATAAATATCTATCATTTCAAATTTCATGAAGCAAAAAAGAAAGCTTCACAGCAGTTGACAATAGCATTTTATTTGACATGGTACAATACCACGAGGGTTGTGTTATCAATTGTAATCTTATTTAATGGCATTGTGTTTATTTACGTAAAGGTTTGTCAGTCGCTCAGTAGCCTACTGTATAGTGCTATCCATCAGCCACCTGTCTGTACTGTCTGCATGGTCTGCATCCATGGTCCTTTCTCTCTCTTGGGCATGGAAATTGTCCCTCCAAGCGTAAGCCCCTGGCAACTGACAATCCGCTGTTTTGAATAAGAATGCCATTGTTGGGGGGTCCATGCAATCCAAGATCCTTGGGATGTCCCTACCCCATTGAAGTTAATGTAAAATGGTGAAGGTTAGGGTTAGGTAAAGGTTATGGTTAGGGATGTCCCAAGGATCCCGTATGGCACTGACCATTGTTAGGGGGGACATGCATTTTCACCATCAAATCCATCATTACATAAGCTATGCCAGTAAGGTGCAACCTCATATGAAGTACTTTCTCCCTTGATCAATTTTTAGATAAACTTGGCTATTCAAAACAACTCTCCATAGATTACACTGTACTGTATGATTGAAAGATTGGGGGAAAAAAACAAGCTGGAGTGTAATTCAATAACTATGAAAGGTGCAAGAGAGTCATGCAGAATAAAGTCTCATCTCATCAAATTATTCTGCTACACCTACGCCTATCTAACTATTCTGTATTAATTTTGCCAGCAGTTCGCCAACTAATGGTCGATGCCTAAATACAGCTCAATCTGACAGTATTAGTCACTTTGTTTTCAGGTGTCAATAATGTAGAAATACCATGTAAAGCACTTCCCCTATGATTATACACCCCCATGTGGTGATCATAAGAACACCATTCAGCATTATTTTCTAATCTACAACCCTGGCTCTTATACATGTGTGTAATTACTAGTACCTAACAACAAATCAATATATTCTTGGATAATAATTCACTAATTGCTTTGAATTAGCATATTAATGGTACTGAGTGAATGCCCTCCCCTAAAATCCAGATGTGTTGGTCAATACTGAGACGTTAAGAAATAATGTATTGAACACTGATGTTAACCTTTCTGGTTATAACGTTTTTCGGCAAGACAGATCTTCCAAAGGTGGTGGAGTGGCAATCTTTACCAACGAACACCTTCAGTGCTCAGTGTCTCCACCAAGTCTGTACCCAAACAATTTGATTCGCTGGTTTTAAACATTCTTTCAAATAGCTAATTTGTTGACTGTTGCTGGGTGTTATCATTCACCATCAGCACCGGCCTGTACTCTACCTGCCCTAAGCTCTTTCCTGGTCCCTTATACTAAGTTTGAATTTGTCCTGCTAGGTGACCTAAACTGGGACATGCTTAAACAACCTGACCAAGTCCTAAAGCAATGGGACTCCCTAAATATTTATCAGATTATTACCAATCCCACAAGGTACGACTCCAAACACCCAGAAAAGGATACCCTCCTTGATGTTATCCTCACAAATAATCCTGATAGGTATCAGGATTATGTGTTTGTAATGACTCTCAGTGAAATGACCTGTCCTGATTTGTCATACACACTTGCTAAAAAACTTTGATGAGCAAGCCTTCCTTCATGACCTGGCCTCTGTAAATTGGTATAGAATCAGTTTAATTCCTTCTGTTGAAGACACTTGGACCTTATTTTTAAATATTTTCAGTGGTATTGTTAACAAACACGCCTCCATAAATAAAATGAGGATTAAAAACAGGTTCATCCCCAGGTTTGACCTTGATCTTGCAGAGTTACTCCACCTCAAGAATTCCATTTGGTGAAAGGCTTGGCACACGCATACTATGGCTGACTGGCTCTCGTTTAGGCAAATTAGAAATAAGTGCACTCAGGCTATCCGGAAGGCCAAAGTTAGTTACCTTAAGGAGCAATTCTCTCTCTGTGGGTCTAACCCCAAGAAGTTCTGGAAAATGGTTAAAAACCTGGAGAATTAACCCTCCTCCTCACAGCTGCCCATGTCCCTTAATGTTGATGATGTGTTTATTACTGACAAGGAGCACATGGCTGAGCTTTTTGTCAGGATTCCTATTTCACTCAGCCATGCCTCATTCCTCTGATGAGGAGTAAGATAGATCGGACCAATTTGCAGCGTGGTAAGTGTCCATAATTTAATAAGAAAACTGAACACTACAAAATAAACAACGTGAAACAAACTAAACAGTCCCGTATGGCACAAATACAAACACGGAAAATAAACACCCACAACTCAAAAGTGAAACCAGGCTACCTAAGTATGATTCTCAATCAGGGACAACGATTGACAGCTGCCTCTGATTGAGAACCATACTAGGCCGAACACAGAAATCCCAAATGATAGAAAAACGAACATAGACAACCCACCCAACTCACGCCCTGACCATACTAAAACAAAGATATAATAACAGAACTAAGGTCAGAACGTGACAGCATGTTCAACATTTCCTCATCTCCCACACCTTCTAATGCGTCTAGCCCCGATGCTCCTCCCTATTTCCCCCCTGCCCCTCTACAAAGTGTTCCCCTGCAGGCAGACACTGAGTCTGAGGTGCTAAAGGAGCTCATGGAACTTGACCCCCCCAAAACCACCTGGATCAGATGGTTTAGATCCTTTCATCTTTAAGATTTCAGCCCCTATCATCGCCAAGCCTATCGCTGACCTTTTTAACCTGTCTCTCCTCTCTGGGGAAGTTCCCATTGCTTGGAAAGCAGCCACAGTGTGTCCTTTATTTAAAGGGGGAGATCAAGCTGATCCTGTTATAGGCCAATTTCTATTTTGCTCTGTTTATCAAAAGTGTTGGAAAAAATTGTCAATAATCAACTGACTGGCTTTCTTGATGTCTATAGTGTTCTCTGGTATGCAATCTGGTTTCCGTTCAGGTTATGGGTGTGTCACTGCAACCTTAAAGATCCTCAATGATGTCACCATTGCCCTTGATTCTAAGCAATGTGGTGCTGCTATTTTTATTGACTTGGCCAAAGCTTTTGATAGGGTAGACCATTCCATTCTTGTGGGCCGGCTAAGGAATATTGGTGTCTCTGAGGGGTCTTTGGCCTGGTTTGCTAACTACCTCTATCAAAGAGCGCAGTGTATAAAGTCAGAACATCTACTGTCTCAGCCACTGCCTGTCACCCAAGGTAGGCCCCACGCTCTTCTCAATTTACATCAACAACATAGCTCAGGCAGTAGGAAGCTCTCTCATCCATTTATATGCAGATGATAGTCTTATACTCAGCGGGCCCCTCCCCGGATTTTGTGTTAAATGCTCTACAACAAATCTTTCTTAGTGTCCAACAAGCTTTCTGTACCCTTAACCTTGTTCTGAACACCTCCAAAACAAAGGTAATGTGGTTTGGTAGGAAGAATGCCCCTCTCCCCACAGGTGTGATTACTAACTCTGAGGGTTTAGAGGTTGAGGTAGTCACCTCATACAAGTACTTGGGAGTTTGGCTTGACAGTACATTGTCCTTCTTTCAGCACATATCAAAGCTGCAGAATAAAGTTAAATCTAGACTAGGTTTCCTCTATCATAATCATTCCTCATTCACCCCAGCTGCCAAACTAATCCTGATTCAGATGACCATCCTACCCATGCTAGATTACGGAGACATCATTTAAAAATTGGCAGGTAATGGTGCTCTTGAGCGGCGAGATGTTCTTTACCATTCGGCCATCAGATTTGCCACCAATGCTTCTTATGGGACATATCACTGCACTCTATACTCCTCTGTAAACTGGTCATCTCTGTATACCCGTCGCAAGACCCACTGGTTGATGCTTATTTATAAAACCCTCTTAGGCCTCACTCCCCCTATCTGAGATATCTACTGCAGCCCTCATCCTCCACATACGACACCCGTTCTGACAGTCACATTCTGTTAAAGGTCGCCAAAGCACACATATCCCTTGGTTGCTCCTCTTTTCAGTTCGCTGCATCTAGCTACTGGAACGAGCTGCAAAACACACTCAAACTGAACAGTTTTATCTCAATCTCTTCATTCAAAGACTCAATCATGGACACTCTTACTGACAGTTGTGGCTGCTTTGCATAATGTATTGTTGGCTCTACCTTCTTGCCCTTTGTGCTGTTGTCTGTTCCCAATAATGTTTGTACCGTGTTTTGCGCTGCTACCATGTTGTGCTGCTGCCAAGATGTATTGCTACCATGATGTCCAAAAAGTATCCAACTCTACAGTATCTTACTCTCAGAGAGACTATTCTAACTGAACTCTCAGTGATTCACACTTACAGCCTCTCCCATCCACTGCTCAGCCCTGGGGGTCAAATAACTTTACCAGTGGCTACTCTGGTAATTTTCCTCTCCCTTGCTAGTCCTAGCTGTAGTCCAGGCTGCAGTCCCCCATTGTAAATAAACAGGCTGTTATGTCAAGCCTGATTGCCGGAGCATTCTGTCTGTGCCTTAGTGATTGCCAGATAGAGTGTGGACAACAGCCCCAGTGGAATTTTCCTCTGCGGCAGGGCAGGGGGAGCTGATGGCCTACTTAGCACAACCAAACCAACCCTACTCCAAATGGACCAATGCACCGCTTTGCCACTTAATGAGATCAATCAGCTCCCATTGCATTGTTGATGGATGAGGCTGTTTGGAGAACCACTCCAACAGTCACCTTTAGAGGGCATTTAAATGTGAATGACTGAAATGCCAACATCATGTTGTGCTATGCCCTTAACAGAGTGCACAGTTGAAGTGCTACGTTTGAACAATTCAGAAGTGTAATTGGGTAGGTGAACAACAGTGCAGAATCTGCTGTCTGTCAGTGGTCATTGTCATCAATCTTTTGCTTGTTGTGTTTTGGGGATGGGGATGCAAAGAAAGAGGGTGATTCCTTTGAAATACACGTTTTCTTGTAGGAGCATGGCCCACCGTTTGACCTACACAAAGAAAAGAAAAAGTACATGAGACATCCAGAAAGTGTATGTATGTGAGAGAGAGAGAGAGAGAGAGAGAGAGAGAGACAGAGACAGACAGAGACAGAGACAGAGAGAAACTACTGTTTCTGTAGTTACTTTGAGCACACCTGAGACCACAACCAAAACATCATAAATTTACAATAAGCCTGACTGGATAGTTTTCTATTGCCCAGACAGCACTGGTCTCTTGTGACTCAGATGACTAATGGCTGTTGGTTTTCATGATCAATTTATCCAAATAAACTTTTGCAGATGACAGCAGCAATGAGCTACCAGAGGAGAAATAAGATAATGGTATTTTGAAATAAGTGAATTGCAAGCTATTGGATTCTTGAAATAGACCAAGGTGGATAATACTGTACACAGCAAATTTACAGGTGTTAAAATCTTGGTGTTCAGGTAAAAAGTGTTGTGAGTGTTGATTCTAGTGAGGTTAACACTAGCGGGATTGAAAATGACGCCACGTGGTGTTGTTACTCGACTGTGTTGAGTTAATTTCTGCTAACTTTCTGAGTGAAAAATATGTAGGATGGGCCTCATTATCATACTTCCCAGCATGCTTTGTTGCATAAAGATTTTTTTTAAATAGTTTGTTTTAATGTCTATGTTTCTGCATGCACATTGATTGAATTGTTCTTATACTCTACAAATAATAATAATACACTTTTTTATCCCCTTTTCCTCCCCAATTTCATGGTATCCAATTGTTAGTAGGTACTCTCTGGTCTCATCGCTGCAACTCCCGTATGGACTCGGGAGAGGCGAAGGTTGAGAGCCATGCGTCCTCCGAAACACAACCCAACCAAGACGCACTGCTTCTTAACACAGCGCGCATCCAACCCGGAAGCCTCACCCAGCCTCACCAATGTCGAAGGAAACACTGTACACCTAGCAACCTGGTCAGCATGCACTGCGCCCGGCCTGCCACAGGAGTCACTAGTGCACGATGAGACAAGGATATCCCTGCCAGCCAAACCCTCCCTAACCTGGACGACGCTAGGCCAATTGTGCGCCACCCCAAGTGCCTCCCGGTCGCAACAGAGCCTGGGCTCGAACCCAGAGTCTTTGGTGGCACAGTGCCTTAGACCACTGTGCCACCCGGGAGGTCATAATTTACATTTTTCGAAACTAATCCAATCTGTTGGACTTATTGCAGCTGTTACTGAGATGGTTGTTCCAATTTATATGGTTTAGGTAATATTTAACTAGCTAGTAGTTTTCTATAGCATTAATTCTGAATGCAGGTTACAGGTGTTAAAATGTTCCAACTGTTGAATTTTCTCCCTCTAGCTGGACTCCTATAGGAATTACAAATCCCTTCACAAGCCAGCATATTGTTTACCTGGCTACCCAAACTCTTAGCTCTGGGCAAATGCTATGTCACGCCCACGGATGTTAGTTTGTTCTCTGCAATGAGTCTGGATCTGAGTAACTCCCCAACGATTTCTAGAACGCAAAAACATTCTAATTGTTCTGATTGGTCCCAAAACACGATGTGTTGGGCCAGAGCCAGAACACAACTGGGTAAATCACCATTTGGAAAATGCATCATTGGCTTTGATGGTTAGAAATGAACCAATCGCTGATGACTTTGTTTTGTACAACACCCCTCATTTTGACATCACCACGAACGACTTCAATGATGGCAGTCTCAGACTGAACTATTTAGCGAACAAAGCGGAATAATTATTTTTGAGCCGTCAGGCAAGCATATTGTTACTTGCATATCTGATGTTGGCCATGAGACCACAATGTTGGGGGGAAGCTAGGTCATAACTAAAGGCCTTATGAAATGTATAATACATGGTCATAAATGGTTTGCTTTTAATTCCAAAACATGCACTTAGTGAATGAAGGTTGGTGAAGGTTTCAGGACTGGAAATTATTGACTGCAAAAACCATGTCTCTGTCACTAACAAACACAGGCATACGTGGGTGTCACTAACAGTCATTTGCAAGGCATGGTGGGAAATACTCTTAGGGTGTAAATTTGTTAACACTTTGAAAAGTGTTCATTTAACACTATTTTGGTGGGTCACATATACACACCTAGAAACAGTTAAATTTAACACTGTGGGTATCACAATTATTATCTCAAATTTGCTATGTAGAATGATTGATGTTATAAGAGTAGCCTAAAGTTAAATTCATTTTTGCATAATCTGAAACACATGACAGATTATTTTGACAGATTAAGATTGCCTTTTATAGTTCGTTTTCTTACAAACCGACAGAGGCAAACGATTTATTAAAACGTTGAGACAGTGTGATGTGCTGCTGCTGCGGTTTTGACCCGTATGACGTTCCTATTCCCGCGACAAGAATCCACATCAGTCGAGCACAGAAGTGTGTGATCTCCAGTCATATCAGCGGTTACTGTGGAAGAAAGGAGAGGTGGAGAACACTGGCCACTATCAACGGACATTGGGACTCGCCGTGAACAAGCGCTTTTTTTGGGGTGCACTGTAACCCTCTTGAGCAATGGCATCAATAGATCGATCAAAGGGAACGTGTGAGTATTGTCTCGCCTTTTTTATTACAATTTATCATCCGTAGATTATATATATCGTACGGTGATGGTGATAGTAGAGTTTCTAATACAGCCTCTTGATTGTGTGTGCAAGGAGACAGATGCAGACAAGGTTGAGAATGTAAAAGAAGCAACGCGCTCCGTGTATACAGCCATGTTGTACAGATTGCACAACAAATTACCACGGAAAAGAACGGCACAATAAGTATTGATTCATTATCAGCTGCAAGTGAACATACAATAAATTAGCAGTATCTTAAAGGAGACGCGCGCGTGTTTTGACAACATCAGCACCACCTCAAATGGATGGAGTTGTCATCTGATCTTGGCGACAGAAATCGCCCAACTTCAAGCGCCACGTAGGTGAGGGATGCATGCTCATACGATATTTTCAATATACGATCAAACCATTTTCTCAAGGTAAATGTCGATTACATAAGCAAAATTGTATAGCTTGCAATTCAATTGTCAAAACTGTGCAGGTTTATTTAATTAGACCACTGATTTAGTAGCCTAGACCAATTACAATTCTATACCAATACATCAATTAAGATAGTGTTGTGTTATTATTGAAAAGCAAGGAACATTTGCACTATGTGGGAAGGAGTTTAGGCATGGGGGCCCGCCTGCCTGTTGACTTTTGGTGTAGATCGACTTTTGCTCTCCAGTTATCTCAGAAATGTTTGGTTGGCTATAGGACAACCATAGCATGATGACGTGCAACCGGGTGATCTTGGGATGGAATCAGTCTAATGGAAAACCGCAGTAGCAACATCTGGACTGAAACCTAAAGGGGAATGTGACATGACACAAGGTTTCATTGGATAGGCAATGACGTTTATTCTGAGGTGAGTGAAAGGCAATGCATTTTTTTATTTATCTTGGATAGGCCTAAACTCACAACTGTGCATGTAATACCGGCATATACTTTACCCTTTACCTAAAGAGGAAATATAATTAGTCTACTTGTGTGATATTATGTTTGAGTCTATCTGGTGTCGGGGGAAGCAGGTAGCGTATCAGTTAAGAGTGTTGGGCCAGTAACCGAAAGGGCACTTGTTCGAATACCTGAGCCGACTAGGTGGAAAAATCTGCCGATGTGCCCTTGAGCAATGCACTTAACCCTAATTGCTCATGTAAGTCGCTCTGGATAAGAGTGTCTGCTAAATGACTGCAATGTAAATTTAGTAATTGAGGAAGCCTGTATAAAATGGCTAGCATGATGACAAATTCAATCACAGTACTGAGGCGCTTTAGGGGGATACGAGGTTGCCTTGAGAGGATAAATTATTATTGTCCAGTGGAGTGGACTGGACAGTTGGCTGCAGTGTGGCAATGAAGAGTGAACAGCGCCATGGTGCTGAAATTCATCCGCATCGCTTTGCGGAAATGTAAAGGGTTTAAATAGGACTTTTCAGAAGAGAGAGAAGGAGGGATTGTTGAGTTCATCTCGACTGTAGGTTGTGCTTATATTGGGGTTTGGGTTCTCTGACAACCCAGGTCCTTGTGTATTGGTCGTCATGTATACAACTACCACCACTCTAACCTGTTCCCAGTGCAGACCCTTGTGTTGTCGCTTATGCTCTGTTCAGTGTTCACGCCAGGGCCTAAGCCTGACTTGATTACTTCGCTCTCCATTTGCAGTACTGCTGTACTGCTGGGCCCGCTGGGGCCTGTCCATCTGTGTGCAGTTGCTTATTTAAGGGACTGAATCACTTTGTGTGTTAGCCTACCTGCTAATCACCAGCCACATAACTACTGTAGCCTCTAACGGGGCTGTTAATGTGTCTCTCAGTTAACCATGTTGTTTTTCTTTTCTCAACCCTAAATTGGATTGTGGGAGCATCTCAGCTTGTTTCTGACGTCTTATGTTAAGTGTTGTGTTTGCGCTGTAATTAGTGCAGAACAGTGGAGCTGAGGTACTTGTTAGTAGGTTGTTAGTATGTCCATTTTGAGGCATTACTGCTTCCTTTAAGGAAAACAAAGCACAGACATGCTGCACAGCAGAAGACCAACCAGGAGTACATAGGGAACCATGGGGAGAAGGATGTACAGTATCTCCACACCACTGACAACCGCTGGGACACGTATTTACCAGTTACATCATCATGTGTGAAAGGGATAAGGCCATTTGCTGGTCCAGACCAATTTTGCCCTATCCGAGGTCCCATAGGACACAAATCTCTCCAGTTTCTGTCTTGTCTGGCGTTTTATGGGTCACCCATAATCAGAGGCCCAACCTATCAAGCAGACGATTTTGCTTCAGTCGATTAATTAAGACTGTTGGCGCTGCATTGTGCTGTCCGACCTTCACCAAGTGGGTTTAGCCTAGGGAACTCACCATCTCCTTTCTCTCTACTGGTGACGAATGGGGATTGAGCGGTTTGGCACCATACTGTTGGAATGCTGAATAGAAGAGTGTTTCTCTCTGAGAGGTAACCCGCCGAGGGAGAGTAATGCGTTGAATTAGCTGGTTTAACCAAGTGGAATCGAATTGGTCTGGAAATTGCAGTTTCTCTTCCCTATCGTCGGAGTCAACTCTTTCCTTTAGAATTCAAACTTTTTGGGCAATCTGTGAGGGCCGGGTGAGGGCCGGTGTGGTGCAGGTTTTTGTTCCAGTCAGGCAGTATCACACCTCATTCTACCAATCTAACAACTACTTTTCAATCAAGACTTCTTTAGAATTGGAACACCCAGTACTAGGAGTGGGCAGTCTTACCCACATAGGCTTGGTGTAGATGCAGGCTCTTTTGTTCCAGCTTTTCAATCCAAACTTTGATTAGTTGAATCAGAGGCGTCACCTCTTGCCCTTCTTGCCCCTCTCACCTACACCCATACTGCAGCGAGATCTACCTCTGCAAAGCCAACCACCAGAGAGTATACCTGAGTGATGTGTCTTTAATACAGCCAGTACCTGCAAGACTGCCTAGCCTAGCACACTGGCATATTGAGGTCATCCATCTCCGTCTATGTTCTCCACACCTGAGACCTGCATTCCTTCCACCTCTGGGCTCTCTGCTTAGCTATGCATGTGTAGTAACTTCATAAGCATGACTGAAGTACCCCTCACTACCAACCAAGAAACAGCCCTAACGTGACTCACGGCATAGTCTGCCCATGTATATAAAACAAATTCTATGTCTCACCCAGTGTCTTTCCAACGATGTGTCACTCATTTCTCCCTAGCCCATTCGACACTGATGCTGCTGGACGTTTATGTAAGCCACTCACACTCTGACACATTTAGCTGATGATGAGGGAGGAGAGAGAGCAGGAACCCTGCTACATGATGGAATATTCATGGCCTGCTTTTAAGGGTTGCGAGGGGTGATTGAAGGAGAGACGGAGAGAGACAGAGAGAGGGAGAGAGATGGAGAGACAGAGAGAGAGAGAGCCTGAAGTTGTGCACTGATCTCTTCTCCTTCCTTCAAAAGGAATAACAACTACTGTATAACAACACACCTGGCAAATCTATTAAGTCGGTTGGATTCTTTCTACGGCCCATTTCTTCTCTCTCCCTTTGTGTTTCAGACATGAACCCGAGGTGACCCAGCAGAAACGTCTCTTCCTTTGATCTAGTCCAGGTCGTGGGAGTTTTCCGGCTATTGTCTAAGTCAGAAAAGTGCAGCGTTAATTTGTAGGTTGCGTTAATGTTCAAACAGGTTTTGACCATAAAATGGCACATCACTTCGGTTGAGTTGTGAGAGAAGGAGGGGCATTCTCTCTCAAGTTCAGTCGGATGAAGATTGGGGAAACAATCACCATGTTAGCCCAGGGTCATTGCTAGTGGCATTGCTAGCTCCTCCCCAGAGCTTTATCAACTACCAACTGCTTCTCTTACTGACTGTCAATCATTAATTCCAAACATCAAAATCATCCACTCAAACAGACAAGCACCAGAATCCAATTAACCATAATAGATCCTTAGGCGTGGCTACTGAGGGGAAATTGAAATGCATGGTGTTTTTTGAAGTATGACGGATTCTACTGTTTGTTTGATGACTAGCCGACACAAGTGTAGCCGGGTGCTTGACTTAATATGAGCACAGCAAATAGCAGCCACACGTAGAGCCGACTGTTGTTTCCCAAAAACACAATAATGTGCAACCAGCTAGCACATACAGTTTGCACTACTGTGCTTTTCACTGCAACACATACACAGAGTGGAAAAAACATTAGGAACACCTACTCTTTACATGACATGGACTGAGCAGGTGAATCCAGGTGAAAGCTATGATCCCTTATCGAGGTCACTTGTTAAATCCACATCAATCACTGTCGATGGAGGGGAGGAGACAGTTTAACGAAGGATTTTTAAGCCTTGAGACGTGGATTGTGTGTGTGTGCCATGCAGAGGGTGAATGGGCAAGACAAAACATGTAAGTGCCTTTGAATGGGGTCTGGTAGTAGGTGCCAGGTGCACCAGTTTGTGTCAAGAACTGCAGTACTGCTGGGTTTTTCACGCTCAACAGTTTTGTGTGTATCAATAATGGTCACCCACCCAAAGGACATCCAGCCAACTTGACACAACTGTTGGAAGCATTAGAGTCAACATGGCCCAGCATCCCTGTGGAACGCTTTCAACACCTTGTAGAGTCCATGCCCCGACAAATTGAGGTTGTTCTGAGGGCAAAACGGGAAGGTTGCAACTCAATATTGGGAAGGTGTTCCTAATGTTTGGTATAGTCAGTGTAGACGTTAGCCAGAGAGCTGTTAGCCAGAGAGCTCCCGTTTCTAATGCAAAGCTTTCCCAGTGCTTCGCTTGATATGAGCACAACAAATATCTGTCATGTCCAGCCAATTTGCTTCCCCAAGAGCATTTTGCCCATTTAGGATCATCATCATTATCACCTTCTATGCCTCGAGACTTGGTGCTACAATGTTTCCAAATGAGAGGTCAAATTTAAAGCAGTGACCACATTAAGGATGTTTAAGTACAGTTTTGTTCTCTGACCTCTGGCAGGTTACAAGAGCCAGAAACTGTATATTGCAACACATACCTGCCTCTCCAATGTTCTTCCATTCTCTCTTTCTTTCTCTCTCTCTCTCTCTCTCTCTCTCTCTCTCTCGCTCTCTCTCTCTCTCTCTCCCTCTTCTATGTCCATTCCCCTTCTCTCTTTCTTTTCTGTCTGTCCCTCTCTCTCTCTATACCCCCGTTCCTTCTCCCCCTTTTATTCCTTCCCTCTCTCTATATCCCGGCTTCTGTTTTTCACCTCTCTTTTCTCCCCCTCCCTCCTTTCCTCTCTCTTTCGTCTTGTCTCTGTTACGTAACATAACATAGTCTGTGTGGAGACAGAGGCGGTGACCCCGCTTGACAATATTTTGACAGCCAGACAAAAGGTAGGGCTTGGCACTGGCATCTGCCCTGTGTCTGAGCTCCTCCATCAGAGCGCTTGCTTCAGGTGAATCTCTGCTCTGATTTATTCATTCTGGAAGGAAGGGGCCTCACCTTTCCATCCCTATTTGTTTGCTCCTCTCAATAAGAAGCAACTCCACTGCTTGTCCAAGCTGTTTTGATAACTCTGCACACAGACTACTTCCCTATCGGATCCACTCTATTTGGCGGTTGCTAGTTAGTCAGACAGTGTTAGTGTGGGTTTGTGTCAATGTGACATATCGTTTCCTTGATGTTGCTGAGGCGTTGTGTGAGCGTTGGGACGGGAAGGTACATGGTCTCTGTTCTGTTCCTTTAGTGTAGAGAACACCTGGTTCAATTGGTGACGGACTGGGAAAGAGTGATGCAACTGAATTGAAATGGGACCTCTCTCTCTCTACCCACTCAAGGCACTAAGCCCGACCATGGAGGCGTAATGTAATATGAGAGAGAGAGAGAGAGAGAGGGAGAGAATTTGATAGAGAGAAACTATGAGAGAGGGAGGATTTGATAGAGAGCAGGCTGTGTGTGTGTGCTGTAAGAGAGAGAAGGAAAGAGTGTGTGGGAGAGAAAAAGATAGTGAGAGAGAGAGTGTGTTGTGTGAGGGAGTTTGCTTTAGGCCCCTATTCACCCTGGGGATTTACAGGGTTCTTTTTGTGTCTCGAAAAACCAGGTTACCCACTTGCCTGTCACTTGGTGCTGTGCTGGACTGCCTTAATTCCCCCAGGTGGCACTAAAAATAACCACTAATGCTCTGAGAATGCCCCGGCTGCCTCGTTTGGCTGGAAAACCCTCTTTCCTTCTACTGACGTCTTCAACGTTAGCAGCGCCATGACAGCTATTGTTAACAGTCCTAATCCTGCTGCAACCAAAGCATCACAGCCCTGCATGTGAAATATACCACGAGGAAGTACAAACAAATAGATAGTTAGACAACACAGCGGCACGTTTCAATGAACAAGAAACTATCTCGCTCTTCAAATGAGGCCCAACTAATATACTGGGCGGTAAATTGACTCGGAGGCACCGAAAATCGTTTTTGGCCGTAACAGAGCTCACACGGCCAATATATTTCCTATAAATATCTTCCAAAAAAGGCCAGCTGAGGAAACAGTGATGTGCTAGCTGCTAAGATGCATTGTTGGTATCTGGAGAGAACAGAGATTGAGAGGAAGCTGAGACTTGTCTTTGAACTCCATTTGTTGCAGTCTTTTGTTCGAGCGGAGGGGAGTCTAAACTGGGCCTCTCTCTCTTTGTGCCTCCTAGCTGAGTCAGTCTTTGATGCTCCTAACTACTGACACTGGCAGTTTTGTTGTTTTGCTGACATTGGTTGAGGGTAAGTGGAAAAAAACAATATCTGGATCGGCTTGGAAGGGTTCTTTCCTGCAGTGCAGTATGGTCACTGCCCATGGTCTTGAATCTATGTGACTGTGTTCACATGTGATTATTGGGTTTCAGTTACCCCTAAATGACTTGTTCAGGACCTACTTTATACTTTTACTATTAAAGGGACAATCTGCGATTGTTACTTACATTTTTGGACTTTTCAGTTAATGATATAGCCATGGTTCTTGAAGAATATAGCTTATACTATAAATACAAAAGTATGTGGACACCCCTCAAATGTATGGATTTGGCTTTTTCAGCCACACCCGTTGCTGACAGGTGTATAAAATTGAGCACACAGCCATGCAATCTCCATAGACAAACATTGGCAGTAGATTGTCCTTACTGGATACTGACCAAGACTTCCTGTGAGTTTTAGAATTTATTTGAAGATTCTTCTATTGATTTTCAAATCAATCCACGATTATGCACCCCAACACATATCAGACATGCTTTTAAGTTATGTACCCAGTAGGTCCTCTGGAACGGGCCTTCTAACTATCCCAAAGCCTAGGACTAAGTGGCATGGACAGGCTTTTCCTTTCTTTCTTTTTTTTTTTTGCTTTTTATTTTGAATTATTATTTAAAACATTTTTATCCTCTTATGTTTGTTGTGTAGTAAATATTTTAGTTATTTGACTTTGTTAGTTTTCTACTGTGAAGTGCTTTGTTGCATTCATGTCTGAAATGTGCTATATATACTGAACAAAAATATAAACGCAACATGTAAAGTGTTGGTCCCATGTTTCATGAGCTGAAATAAAAGATCTCAAATGTTCCATTTGCACAAAAAGCTTATTTTTATCAAGGCACAAGGCGAGACCCAGATGCAGACACAAGAGGCAGATGGTTGGAGTATTAATGTTTATTAATCCAAAGGGGTAGGCAAGAGAATGGTCGTGGACAGGCAAAAAGGTCAAAACCAGATCAGAGTCTAATAGGTACCGAAGGGCAGGCAGATTCAAGGTCAGGGCAGGCAGGATGATCAGGCAGGCAGGAAAGTAGTCCAGAGTCAGGCAGGGGTCAGAACCAGGAGAACTAGCAACGGGGAAAACCACGCTGGTTGACTTGACTAAACATACAAGACGAAGTGGCACAGAGAGACAGGAAACACAGGGATAAATACAGTGGGGAAAATAAGCAACATCTGGAGGGGGTAGAGACAATCACAGGAACAGGTGAAACAGATCCGGGCGTGACAATTTCTCTCAAATTTTGTGCACAAATTAGTTTACATCCTTGTTAGTGAGCATTTTAATCTTTGTCTAGATAATCCATCCTCCTGACAGGTGTGGCATATCAATAAGCTAATTTAACAGCATGATCATTACACAGGTGCACCTTGTGCTGGGGACAATTAAAGGCCACTCTAAAATGTGCAGTTTTGTGACACAACATAATGCTACAGATGTTTCAAGTTGAGGGAGTATGCAATCGGCATGCTGACTGCAGGAATATCCACCAGAGCTGTTCCCAGAGAACTGAATGTGCATTTATCCACCATAAGCCGCCTCCAAGGTCGTTTTAGAGAATTTGGCAGTACGTCCAACCGACCTCACACCTGCAGGCCACATGTAATCACACCAGCCCAGGACCTCCACATCTGGCTTCTTCACCTGCAGGATTGTTGAGGAGTATTTCTGTCTGTAACAAAGCTCTTTTGTGGGGAAAAAGCTAATTCTGATGGGTGGTGCCTGGCTCCCAAGTGGGAGGGCCTATGCCCTCCCAGGCCCACCCATGGCCACGCCCCTGCCCAGTCATGTGAAATCCATAGATTAGGGCCTAATGAATTCATTTCAATTGACTGATTTCCTTATGTGAACTGTAACTCACAAAATCTTTGAAAAGTGTTGCATGTTGTTTTTAGTTCAGTATAAAAAGCTTGATTTGATTTGGTGAGTAATGAACTTAAATTAACAACAAGTGTGTTATTTTGAGCGAGGGGTATGTAGGCCTGTACAAAATTTGTGGAGAGTGCTGAACTGGAACATGCGCAATCATTGCTCCTTAACGAGCCTGTGTTTAACAAGCCTGAGTCTGTGGGTAATAATTGGCTGTCATGCACAGCTCACCGTTCTGTCACTCTAAATAGAAGGTGCCGCCTATTTGTTTAGCCTGCATCCATTCATCTCCCCTGCTATCTCTCTCTTTCCTTTCTCTATCGCGTTTCAGATTTCGCCCTCTCTCTCTTTCTTCCTCTCTTTCTCCTTTTTCTGTGTGTCTCTCTCTCTATCTTTCGATCTCTTTTTTACCTCTGACTTTCTCTGTTATGTGTTTTTCTGTACCTCCAGTTCTTCAGTTTCTTTTCCCTCTCTTGAGTGTTGCTTGTTCTGTGCTCCCTTAGGTCCTTACATCACAGTCTCTCTCTCTCTCAGGTGGCAGCTGTACATCTTTGTCGTTAGCAGAGGCAAGTGACGTCTGTTATTACGTGCCTTCCACTCATTGTCTGCTGAGGACTTGTGTGTGTGTGTGACTGTTTGTTAGTGATGCGCGGGTTGACTCATAGCCCGCAGTGCCCGCGGTTATATCTGTGGGGTGGGCGGGTTTAGGGTCATAAAATGTTATATATTATTTGAAGGGCGGGTGGATGCGTGGCGGATTGAATAAAGAGAAAACAATGCATGTATACATTTTGTGTGTTAGATCTATAGGATACATTGAGGTTTTTCTTTCATATGTTTTGCTCTGACGTTCGTGCGTAAACCTAAACTTTAGGGCTTAACTGTACGCAGGCCAATACACTCCAATTGCCGACTGCTTTTAGGAACTTGGGAAGAAAAAGTTCACGTTGATCCACTGAGGTTAATTCAGGAAGAGAAAAGCTGCAAAATGGAGAGTAGAAAATACAAAGGGAGGGCTTCAGAACCGTAGCCTTGTGTTTGGAAATATGTTTTTGATGATTGTGAGGTACGATACAAATTCAACAAACTTCAAATATGGCAGGTAAAGGGAACTGTACTGGACAAATGGGTTAAATGGAAAAGTAACTGAAATCTGGACACTGACACATACCCTAATATAATATTAACTCATGCAGAATTAAGCCGTTTGTGAAGTAAAATGATACACCAAATGTACATTTTGACTCTAGAACAGGAGGGGAGATATATGATTGATTTATTTCAGCATCTTGAGAGAATGAATGCATGGATAGGGACCGTCTGCAAAGGTGCAATCCTTATCAGCACCATAAAAACTCATAGTATAGCAACCACATAAAACACATAAAACACACAGCAACCACATAAAACACATAAAACATTCATCCAAGCCAAACTGAAATCTTATCTGAAACATATTGGGTCATTTTCATAGCTTTAAATTCCCTTAACTGGACAAATTGATGTAATTTGGAAATTGTGCACTGAAAATATTTCCTGTTTTTTATTAAGTATTGCATTTTCTCCCCGGTCCCTTGACGTCTTTGCCGTGCGAGAACTAGATTAAAGCATTCATAATGATGAATGACATATTTTCTGCTAAGCAAGGGTTTATTTAGTATTCTAGGGCAACAAGTAATGACAGAAGGTAAACTTCATGTATCTAATTACAGGCAAGTTGACTAACAAATAGCCTATAGCACATTTGTGGGTTAGGGTCAATTGCAGGCCTCAGATTTTCACTTCATCACATAGTCGGGCGGTTGCGGATGAACAAACAGCTGACCCGCGCATCACTACTGTGTGCGTCTCTGTGCTCATGTGTGCACGCGCGTGCACGTCTTCATAGTGTCAACAGTCCACTGTGTACAAGTGACATTCAGCTTAACTCTATCCCTGAGCTCCATTCTTTTATCTCCAACTAGAATGGAGAGACAGTCCTCCTCTTTTCCCAGTCACCTTCTTACAGCCCTTCCTCTAGTTTGTCTGTGTTTCCATCATCTCTTCACCCACTCTCCTCCCCCTTCCTCCAATCTGTGAGGAGATGAGCAGAGCGTCACAGGGATGGTGGTGGGGTGAAAAGTGTCCTCTGCCAAGGACACCCCATGCTTTTCATTAGAGTAATGGACTAATGCCTTGAGAGAGAGGAACATGTGTGCACACACTCTGAGACACACACAACTTGGCTGTGTTTACACAGGCAGCCCAATTCTGATCTTTTGCCCAATTTATTGGCAAAAGATCAGACCTAATTGGGCAAAAGATCAATAAAAGTGCAAAAAAATCTGAATCGGGCTGCCTGTGTAAACGCAGCTGTGTTTCTCTATCAAACCTACACAGACGCTGACATAGACACACACACACACAGAGAGTGAGAGAGAGCAATATTGCTTACGTTCATCAAATATTCCTCGTGATCCAACCCACTGCTTTCACACTCATCTTTTTCTCAGCTGCTGGTCCAGGCTGAGAGGAGAGTAAGACATGTGCTGTATTCATTATTCTGAATGTCATAGCAGTGAATGCCATAGTACTGAAAGTCAGTTCAATCACACATATCGTTATTGATTGACTAATCAACACGGTCTCATTTATCATCGCTCGGCAACAATATCCTTCAGAGTTTGCAATGGATTTCACATGACTGGGAAGGGGCGCAGCCATCAGTGGGACTGGGAGGGCTTAGGCCCACCAACTTGCGAGACTGGCCCACCCACTGGGGAGCAAGGCCCAGCCAATCATAATTAGTTTTTCCCCACATAAGGGCTTTATTACAGACAATCCTGTAAGTGAAGAAGCCGGATGTGGAGGTACTGGGCTGGCATGGTGACACGTGGTCTGCAGTTGTGAGGCCGGTTGGACTTGCTGCCAAATTCTCTAAAACGTTGGAGGCGGCTTATGGTAGAGAAATGAACATTCAATTCTCTGGCAACAGCACTGGTGGACATTCCTGCAGTCAGCATGGCAATTGTGCGCTCCCTCAACTTGGGACATCTGTGGCATTGCGTTGTGTGACAAACTGCACATTTTAGAGTGTCTTTTTATTGGCCCCAGCACAAGGTGCATTTGTGTAATGATCATGCTGTTTAATCAGCTTCTTGACATGCCACACCTGTCAGGTGGACGGATTATCTTGGAAAAGGAGAAATGCTCATTAACAGGGATTTGAGAGAAATAAGCTTTTGTGTGTATGGAACATTTCTGGGATCTTTTATTTCAGCTCATAAAACATGGGACCAACACTTTACATGTTGCGTTTATATTTTTGTTCAGTATAGTTGACCTGGTTAGCACTGTACTACAGATGAAGGATCTTAATTTGAGCCACTTTTCTACAGCAGTAATATAATCCTGCAGCAACAGGAATTATTTTGTGGATTATAATTAATGGACCTTTTTGTAGGGGTTGATACATTTTTTATTAGGGCAAATCAAGGTCTGAAATGTCAAAGTTGAAATTCTAAACTTTAGAGGCCTTTTTAAAACTCAAATACACTACATGTTTGCATTTCTCAGCAACAAAAGGGTGATCAAATTAAGATCCTACATCTGTAGTTGATCTGGGATGAACACAACATGGGCATGTAGAAAAGGCTTTTAGTGGTGTATGTGTGTCTATGTAGCGACCCTGAAGACTGCACAGCTCTACTTCACTTCTACATCACACACTCTTCTTCTGTGCGTGATTCTGGTCCTCACTATCTCATCCTTCCGTCTTATCTCTTCTTTCAGTGACGTGCGGTGAGGTCGGTGGCAGGGTAAGCACGGGCTATTATCAACGCCAAATTTACTCAAAAATAAAGCTTGATGAATCCCAAGTTCACCATGCAACAGATAGCTCCAACAACCAGAGTGACATAGGCTATTAACAAAAATTTACAAACAATTTTAACCAAATGTGAATACCAACGTCGCCAAGATACACAAGCGGTCGCCTACGATGGCATCATATTTCAATTTCATCCAACCAAAATGTCACACTGATTAACTCAAGTCCCCCATAGTCTGATGTAGCATCCAGAGTTACAACTGAAAGGCACTAAAAGACCAATATATGGACACATTTAATTGGGAAAAATTGCAACACAAACTCCATAGCCTTTCACAATGGATTTACAATTCTTCCAATGATCATGGCTATTCTGTGCCACTAGTGTAAAGTGAAGTAGCTAGTTACCTAGCTGTATAGCTAATCAGACGTGTGGCTTTCAGATCACAGACATCAGAAATGTAACACAACTTCAAGGATACATATAGTCATAGCGCGTTACAACTAAATAGCTAGGCGACAAACCAATGAATGGCGCAGTCAGCTAGCTAACAAGCTAGCTACACTAGCTAGCTAGTAGCTGCTCTTTGCAACTCGGGTGTATTTACAGCTTTTCTTTATTAGATTATCACTGGGTAACCACTGCCTTCCCTGCCTACCCTGACTGCACGTCACTGATCTTTTCCAAGTAGCAATCGTTCACTCCAGTATTTATGCCTTCTGTGCATGTGGGCTGTGCTCGGTGGCCTTGATGTTGCTCCGTAACGACTGAGCAGCGGAAATCATGGGGAGGGCGTGTTTCACTGTGATCCTTCCTGGGTAAAGCCTCTGACTCACTACTGTGTGTGTGCGGGGGAGGGGGGGTGCACTCGTGTGTGTGTGTGTGTGTGTGTGTGTGTGTGTGTGTGTTTGCCCAAGTTTGATGGACAGCTAAAGGTGGCAGGCGTAGGAAGGAGGGGGGCGGGGTGGTGATTGGATGAAGAAAGACATTAAAAAAACCAGACCAAAATCTCATTGTTTTCTCTTTGCACTTGGAGACTGCTGTAGACTTTAAGCTAGCCTTGAGAAGGAGGGACTGCACTGCTAATAATGAGGAGATTAATGTATTTTGTGGGAAAGTTGTCATTGAAACTTGGTGCTGAGAGTAATTCCCCCTCCTTGGGGGGGTAGGATGAACTTTTCCGCTGGAGCTGCGGGTCCCCGCTCAGTACGACAGGGGGGATGACTGAGATGGAGGGAGGAAGGGAGGGAAGGCGATGCAGAGCCAGGCTCCCACAGGTTCGGGAGAAAGAGAAGGAGAGGGAGAGAAAGATAATTAGAGAGAGAGGGGGAAGAAGAGAGAGGAAAGAGACAGAAAGAAGAGGCGAGAGAAAGAGAGAGAGAAAAAGAGAGAGAGAGAGAGCTCATTGTCCACCCCCTGCTCCCTCTATCAATCTAATGGGTGACAACCGCCTCTACATCCTCACACAAACCCCCTACACACACACAGCTCGAGGCTGCATTTTGCCAGGCTGCCTACGCTGATGCGGAGGGATGAATCATGGCATGGAATGGAATGGCACAGCATGACGTGGTGGCTGTGCATTGTTAACACAGTACAGTTTGGTACAGTTAGAGTACTGACATCCTGTATGGGACAACACAGCTGATGTCAGACTGTAGATACATGGGGAGGTCAAGTAGCTATGCACCTGAATTCCAATCGGACAAAACAGTACAGAGAAAAAAACCTGGTAAAAACGGTGTGCAGGTGAGGTTGGTGGAGCGCTGCATATGGAGTGTAAACAAAACCAAAACATGTTTTTAGAAACCTTATTTACATACTGTAAGTATTTAGATCCTTTGCGATGAGACTCGAAATTGAGCTCAGATGCATCCTGTTCCCATTGAACATCCTTGAGATGTTTCTACAACTTGATTGTAGTCCACCTGTGGTAAATTCATTTGATTGGACATGATTTGAAAAGGCACACGCCTGTCTATATAAATGTCCCACAGTTGACAGTGCAGGTGAGCAAAAACCAAGCCATGAGGTCGAAGGAATTGTCTGTAGAGCTCCGAGACAGGATTGTGTTGAGGCACAGATCTGAGGAAGAGTACCTCATTCTTAACCTTTCTGATCTCCCCATCCCGGATCCGGGATCGTGAATACAGACTCAAGCTCATTACCATAACGCAACGTTAACTATTCATGAAAATCGCAAATGAAATGAAATAAATATGCTAGCTCTCAAGCTTAGCCTTTTGTTAACAACACTGTCATCTCAGATTTTCAAAATATGCTTCTCAACCATTGCAAAACAAGCATTTGTGTAACAGTATTGATGGCTAACGTAGCATTTAGCATTAGCATTCAGCTGGCAACATTTACACAAAAAAACAGAAAAGCATTCAAATAAAATCATTTACCTTTGAAGAACTTCAGATGTTTTCAATGAGGAGACTCTCAGATAGCAAATGTTCAGTTTTTCCTGAAAGATTATTTGTTTAGGACAAATCGCTCCGTTTTCTGCGTCACGTTTAGCTATGAAAAAACCCCTGTATCCAGGATTGTGTAAATCTATCAGCAAGCTCATTAGCATAACACAACGTTAACTATTTATGAAAATCGCAAATGAAATGAAATAAATATGCCATCTCTCAAGCTTAGCCTTTTGTAAACAACACTGTCATCTCAGATTTTCAAAATATGTTTCTCTGCATTTTGGTCCGATCCCTGCTACACCTCCTCTTCAGAGGAACAGGAGAAAGAAAACCGTAACAGAATCACCCACCACAACAGGACCAAGCGGCGTGGTGACAGGCAGCGGCAGCAGGAGCAGCGAAATCCAGATTTCTGGACATGGGAGGAGATATTGGATGGTAAAGGACCCTGGGCTCAGCCTGGAGAATATTGCCGCCCCAAAGAAGAACTGGAGGCGGCGAAAGCGGAGAGGCGCTGGTATGAGGCAGCACGGCGACGCGGATGGAAGCCCGAGAGTCAGCCCCAAAAATGTCTTGGGGGGGGGGGGGGGTGGCTCACAGGGAGTATGGCGACGCCAGGTAGGAGACCTAAGACCTTGCTTACCGGAGGGCTAGAAAGACCGGGCAGGCACCGTGTTATGCTGTGGTGCGCACGGTGTCTCCAGTGCGGGTGCATAGCCCGGTGCGGTACATAGCAGCTCCGCGTATCGGCCGGGCTAGAGTAAGCATCGAGCCAAGTGTCATGAAGCCGGCTCTACGCATCTGGTCTCCAGTGCGTCTCCTTGGGCCGGCTTACATGGCACCAGCCTTGCGCTCGGTGTCCCCGGTTCGCCTGCATAGCCCAGTGCGGGCTATTCCACCTCGCCGCACTGGCAGGGCGACCGGGAGCATTCAACCAGGTACGGTTGGGCAGGCTCGATGCTCAAGAGCTCCAGTGCGCCTGCACGGTCCGGTCTATCCAGTAGCACCTCCACGCACCAGCCCTCCGGTGGCAGCTCCCCGCACCAGACTTCCTCGGCCCAATACCACTAGTGCCAGCACCACGCATCAGGCCTACAGTGCGCCTCGCCTGTCCAGCGCTGCCAGAGCCTTCCTCCTCTACTGCGCTGTCGGAGTCTCCTGCCTGTCCAGCGCTGCCGGAGCCTTCCTCCTCTACAGCGCTGCCGGAGCCTTCCTCCTGTCCAGCGCTGCCGGAGCCTTCCTCCTCTACAGCGCTGTCGGAGTCTCCTGCCTGTCCAGCGCAGCCGGAGCCTTCCTCCTCTACAGCGCTGTCGGAGTCTCCTGCCTGTCCAGCGCTGCCGGAGCCTTCCTCCTCTACAGCGCTGCCGGAGCCTTCCTCCTCTACAGCGCTGCCGGAGCCTTCCTCCTCTACAGCGCTGTCGGAGTCTCCTGCCTGTCCAGCGCTGCCGGAGCCTTCCTCCTCTACAGCGCTGTCGGAGTCTCCTGCCTGTCCAGCGCTGCCGGAGCCTTCCTCCTCTTCAGCGCTGCCGGAGCCTTCCTCCTCTACAGCGCTGT
The DNA here is from genome assembly GCF_057628025.1 of Oncorhynchus mykiss. NCBI lineage: Eukaryota > Metazoa > Chordata > Actinopteri > Salmoniformes > Salmonidae > Oncorhynchus > Oncorhynchus mykiss. The sequence continues at coordinate 18,035,389 of NC_143037.1, forward strand.
CGGAGTCTCCTGCCTGTCCAGCGCTGCCGGAGCCTTCCTCCTCTACAGCGCTGCCGGAGCCTTCCTCCTCTACAGCGCTGTCGGAGTCTCCTGCCTGTCCAGCGCTGCCGGAGCCTTCCTCCTCTACAGCGCTGTCGGAGTCTCCTGCCTGTCCAGCGCAGCCGGAGCCTTCCTCCTCTACAGCGCTGTCGGAGTCTCCTGCCTGTCCAGCGCTGCCGGAGCCTTCCTCCTCTACAGCGCTGCCGGAGCCTTCCTCCTCTACAGCGCTGTCGAAGTCTCCTGCCTGTCCAGCGCTGCCGGAGCCTTCCTCCTCTACAGCGCTGTCGGAGTCTCCTGCCTGTCCAGCGCTGCCGGAGCCTTCCTCCTCTACAGCGCTGTCGGAGTCTCCTGCCTGTCCAGCGCAGCCGGAGCCTTCCTCCTCTACAGCGCTGTCGGAGTCTCCTGCCTGTCCAGCGCTGCCGGAGCCTTCCTCCTCTACAGCGCTGCCGGAGCCTTCCTCCTCTACAGCGCTGCCGGAGCCTTCCTCCTCTACAGCGCTGTCGGAGTCTCCTGCCTGTCCAGCGCTGCCGGAGCCTTCCTCCTCTACAGCGCTGTCGGAGTCTCCTGCCTGTCCAGCGCTGCCGGAGCCTTCCTCCTCTACAGCGCTGCCGGAGCCTTCCTCCTCTACAGCGCTGTCGGAGTCTCCTGCCTGTCCAGCGCTGCCGGAGCCTTCCTCCTCTACAGCGCTGTCGGAGTCTCCTGCCTGTCCAGCGCTGCCGGAGCCTTCCTCCTCTACAGCGCTGCCGATCCCTGCTACACCTCCTCTTCAGAGGAACAGGAGAAAGAAAACCGTAACATATGTAAATGTGATATTTCAGTTTTTAATTTTTAATTAATTTGCAAACATTTCTAAAAAAACAGTATTTGCTTTGTCGTTATGGGGTTTTGTGTGTAGATTGATGAGGGGAAAAAACAATTTTAGAATACATTTTAGAATAAGGCTGTAGTGTAACAAAATGTGGCAAGAGTCAAGGGGTCTGGATACTTTCCGAATACACTGTATATGAAAACCACAAAACAAACATAAGTACAAAAAAAAAGTTTGTTCAATCAGTTAAACAAAGCATATTAATTATAATTGTACATGATATACTCAAAAACGAGAAACTATGTTTGATTATGTGTGTATGTGTGAGAGACTACATGGAGGGGATTATTGGAGAGTTTGGTCCATCAGGCGGACAATGTGAAGATAAGAATTCCATAGTCTGCTACCTCTGTATCTGATACAGAATTGACTGCGAGGCGTGGCAGTGGGGAGGGTGAAGGTTATCGAAACGTCTTGTGTTATATAGATGGATTTCAGAATTAACATGGGAAAATCCATTTGAAGGGTTTAGCGTGACCTCAACAGCAGATATAGTGGCACGTGACCACTTTTGAGGTCTGAAAATGTCAAACATGACACCAGCTAACCCAGAACGTAAAGATGTGTATACATGCATGTCTGTCAGGACATATGGGCGTCGTTGTATGCCTGCTTTTTCCATCTCTGCCTGGCATACACACAGTCACACACTCACACATGCGAGCAAACATATGCATGCACATACACGTGTGTATACGCGCACATGTACACACACACTCCTCACTGGTATGTTAATAGGTTCTCAGTGTGTGTGCTAGTACAGAGCTGGCCATGTCTCTCTAAAAGGAGACTCCTGCCGGGGGAACAGGTGCAGCTGAGGGAGACTGGGTATTACGTGGGCACATGGTGGCGGGCAGGGTGGCACCCCCCTCTGAGCCCTGGACTGGCCCATTCAGGGTTGTGATGTCTGAATTAGATGTGCCAAGCTTCTGCTGGGTTTTCCCTCTTTGTGCCACTGTTTCACACTAGAGATTCAGAAAAGCGAAGATGTATCTACCTTCTCCAACTACAAACTCTCCCAGTAATTCACACTCACAGTGACTCACTCCCCGAGTTCTTTGATTCTGAATCTATTGCCATTGGAATACATTCAGCTTGACCCATTTGGCTAGGGTTTATCGCTTCCTTCACAAACAATTCATGCCCGGAGACAACACACTACACAGCTTGCATCTTTGTGGAAAAATTACTTTGGAAAGTATGCAAAACCACTGGAGAATGGAGATGCCTTTGTGACCTTTGTGAGATGTCTGAGCTTTTAATAGACAACTTTTAGTTAGTGAAAGAGAAAAAACTAACACTAACTTTTTTTGTAACTTTCAATGTGACTGTTACAATGACCAAGGAAAAAGGGAAAAGTGCACACATCCCACTGGTTCAGGTGCTGGACAGAAAAGCAAATGTGAGGAAATGAAGGATGTTTACAACTCTGATATATACCTAAATACATTCTCGTGGGAATGTGAGCAGAGCTTTGCTCACATCCTTCATGTCTTTCCTCAAAATGACTGCCCATGATAAATATAGATCCTCATGTTATGGGATACATATGTTACAGTACGGGAGATTGGGCTAAGTTGAGCCACCCTTGTTTCTAGGAAACCATACACAAAATGTATAATTTGACCAAATATTTAGGAACAGGTAATTTCATTGAGTCTGTGAAGAAGCAAGTTAGGTCCAAAAAACGAGTCAAATTAATTTATTGTGTTAGTTTCAAATGTATGTTTTCTTCTCAGGCCTAACGCAAGCTGGGATATGAGGTAACAACAGGGCCTATGTTAAAAGTGTTTTTAAAAAGTACAAATCAAATCAAACTTTATTTGTCACATGCGCCTAAGTGTAGACCTTACCGTGGAATGCTTACTTACAAGCCCTTAACCAACAGTGCAGTTCAAGAAGAGTTAAGAAAATATTTATCAAATAAACAAAAGTAAAACATTTGTAACACAATAGCATAACAATAACGAGGCTATACGGGGGTACCGGTACAGAGTCAGTGTGCAGGGGTACAGGTTAGTTGAGATAATTTGTACATGTAGGTAGGGGTGAAGTGACTAAAGTGACTATGCAATCCGGTGGCCATATGATTAATTGTTCAGCAGTCTAATGGCTTGGGGGTAGAAGCTGTTAAGGAGGCTTTTGGTCCTAGACTTGGTGCTCCGGTAGCAGAGAAAACAGTCAATGACTTGGGTGACTGGAGTCTCTGACAATTTTATGGGCTTTCCTCCGACAACGCTTATTACAGTATATAGGTCCTGGATGGCAGGAAGCTCGGCCCCAGTGATGTACTGGGCCGTACGCAATACCCTCTGTAGCGCCTTACGGTCAGATGCCGAGCAGTTGCCATACCAGATGGGGATGCTCTCGATGGTGCAGCTGTAAAACTTTTTGAGGATCTGGGAACCCATGCCAAATATTTTCAGCACAATGTTTTTGTTAGGTGTTAAGCCTGTGTTAAAATATGCTTAAAAGTATTAAAAGACAAAACTGTTATTGTGATTGTGTTGAATTGTGTTTGGGAAATAAAGATAAACATGGTTTTAAAAAGGTAGTGGTAATATTTCATTCAGTATAGACATTTGTAGGTGGCTTACCCCATACACAGGAAAAGTTGTGCCGAGAGACCACTTTTTTTGCGACAAGCTATGTTTCAAAACTGTAATGAACTTTGACTATTTCAAGTGTCATGACGTTGCCCTCTTTGAGTACAGCGAGCACCATCCCCCGCTCTCTGCTTCTACAACCAGACTGCTGTGGTCAGAGGTCGTAAATTCCTGAGAAGACCTCATGGACACACAGTTATAGAGAGTAGTTTTTCATGGAGACAAAGGAAATCCTTCCACCTCACAGAATTTGAGGTACGAACAAATTTCATGTTCCAGAGAAAGTGTAAAAGATCGGTGAAGAATCCAGCTACGAACTGGTCCGTTTGGCACAACTTGGGAAGCTCAAGAGATACGGTGTGGCCACATTACCATAACGCTCTTTATACAACAGCCTCAGGTAGGATGTTGTATAAGATGAATGAGTGAGTATGATACTGTTTGTATAATTGTGTATATGATTGTGGACTGTTTAATGAAGAAAAATACAATTCCCTTTTGATTCGAACTAAATCAGAGGACCGCCCCGAGCCCAGTTAGGGTCAGACATCCTAGGACAGCCCTCTTCTGCCATTCCGAATAAAACCCAACTTTGAGAAATAATAGTCAGACCAAGCTTACCTCAATTACGAGATGGCTAAAGGTTGTAGAATCTTTTAACCATAACATGTGGTTAAACTCTTAGACTATCGATACCGACAGAATAAGAACAAGTCTTTGATACTAATTACTAGTCTGCAGCTAGGAATTCAGTATCATTGAACGCGAAGAACGACAACCGCCGAAACACCCATTCTATAACGAATGTCACTTTGAACTATCCCCTCTAACCAAGACAGCGAGAGGGAGAGAGACGGACAATTCTACAAAAAAAAGACTTTTCACCAGCAATCAAGACGACACACTGAGCGTAAATATATATATTGATTGCAATTGTTCCCGAATGAGTGAGCGTTCATGTGTAAAGGATTAGCATTTTAATTGTTATAATTAACTCTGTAGTGACTTCTTGGTAAAACCCCCACTCCCCTTTTGTCAAACAAGCCGCCATGCCGGGTCAGCCCACTAGGGCACATTCTATCATTTCATGTAACCATATCTACTGTTTGTTTATGCATTTATGTGAATTACTTAGTTAGTAATAAATAAATGATTTAAGACAATTGATGTATGGATGACTCATAGTGAAGACTGGGTTCGTGCAGATAACCAACCATTTACGATGTTTGGAATGAAACTAACGTGAGGTAAAATAAATAAATCATTAATCAGAAGACTATTGATCAGATATGGAAATATCTGAAAGGTTATATTGGGAAATTATAACTTTGTAATCTGAATACTTTCCTTGGTGCCCCAACTTCCTAGTTAATTACAGTTACATGATTATTCAGTTTAATCCAGTAACTAATTACAGAGAAAGTAAAGACATGACACAAGGGATACACAACATCCTGAAATATATGTAGACATCTTTGTTAGAAAGAATATTATATTTCCCTTGACGGAGTGACGCTGAATGTAAAAAAAAAATGGCTCAACTTACTCCACTCTCCCATATTTGGGATTTAATGAATACCTTACTATTTTACATACACAAATCAGATCTGATCTCAAGAAGAATCGATATCTAACCCCACATAGCAGGCACACCACACAAGACAAAAGGCTGGTGGCAACAACAGACACTGATTATGCAATATTATGCATGCTGATATCATCATTTTTCAGTAACTATCAATAAAGCATTAATTTCTTCCCTAATGAGGTCCTTTGATGAATCTGAACCACAACGCTGAATCTCTGTTACTGTAGCGACCTCACCAGTATGCACAGTATCCGGTGCTATATGTGGCTGTAGTACAGCCATAAAAGGTGGTAGAAGGTGCCCATTTGCTCTCGGGAGAGTACTGCGGCGCTCTGTCTCTGTGTGTGCCGGTGCAATGTGTGCCATCTCAGCCCCAGGTAATGTATGACTTCCTGTAGCAATCGCTCTAATGAAGCGGGCAGGGAGGGGGAGGCAGCTAGAGCCCAGTAGGTTTGAGAGATATAGAGTACTGAGAGAGAGAGGTGAGGGGTGACAGAGCGAGAGAGAGAGACAAAAAGAGAGACAATATTTTGTGGAGGGAAGCTAGCTAGCTGAGTATGCAGCAGCCAGAGAAAGGCCAGTCAGTGATAAATGCCCTGTCTCTCCAAATCAAAGTTTATTGGTGGGGTACACAGATTTGTAGATGTTATCGCAGGTGCGAAATGCTTGTGTTTCTATCTCTGACAGTGCAGTAATCCCTATTAAGCCTTGAGACATTTGAGACATGGATTGTGTACGTGTGCTATTCAGAGGGTGAATGGGCAAGACAAAATATTGAAGTGCCTTTGAACAGGGTAAGGTAGTAGGTGCCAGGCGCACCGGTTTGTGTCAAGAAGTGCAACTCTGCTGGGTATTTCACGCTCAACAGTTTTGCGTGTGTATCAAGAATGGTCCACCACCCAAAGGGCATCCAGCCCACTTTACAAAACTGTGGGAAGCATTGGAGTCAACATGGGCCAGCATCCCTGTAGAATGCTATGTATAGTCCATGCACATGACGCATTGAGGTTGTACTTAGGGCAAACAAATTCCCAGTTCTTCCATGGCCTGCATAATCACCCATTGAGCATGTTTGGGATGCTCTGGATCGACGTGTATGACAACGTATTCCAGTTTCCGCCAATATCCAGCAACTTCACACAGCAATTGAAGAGGAGTGGGACAACATTCCACAGGCCACACTCTACAGTCTGATCAACTCTATGCGAAGGAGATGTGTCGCGCTGCATGAGGCAAATGCTGGTCACACCAGATACTGACTGGTTTTCTGATCGACGCCCCTGCCTTTTTTTTAAAAGGTATCTGTGAAGTCATGTGAAAGCCATAGATTTCGGGCCTAATTAAATTATTTAAATTGACTGATTTCCTCGTATGAACTGTTAACTCAGTAAAATCTTTGAAATTGTTGCATGTTGCATTGATATTTTTGTTCAGTGTACACTGCTCAAAAAAATAAAGGGAACACTAAAATAACACATCCTAGATCTGAATGAATGAAATATTCTTATTAAATACTTTTTTCTTTACATAGTTGAATGTGCTGACAACAAAATCACACAAAAATTATCAATGGAAATCAAATTTATCAACCCATGGAGGTCTGGATTTGGAGTCACACTCAAAATGAAAGTGGAAAACCACACTAAGGCTGATCCAACTTTGATGTAATGTCCTTAAAACAAGTCCAAATGAGGCTCAGTAGTGTGTGTGGCCTCCACGTGCCTGTATGACCTCCCTACAACACCTGGGCATGCTCCTGATGAGGTGGCGGATGGTCTCCTGAGGGATCTCCTCCCAGACCTGGACTAAAGCATCCGCCAACTCCTGGACAGTCTGTGGTGCAACGTGGTGTTGGTGGATGGAGCGAGACATGATGTCCCAGATGTGCTCAATTGGATTCAGGTCTGGGGAACGGGCGGGCCAGTCCATAGCATCAATGCCTTCCTCTTGCAGGAACTGCTGACACACTCCAGCCACATGAGGTCTAGCATTGTCTTGCATTAGGAGGAACCCAGGGCCAACCGCACCAGCATATGGTCTCACAAGGGGTCTGAGGATCTCATCTCGGTACCTAATGGCAGTCAGGCTACCTCTGGCGAGCACATGGAGGGCTGTGCGGCCCCCCAAAGAAATGCCACCCCACACCATGACTGACCCACCGCCAAACCGGTCATGCTGGAGGATGTTGCAGGCAGCAGAACGTTCCCCACGGCATCTCCAGACTCTGTCACGTCTGTCAGTGTGAACCTGCTTTCATCTGTGAAGAGCACAGGGCGCCAGTGGCGAATTTGCCAATCTTGGTGTTCTCTGGCAAATGCCAAACGTCCTGCACGGTGTTGGGCTGTAAGCACAACCCCCACCTGTGGACGTCGGGCCCTAATACCACCCTCATGGAGTCTGTTTCTGACCGTTTGAGCAGACACATGCACATTTGTGGCCTGCTGGAGGTCATTTTGCAGGGCTCTGGCAGTGCTCCTCCTGCTCCTCCTTGCACAAAGGCGGAGGTAGCGGTCCTGCTGCTGGGTTGTTGCCCTCCTACGGCCTCCTCCACGTCTCCTGATGTACTGGCCTGTCTCCTGGTAGCGCCTCCATGCTCTGGACACTACGCTGAAAGACAGAGCAAACCTTCTTGCCACAGCTCGCATTAATGTGCCATCCTGGATGAGCTGCACTACCTGAGCCACTTGTGTGGGTTGTAGACTCTGCCTCATGCTACCACTAGAGTGAAAACACCGCCAGCATTCAAAAGTGACCAAAACATCAGCCAGGAAGCATAGGAACTGAGAAGTGGTCTGTGGTCACCACCTGCAGAACCACTCCTTTATTGGGGGTGTCTTGCTAATTATTTCCACCTGTTGTCTATTCCATTTGCACAACAGCATGTGCAATGTATTGTCAATCAGTGTTGCTTCCTAAGTGGACAGTTTGATTTCACAGAAGTGTGATTGACTTGGAGTTACATTGTGTTGTTTAAGTGTTCCCTTTATTTTTTTGAGCAGTATATATACAGTGTCTTCAGAAAGTATTCACACCCCAGTACTTTTTCCAAATTTTGTTGTGTTACAGCCTGCATTTAAAATAGATCACATTGAGATATTGTGTCACTGATCTACACACATACCCCATAATGTCAAAGTGGAATTTGTTTGTAGAAAATAAGTATTCAGCCCCTTAAATAAGTTCAGGAGTAAAAATGTGCTTAACAAAACACATCATATTCTGTGACTAACATTCTAATTATTTAAGTTATTAATTAGGCTTTGGAGAGTGCATCATTACACCCAGTCACTACAAAGATACAGGCGTCCTTCCAAACTCAGTTGTAAATAGCTCAGGGATTTCACCATGAGGCCAATGGGGATTTTAAAACAGTTACAGAGTTGAATGTTTGTGATATGAGCAAACTGAGGATGGATCAACAACATTGTAGTTACTCCACAATACCTAAATTACAGAGTGAAAAGAAGGAAGCCTGTACCGAATAAAAAATATTCCAAAACATGCATCCTGTTTGCAATAAGGCACTAAAGTAAAACTGGAGAAAATGTGGCAAAGAAATTCACTTTATGTCCTGAATATAAAGCGTTATGTTTGGGGCAAATCCAACACAACACATCACTGAGTACCACTCTTCATATTTTCAAGCATGGTGCTGGCTGCATCATGTTATGTGAATGCTTGCAATCGGCCAGGATTACGGATTTTATTTGACATAAAAACGAATGGAATACTATAAGCACATGCTTATAACACAGCTATAAGCACAGGCAAAATACTAGAGGAATACCTGGTTCAGTCTGCTTTCCAACAGACACTGGGAGACAAGTTCTGGAACACGGGAATTGCTTACCAAGACGGCATTGAATGTTCCTGAAAGCCTAGTTACAGTTTTGACTTAAATCGGTTTGAAAATCTATGGCAAGATTTGAAAATGGCTGTCCATGAATGATCAACAATCAACTTGAAGATTTTTTTAAAAGAATAATATTGTACAATCCAGGTGTGCAAAGCTCTTAGAGACTTGAGGCGTTTTAGTAGAAACACAAGGAATAGAGCAGTAAGCAGATATGATTAAAATAGCTGAGTAGGCAATGCCTAAGTCACGAAGCAAGCAGCCCTGGAACTTTTTACACACCTTTGTTATAAGCCAAATTAACTACAATATCCACGGCCAGTTATAGTATTGTTGTCAAGTATATACCACAAAGACTTGATTTCAGAAAAGGTGTCCTACAACCATTTCAAAAGACATTTCAATTGGATCTTGCATTGGGCAGGTCCACACTTTTCTGCTGTTTGTTAAAGTAGTTGGATCAGCCTCCCTGTAGGCCTATGTGACTCTCTTGTGCAGTGAACCGCCTCATAAATAGAGGTTACTGATATCATCGGTGGTGCACTTCATCTTCCATGACAACTAACCCCCCAAAGTCATGGTGGAACGTGAGGAGACTGAGGTCAGGTTACTGTGAATTAGCATGGTTGGTCAGTTAGCATGGCTAGCTAGCATGCTCAGAGCACAAGGCTAGCCTAGAGTGTTAGCATAGGATATCTAGGGAAAATACTGTGGTGAGGCAGCTTGTGAACTTGTCAGTTGCCACTGACGTCTATGCTTCTCACTGCCCTTTCACTCACTGAATATTTTACAGTGTCAGTGCCAGAAGAGTCTGGAAGTCCCCATTAGAGTCTGTTTATAGACATGCAAGGAGCGGCATTAGCCTTCCTGGCATTTTAGCAACGTCTTCGTCAGGATGCTGAAAGCATGGAGTGATGATTTGAGAGCAGCCAGAAGCTCCAGTTATGAATATTACTGTAGTATGAGTACCTTTGTACAATTAGTGATGACTGGACCAGGTGTTACACAGAAATTATGCAGAGAGCTCTTTGGCCATGCACACCAGTGGTGGATTTGGCATCGAAAAAAGGATGCAACTGGACGCACACCACACATATCTACATGCACTATATATGCAAAAGTATGTGGACACCGCTTCAAATTTGTGGAATTCAGCCACATACCTGTTGCTGACAGGTGTATAAAATCGAGCACACCGCCATGCAATCTCCATAGACAAACAATGGCAGTAGTATGGTTTTACTGAAGCGCTCAGTGACTTTCAACGTGGCACCGTCATAGGATGCCACCTTTCCAACAAGTCAGTTCGTAACATTTCTTCCCTGCTAGAGTTGCCCGTCAACTGTAAGTGCTGTTATTGTGAAGTGGAAATGTCTAGGAACAACAACGGCTCAGCCGCAAAGTGGTAGGCCACACAAGCTCACAGAACGGGACCGCTGAGTGCTGAAGCACGTAGCGCGTAAAAATTGTCTGTCCATGGTTGCAACACTCACTACCCAGTTCCAAACTGCCTCTAGCAGCAACTTCAGCACAATAACTGTTCGTCAAGAGCTTCATGAAATGGGTTTCCATGGTCGAGCAGCCGCACATAAGCCTATGATCACCATGCGCGATGCCAAGCGTCGGCTGGAGTGGTGTAAAGCTCGCCACCATTGGACTCTGGAGCAGTGGAAACGCGTTCTCTGGAGTGATGAATCACGCTTCATCATCTGGCAGTCCGACGGACGAATCTGGGTTTGGCGGGTGCCAGGAAAACGCTACCTGCCCGAATGCATAGTGCCAACTGTAAAGTTTGGTGGAGGAGGAATAACGGTCTGGGACTGTTCATGGTTCGGGCTAGGCCCCTTAGTTCCAGTGAAGAGAAATCTTAACGCTACAGCATACAATGACATTCTAGACGATTCTGTGCATTTAACTTTGTTTGGGGAACGCCCTTTCCTGTTTCAGCATGACAATGCTCCGTGTACAAAGCAAGATCCATACAGAATTGGTTTGTTGAGATCAGTGTGGAGTAACTTTATATCAATTTTTTTTACCCCCCTTTTTTATCCCCAATTTCGATATTGTCTCATAGCTGCAACTCCCAAATGGGCTCGGAAGGCGAAGGTTGAGTCATGGGTCCTCCGAAACATGACCCGCCAAACCGCGCTTCTTAACACCCGCCCGCTTTACCCGGAAGCCAGCCGCATCAATGTGTTGGAGGAAACACCGTTCAACTGACGACCGAAGGGAGTCGCTAGAGCGTGATAAGCCAAGTAAACGGTGTGGAGTAACTTGACTGGCCTGCACAGAGCCCTGACTTCAACCCCATTGAACACCTTTGGGATGATTTGGAACGGCGACTGCGAGCCAGGCCTAATCGCCAAAAATCAGTGCCCGACCTCACTAATGCTCTTGTGGCTGAATGGAAGCAAGTCGCCTCAGCCATGTTCCAGCATCTAGTGGAAAGCCTTCCCAGAATAGTGGAGGCTAAAATGGCGCCGGAGGAGATGGCTGCCGTTTTACGGTCTCCTAACCAATTGAGCTATTATACGTTTTATTTTCGCAATATTTTAAAATTATTTTGTACATGATGTTACTGCATTATGTACAAAACAGAAGAAAAGAGCTTCTGGATATCAGGACAGTGATCACACACCTCGGATTAGACAAAGATTTCTTCTTCAACAACAACAACAACAACAGCAGCAAGCAGGACTTGCACGATATTCTCCAAACACCCTACAGGGCAGATATCTCAATTATTCGCAAAAGGAAGCGACACAGAGGACGAAGAGCCGGATGTCTTGTCCGGACCCACAGAAGACAACTAGGAAAGCTGCCGTTGCTCGCCAACGTGCAATCATTGGACAATTAACTAGACGAGATAAGATCATGAATATCCTACCAACGGGATATCAAAGACTGTAATATCCTATGCTTCACGGAATCGTGGCTGAAAGACGACATGGATATTCAGCTAGCGGGATACAAGCTGCACCGGCAGGATAGAACAGAACACTCCGGTAAGACGAGGGGGGGTCAATCTGTGCATATTTGTAAACAATAGCTGGTGCACGAATCTAAGGAAGTCTCTAGATTTTGCTCGCCTGAAGTAGAGTATATTGTGATAAACTGCAGGCCACACTACTTGCCTAGAGAGTTCTCAGCTATAGTTTTCATGGCTGTTTATTTACCACCACAGACAGATGCTGGCACTAAGACCGCACTCAGTCAGCTGTATAAGGAAATAAGTAAACAGGAAATCACTCACCCAGAGGCGGCGCTCCTAGTGGCCGGAGACTTTAATGCAGGGAAACTTAAATCAGTTCTACCAAATCTCTATCAACATGTTAAATGTGCAACCAGAGGGAAAAAAATTCTAGGTCACCTGTACTCCACACACAGAGACGCGTACAAAGCTCCCCTTTCCTCCATTTAGTAAATCCGACCACAACTCTATCCTCCTGATTCCTGCTTACAAGCAAAAATTAAAGCAGGAAGCACCAGTGACTCGGTCTTTAAAAAAATGGTCAGATGAAGCAGATGCTAAACTACAGGACTGCTTTGCTATCACAGACTGGAACATGTTCTCTGATTCTTCCGATGACATTGAGGAATACACCACATCAGTCACTGGCTTTATCAATAAGTGCATTGAGGACGTCGTCCCCACAGTGACTGTACGTACATACCCCAACCAGAAGCCATGGATTACAGGCAACATTTGCACTGAGCTATAGGGTAGAGCTGCCGCTTTCAAGGTGCGGGACTCTAACCCGGAAGCTTACAAGAAATCCTGCTATGCCCTGCGACGAACCATCAAACAGGCAAAGCGTCAATACAGGGTTAAGATTGAATCATACTACACCGGCTCCGACGCTCGTCGGATGTGGCAGGGCTTGTAAACTATTACAGACTACAAGGGAAGCACAGCCGCGGGCTGCCCAGTGACACAAGCCTACCAGACGAGCTAAATCACTTCTATGCTCGCTTTGAGGCAAGCAACACTGAGGCATGCATGAGAGCATCAGCTGTTCCGGACGACTGTGTGATCACGCTCTCCGTAGCCGACGTGAGTAAGACCTTTAAACAGGTCAACATACACAAGGCCGCGGGGCCAGACGGATTACCAGGACGTGTGCTGACCAAATGGCAGGTGTCTTCACTGACATTTTCAACATGTCCCTGATTAAGTCTGTAATACCAACATGCTTCAAGCAGACCACCATAGTCCCTGTGCCCAAGAACACAAAGGCAACCTGCCTAAATGACTACAGACCTGTAGCACTCACGTCCGTAGCCATGAAGTGCTTTGAAAGGCTGGTAATGGCTCATATCATCACCATTATCCCAGAAACCCTAGACCCACTCCAATTTGCATACCGCCCAAACAGATCCACAGATGATGCAATCTCTATTGCACTCCACACTGCCCTTTCCCACCTGGACAAAAGGAACACCTATGTGAGGATGCTGTTCATTGACTACAGCTCAGCGTTCAACACCATAGTACCCTCAAAGTTCATCACCAAGCTAAGGATCCTGGGACTAAACACCTCCCTCGGCAACTGGATCCTGGACTTCCTGACAGGCCGCCCCCAGGTGGTGAGGGTAGGTAGCAACACATCTGCCATGCTGATCCTCAACACTGGAGCTCCCCAGGGGTGCGTGCTCATTCCCCTCCTGTACTCCCTGTTCACCCACGACTGCATGGCCAGGCACGACTCCAACACCATCATTAAGTTTGCTGACGACACAACAGTGGTAGGCCTGATCACCGACAACGACGAGACAGCCTATAGGAAGGAGGTCAGAGACCTGGCCGGGTGGTGCCAGAATAACAACCTATCCCTCAACGTAACCAAGACTAAGAAGATGATTGTGGACTACAGGAAAAGGAGCACAGAGCACTTCCCCATTCTCATCAACTGGGCTGTAGTGGAGCAGGTTGAGCGCTTCAAATTCCTTGGTGTCCACATCAACAACAAACTAGATTGGTCCAAACACACCAAGACAGTCGTGAAGAGTGCACAACAAAGCCTATTCCCCCTCAGGAAACTAAAAATATTTGGCATGGGTCCTGAGATCCTCAAAGGGTTCCACAGCTGCAACATCGAGAGCATCCTGACCGGTTGCATCACTGCCTAGTACGGCAATTGCTCGGCCTCCGACCACAAGGCACTTCAGAGGGTAGTGCGTATGGCCCAGTACATCACTGGGGCAAAGCTGCCTGCCATCCAGGACCTCTACACCAGGCGGTGTCAGAGGAAGGCCCTAAAAATTGCCAAAGACCCCAGCCACCCCTGTTCTCTCTAATACCGCATGGCAAGCTGTACCGGAGTGCCAAGTCTAGGACAAAAAGGCTTCTCAACAGTTTTTACCCCCAAGCCATAAGACTCCTGAACAGGTAATCAAATGGCTACCCGGACTATTTGCATTGTGTGCCACCCCCAACCCCTCTTTTACGCTGCTGCTACTCTGTTTATCTTATATGCATAGTCACTTTAACTATACATTCATGTACATACTACCTAAATTGGCCCCACCAACCAGTGCTCCCACACATTGGCTAACCGGGCTATCTTCATTGTGTCCCACCATCCGCCAACCCCTCTTTTACGCTCCTGCTACTCTGTTCATCATAGCCTATATGCATAGGCACTTTAACGATACCTACATGTACATACTACCTCAATAAGCCTGACTAACAGGTGTCTGTATATAGCCTTCCTACTCTTTTTTTCAAATGTCTTTTTACTGTTGTTTTATTTCTTTACTCACCTACACACACACACACACACACACCTTTTTTTCCTGCGCCATTGGTTAGAGCCTGTAAGTAAGCATTCCACTGTAAGGTTTGCACCTGTTGTATTCGGCGCACGTGACAAATAAACTTTGATTTGATTTGTTATAGCAGCAAAGGGGGGACCAACACCATTTCAATGCCCATGATTTTGGAACGACATGTTTGACGAGCAGGTGTCCACATACTTTTGGTCATGTTGTGTATCTTCCTACTAATCATCTCTCTCCCCCTCTGGCAGGTTGAGGCTCTGAGCAATGGAGTCTCTATTCGGCGGTGAGCTTAGGCTGCTGGGAGGTGGCGAGGGCTTAAAAGAGGACGGCTGTGGCGACGTGGGCTGGTCCTCCTCACCCCTCCCTGAAGACATGTACTCCGCCTCCCACTTCACACTCATCACCGCCTACCAGGACATCAAGACACGGCTGGCGGGCCTGGAGAGAGAGAACAGCGGCATTAAGAGGAAGCTCAAGATCTACGAGATCAAGGTAGGCCTCAGAGCTGATAGGTTGACAGATGAGCTTTTCCTGATCCTGACCATGTGACATGACCAGGAAATAGTCTAAGCTCCAGTTAGGGGTCTGAGATGTTTCTGGGAAAGACAAACTCTTTGGCCCAAGCAAGTCTCTTCTTATTATTGGTGTCCTTTAGTAGTGGTTTCTTTGCACCAATTCAACCATGAAAGCCTGATTCATGCAGTCACCACTGAACATGTTGAGATGTGTCTGTTACCTGAACTCTGTGAAGCATTTATTTGGGCTGCAATCTGAGGTGCAGTTAACTCTAATGAACTTATCCTGTGCAGCATAATTAACTCTGGGTCTTCCTTTCCTGTGGCAGTCCTCATGAGAGCCAGTTTCATCATAGAGCTTGATGGTTTTAGCGAATGCACTTGAAG
The DNA here is from genome assembly GCF_057628025.1 of Oncorhynchus mykiss. Lineage (NCBI taxonomy): Eukaryota > Metazoa > Chordata > Actinopteri > Salmoniformes > Salmonidae > Oncorhynchus > Oncorhynchus mykiss. The sequence goes on from NC_143037.1 coordinate 18,051,026, forward strand.
AAACTTTCAAAGTTCTTGACATTTTCCATATTGACTGACCTTCATGTCTTAAAGTAATGATGGACAGTTGTTTCTCTTTGCTTATTTGAGCTGTTCTTGCCATAATATGGGCTTTATCTTTTACCAAATAGTGCTATCTTCTGTTTACCACCCCTACCTTGTCACAACACAACTGATTGGCTGAAACGCATTAAGAATGAAAGAAATTCCACACATTTTTAACAAACTTTTAACAAGGCACACCTGTTAATTGAAATGCCTTCCAGGTGACTACCTCATGAAGCTGGTTGAGAGAATGCGAGGAGTGTGCAAAGCTGTTATCAAGGCAAATGGTGGCTACTTTTAAGAATCTCAAATACAAAGTATGTGTCTAAGCTTTTGACTGGTACTGTATATATTTTTACTGTGTAAATAGTTCAAAGTAGTCATTGAGCATAGTTTGAATGGTTTGTTAAACTTTTAAATCGATGGTTTTTGTTTTTAAACGTGGAATTGCCCAGGAGTCTCACTTACTTACTGACGGCCTTGTGATTAGAGTGTCCACCCTGATATTGGAAGGTTGAGAGTTTGATCCCCGGCCGAGTCATACCTGTCCAGGGGGTGTACTTGCACATCAAGCTGCCTCACGCTACAGAAAAAGGAGTCTCCTGCTCCTATGAGCTGTTCCAGCTCGCAGACGCCAAGTCTCGTGCAAGGCTACTTACTGACGGATCTAGCTTCCATATGCCCTGTGTTGATGACTACCACTGTTGCATGTTGCATGTGAGGGACGAGGTCTCAGTATCCCATCTGTGGTGGTATTGTGCTGAGTAAGTGATGTGTCACCCCCGCTCTCTACATGCATGGAGTAGCAGGAGAAGTAGTGTAGAGGAACACAGCTGGTGCAGCAGATGAACAGTCTGAGCTGCCCCACCTGGCAGGGGGGACTCTAATGTGACCCTGTGGGACAACGCTGCAGGTGGGATGAAAGAGAGGAGAGAAAGCGGACAGGATGGAGAGAGAGGGGTGGAGGGAAGAGAGAGAGATGGGTGAAGAGCAAGGTACAGAGAGAAGGGCAAGAGAGAGAGAAATAAAGAGGAGAAGAGAGTGAGCGGGAGGGTGGTGAAGAGAGTGCCCTCGGGGCTTGAGATTGCTATTTTTGTCTCTGTCCTGCCCCCCCAGATGTATGTACCCTCAGTAACAGACTGTCCATTAGGAAAGCAGCTGGCACTCAAGGCTTTTGGCCTCCATAAGGTTGCAGTGCGGTTGAATGCCTATAAAGTCTTTATTAAAATAACAGTTTGTTCAGTTTTAATCACCCCAAAAAAGAATGCGTTGATTTGGTTAGTACTGAATTATTCTCTTGTGACAGATGAAATAGAATAGCAAGATTCCTACTAAATACGATGTGCTGTGCCTGTTTAAATACATTACGTAGCTAGTCTGTGCTATTTTTTTTTGATAATGCGATTGGCCTTTCCAAAATTGCACAAATGTGAGGAATTAGTTGGTCTGAATATGAGTTGCAGATATGAAAATGTTTTTAAAAAATTCTCCAATGTTAAGGCTGGTTTAAAGTAAGGTGGATGACAAGTAGAGAGTTTAGAGCAGGTGCGTCAGTTCAGCTAAACCTAGGGTATGGCAAAGTGGGGTGGGGGGGGGGTCAATTCCCCCAAGGCATTTTTAAGTTTCAGGCTCATTTACTGCATTTTGACACAATTGAAAAACTCACAAATTATATGGAGAACAGCAAAAACAAACCAAAAGGACCCCAGACATGAATTATAACTGCAGTATTTGGCTTAAATGTCTGTGAAACTGAGTGTACAATGTGAACCACAACTGTCCTCCTCGTCATAAATTGACTCATTTACTTGTGTAATGGCGCATACAGTAAATAAATATAAGCATAATACACGCAATCGAGTCACAACTTCTCGGGCCGACTCTTTTCTCTGTATATATCAATGATGTCGCTGATTCTTTGATCCACCTCTACGCAGACGACACCATTCTGTATACCTCTGGCCCTTCTTTGGACATCTGGCCCTTCTTTCCAAACGAGCTTCAACGTCATACAACACTCCTTCCGTGGCCTGCAACTGCTCTTAAATGCTAGTAAAACGAAATGCATGTTCTTCAACCGATCGCTGCCCGCACCTGCCCGCCCGACTAGCATCACTACTCTGGACGGTTCTTAGAATAGAATATAGAATTTAGAATATGTGGACAACTATAAATACCTAGGTGTCTGGCCAGACTGTAAACTCTCCTTCCAGACTCACATTAAGCATCTCCAATCCAAAATTAAATCTAGAATTGGCTTCCTACTTCACTCATGCTGCCAAACATACCCTCGTAAAACTGACTATCCTACCGATCCTCGACTTTGGCAATGTAATTTACAAAATAGCCTACAATACTCTACTCAGCAAATTGCATGCAGTCTATCACTGTGCCATTCGATTTGTCACCAAAGCCCCATATACTATCCACCACTGCGACCTGTATGCTCTCGTTGGCTGGTCCTCGCTACATATTCGTCGCCAAACCCACTGGCTCCAGGTCATCCCCAAACCCACTGGCTCCAGGTCATCCCCATATTGTTTTTATTGACTTTTTTTTGCTCTTTTGCACACCATTTCTACTTGCACAAGTCTTTGCTAGGTAAAGCTCCGCCTTATCTCAGCTCACTGGTCACCATAGCAACACCCACCCATACTGTAGCACGCGCTCCAGCAGGTATATTTCACTGGTCACCCCCAAAGCCTGGAACAAAGTGCAAAAATCGAAAATTTTGTTTGTGTCGCACTGCCTTGCTTTATCTTGGCCAGGTCGCAGTTGTGAATGAGAACTTGTTCTCAACTGGCCTATCTGGTTAAATAAAGCCGAAATAAAAAATAAAAACAAGGCCGACATCAATGTGAAAGTAACCGGAGTAAAAGAAACAGCTGACCGCGAACTATGCCAGATAAATCCTACACATGATTTGAAATAAAAGGCATACATCCAGGGGCGCAATTTTGGTTTTAGAAATGTGTGTGGGGGGGGGGGCTCGGGGGCGTCCGCATGGTCCTAAAGCACACCGTTGCCTCGTTTTGTATCACCTTCTTATTATAGAACTGGGGGGGGGACAAAAATGCACCCCTGCATACATCAAAGACTTACTTAAGTCTACAATCGACAGGGACTCATGATGACAAACTCAACCAAAGAGTGACATAAAATCACGAAATACAAAAGGAACATCTACACATGCCTTTTTATAAGTGTTTAGCTCCTTGGTAGCCTACAGGTAGACATAGTGGAGCTCCGTGGCATGGAGCTGAATGGACAGTTTAGTGGCCAGTCTAGAATTATTTTGTTCATGGGCAATTAAAATGTATTTTAGCACAGTTAGGTATCATAACTAGCACACAGATCTTAAGAAATGGTAGGATCAATTGTAAATTGGCACTCCACATGAAAAGGTTGCCGACCCCCTGCTTTAGGCTTTATAAAGCCACCCTTGTGAAGGCTATTACGAGAGTGTCATTGTCTCCTGGGCTTCCCACCAACGTTGTCTTGTGCGCTTCCCGCTCAGTTTTGCATTTGCCTGTCTGCATTATTCGCCAGGGTAGGGAAACCTTCTGCGAATATCGAAGCATTGTATCAACAAGGTAGCTCTGAGAATATTGAAACATTGTATCAACAAACTAGCCGGATCAGAGAATATTGAAACATTTTGCATCAACAAATATTGATATTGCAACATAGTAGCCAATGAGGGGGCGGCTCACACATTTTCTTCCCCGGGCCAGCTTGTCTCTGTCTGATATTATTGTGTTGCCTATGCAGTAGTTGCACTATCTGGGTGCTTTTTATATTTAAAAAAAAGCTCTACATCCACACTATAGCTAAATAACGTAGCAATGTTTAATTACGTTTTGCCTGCAAGATTTATAAGAAAATCTCATTTAAATTGAGGAAGATGGACAATCAAGACTGATAGAGTGAGAGGTGGAAATTCATTATAACAGAGGCAGGTAGTCTATAGGTAGGGATTAGGGCAGCCCAGTCATTCAAGATTGACCGAAATTGGACATCTATGCATGTTCTGATGTCGGAAATGTCTTCAAAACTTGCCACTGGGGGCAACAGTGAGCACTATTACCATCAAGTAGGCTTGATGTAGACTTTTGCAAGGGTGTTGTGGACGGGGGTGGTGGATGGGCGAATATATCAGAAGGTTGCGTGTTCAATCCCAGTCGTGGACAGTGTTTTTATTTTTTACATTTTTAACCCTATCCCAAACCTTAACCCTTACTTTAACCATTCAGAATTCAGAATGAGTGCCTAAACTTAACTTTGAAATGTGACGTTTGGAGACGTTTGGAGAAATGAAACGATACAGAGCAGCAGGAGCAAATTTGACGTTTGGGGAACATGGATGTTCCCCAAACGTCAAATTTGGACAACGTCTAATTCTGCAGTGAGACTGTGAAAACCTGTTGTCTTAGAGATGCAGGCAGAGGATGATGATGGAGTAGATCTACAGCAAAAATGTTTTTTTAAAGTTAGCCCAACTAAGTAATAATTAATGATTTGCATGATCTCAATTATCATTCTGTCACTGCATGACAATGTACATTTGTTATAGCCTACAATTGTTATTGTCTTTGAAGCCAAAATGCGCTAAAAAGCAAGTACATGAATACCAATACATGAAACCAAAATTCCACTAGCCTACTGGATGAATGAATATCCTTGTTGTTAGGTTAGATTACTCGTTGGTTATTACTGCATTGTCGGAACTAGAAGCACAAGTATTTCGCTACACTCGTATTAACATCTGCTAACCCCGTGTATGTGACAAATAACATTTGATTTGATTTGAATATCCATTATGCCTACAGCTATCACAGCCTATATTTTAATGGTAATAAAATAGCTTTGTGTTTTGAACGGTCACTGAAAAATAGGGTTTCCCCACCCCCCACCTCCCAATTCAGCCCCTGGCTATCAGATTACAACAAGGCTTACAAGGCCAAGTTCAAATGCCGACATCAAATTCAAAGCAATCGGCGCACTGCCTAAATGGCTGACTCACAAGATAAACTGTCACCGTCTCTGCTCTTTGCTTTCTAAAAGGGAGAGAAAAGGATGCAGGCTGGCAGCTGCTCCTCAAGCAATGCTGCGCATGGTCCTAAAGCCAGTCAGTAAATACGCTAAACAGTCAGTAAATACGCTAAACAGCCAGCCAATACGGAAAACAGCCAGCCAATACGGAAAACAGCCAGCCAATACGGAAAACAGCCATTGCATTTTAATCGGGATTGGTTTGATTTTTAGCCTACTTTACATTTATTGTCTTGAGCTAGGGTATGGTGACTGCCTTACCCTGCCATACCCAAATGACGTCCATGGTTTAGAGTGGCTTGTGCTTCACAGTGTGACGACTGTGTGGCCCTGGAGACTTCCTTCCAGAGCTCCAACACGCTCTGCTAATTCAGCCTGAGTAGAAAGAAGTGTTCCTCTAAATGGAAAATGTCTGTTTGTTCCTCACATCAACATCACTGGATGATTTAGGTTCTCCAAAAGAGAGATGAGCTGTAACCATCATTTGCTTTCTGGTTATATTATATAACTTGTGTTGTCCCTGTTTGGTTTGGTTTCCCCAGATGCTCAACTCACTCATGCTGTCCCTCTATGCTCTGTATTTCTCTGTATTTCTCTAACAATGTAGGATCACCGCGTTGCAGGAGAACTTTCCTGCAGGAAATGTAAAAGACGTAGTGTATTTGAGGTTTAAAAAGGCTTCTGAAGTTTGTAATTTTCCCTTTGATTTTCCCTTACAAAAAAATAGATCAACCCCTACAAAAATGTCCATTACGTATAATCCACATAATAATGCACATTTCCTGTTGTGCAGCATTACTTTCCAGCTGTAGCAAACTGGTTCAAATGAAGATCCTACATCAGTAAAGTCTAACAAGATGTAATTATTATTTTACACAGGTAAAGTACACACCTACGCATTCCAGGGTTTTTCATTATTTTTTTACTATTTTCTACGTTGTAGAATAATAGTGAAGACATCAAAACTATGAAATAACATATATGGATTCATGTAGTAACCAAAAAAGTGAAGTGTTAAACAAAATATATATTTTATCTTTGAGATTCTTCAAAGTAGCCACCATTTGCCTTGATGACAGCTTTGCACACTCTTGGCATTCTCTCAACCAGCTTCATGAGGTAGTCACCTGGATCGTATTTCAATTAACAGGTGTGCCTTGTTAAAAGTTAATTTGTGGAATTTCTTTCCTTAATGCGTTTGAGCCAATCAGTTGTGTTGTGACAAGGTAGGGGTGGTAGCCCTATTTGGTAAAATATCAAGTCAATATTATGTCAAGAACAGCTCAAATAAGCAAAGAGAAACAACAGTCCATCATTACTTTAAGATATGAAGGTCAGTCCATTTTTAAAATGTCAAGGATTTTGAAAGTTTTAAAGTGCAGTCGCAAAAAACATCAAACGCTATGATGAAACTGGCTTTTATGAGGACCGACATAGGAGAGGAAGACCCAGAGTTACCTCTGCTGCACAGGATAAGTTCATTAAAGATAACTGCACCTCAGATTGATGCCTGCATTTATTTAATAAATGCTTCACAGAGTTCAAGTAACAGACACATCTCAAAAGCAACTGTTCAGAGGAGACTGTGAATCAGGCCTTCATGGTCAAATTGCTGCAAAGAAACCACTACTAAAGGACACCAATAATAAGAAGAGACTTGCTTGGGCCAAGAAACATGAGCAATAGACATTTTCCCTGTAGAAATCTGTCCTTTGGTCTGATGACTCCAAATTTGAGATTTTTTGGTTCCAACCTACGTGTCTTTGTGAGATGCAGAGTAGGTGAACGGATGATCTCCGCATATGTGGTTCCCACTGTGAAGCATGGAGGAGGAGGTGTGACTGTGTGGGGGTGCTTTGCTGGTGACACTGTCAGTGATTTATTTATAATTCAAGGCACACTTAACCAGCATGGCTACCACAGCATAATTATCCCCCTTATTTCCCATGTATGTATGTGTACATAATGCCATGATTCTCTCTCCCTTCCCAGTTCCCAATGATCAGTGAGTTTGGGGAGGACAGGAACTCCTACTGCAGCTTTGAGTCCAAGGAGAATGCCCTGCTGCAGTCAGAGAACGGCAACCTGCAACAGAGAGTCAACGCCCTCACTCACGAGGTGAGACACCTGGGGGTTAATTTAATTCCACCCACAATGCAGTATTTATGAAAGGCAGTTGCTGTCCTTTCCGTGGTCAAATCAAATCACAGGATGATTTTGCAAACTGTGAAAACTGAGATGCTTTTGGTTTTCAGAATAAGTGTGTGGGAGCAGGCAGTAGTTTGTACACAGTGTAAACATTGCTAGAGCAGTGTTTCCTCTGGCCATAAAACAAAATAACTACTCTATTCTTCCCTGTAAAAAAATGGTATATCACTTTGTCTCTTGCTGAGAGGGTGGAAGGAGAGGCAAGAGAGGAGAGGTGAGGGGGAGCGGTGTGGAGGGAGTATGCAAAGCTGTGAGAGAGTAAAAGAGCGAGAGGGAGGAAGTGGTTTATGGGGAGCGAGTCAAAGTGTGCCCATGGAAGACACAAGGTCACAGCACTTCAACACAGGCCTTTATAAAAGATTGAATGTGTCACGCCTCAGCGAGTATGCTCCATACACAGTCAAGGCACTTTTTGCTTCCCCTGCTAACCTGAAACGGTGGCTTCCACCTAGTAAAACAGGGGCGGACTTGTCTGGTCCATTTTCTTAGTGGGCCTGTCTAACTCATTTTTTTTGTTGCACAGAATTCTCATTATCTGGTTAATAATGGGGGCCTCAAAGAAAGAAATGGGCCAGTGTGTTAGAAATGCCAGGGCTGATTTCTGGTCCCAGTCCACCCCTGTAGGAAGACGATGGTTGCTATCCACAAAGCTATCCACTCATCTTAGTCACGATGTTGACAGCCTGGCTCACCTTGGCCGTGATTTCAGTGTGTTACCATAGACACGCTGCTGCTGAATAATTCTTTGCTCAAGCATCCAGTAATGTCATATCTCTCTTTGTCCTAGCTCCCTTTCTCTCTTTCCCTCTCTCTCTTTTTTCTGACTTTCTCTCACTCTTTCTCTCACTCCTTTCTCTCTGGACCTCTTCCTCTCTCTCTTCCCCTCTCTCTCGCTCTCTCTTTTTCTCTGTCTCCCTTGCTCTCTTTCTTTCTAGCTCTCTTTCTCTTTCTCATCAGATGCTTTCCCGCCCCCTCCTTTGTTTCCATCTTGATCTCTTTCATTTGTCTTTTTCCAAAGTCATCTATCCATTTGCCCACCATGTCTCCCACATACATTATCAGTAATGAGTTTCTATGACTTTGACAATCTAGTTATCAGACAGGGCCCATGTTCACAAAGAGTCTCAGAGTAGGAGTGCTGATATAGGATCAGTTTAGCCTTTTAGATAATAATGAACAAGATTCTATGGCCTATCCTACTCCGAGAAGCTTTATGAATACGGGCCTTGATCTGTGGGTGTAAAAGTAACCAAGATACTATTGTTGCAAAGTCTTTTGTCTCAATGTTGAAACTAATTGATGGAATGAGAATACATGTAAAGTCTGTCGAGACTGTCGGAGACACTGTAACCATGAATGGCTGGTGATGGCACACATCACTGAATACAGCTCAGCGTTCAACACCATAGTCCCCTCCAAGCTCATCACCAAGCTCGGAACCCTGGAGACTGAACACCTTCCTCTGCAACTGGATCCTGGACTTTCTGACAGGTGCCCCCAGGTGGTGAGGGTAGGTAACAACATATCTGCCATGCTGACCCTCAACATGGGGGCCCCTCAGGGGTGTATGCTTAATCCCCTCCTGTACTCCCTGTTCACAACTGTGTGGCCATGCACAACTCTACCATCATTAAGTTTGCTGACAACACAGTGGTAGGCCTGATCACCAATGACAATGAGACAGCCTACAGGGAGGAGGTCTGAGACCTGGCAGTGTGGTGCGAGGACAACAACCTCTCCCTCAACGTCAGCAAGACAAAGGAGCTGAGCGTGGACTACAGGGTACAGAGGGGGGAGCTTCCACATCGACGGAGCTGTCGTGGAGCAGGTTGGAAAGATTTGGCATGGCCCCTCAGATCCTCAAAAAGTTGTACAGGTGCACCATTGAGAGCATATTGACTGGCTTCATCACCGCTTGGTATGGCAACCGCCTTTGATCGCAAGGTGCTACAGAGGGTGGTGGGAATGGCCCAGTACATCATTGGGGCCTACTTCCCTGCCACCCAGAACCTTTATACCAGACGGTGTCAGAGGAAGGAAAATTGTCAAAGACCCCAGCCACCCATGCCATATACAGTGGCGAACCCCCGCAAGGTTCGATCACGGCAAGCGGTACCGGAGCACCAAGTCTGGGACCAAAAGGCACCTGAAAAGCTTCTACCCCCAAACTATAAGACTGCTGAACAGTTAATCAAATGTTTACCCGGACTATTTCATTGACCTGTGCATAGAGTCACTGACTCTCTTAGACTGACTCTATGCACAATCACTGGACTCTACCCACACACTCACTCATACACACGACACTGACACTCCAACACACACACATGGATATTGATGCTACACACACACACCCATACACACACGTTCAAGCTTCTGCTACTCTGTTTATTATCTATCCTGATTTCCTAGTCACTTTTACCCCTAAAGAAGTACTCAGCTACCTTATACCTCGTACCGGTACTCCTTGCATATAGCCTCGTTATTGTTAGTTGTTGTGTTACTATTTTATATTTGCTAATTTTCTTACTTTTTAACTCTGCATTTTTGGGAAAGGGCTATAAAGTAAGAATTTCACAGTAGTGAAAGTCTATACCTGCTGAAATTCATCAAATGTGACAAATACATAATTGTTTTGTTGTTGACACTAACACGGTCTGAAGTTGTCCTGTATAAGGATCATTATGCAATATTTGTTCAGGCTTCAGACTGAGAGAAACATTCAACAAAAAAAACCTCTAATAAACAAGTGAATCTGTTTTGTTTCTAAGAAGTTTCAACAGTGACATGAATCAAAACAGGAACTTGTGGCTGGCCCTTCAGTCATATATTTCCTCATCTCTCTCTCCCTTTCTCTTTCTCTCTTACTCTCTCTCTCTTCTCCCTCCCCTCTCTCCCCCTCTCACTCTCTCCTCTCTCTCTCTCCCTCTCCCTCTCTCCCCCAGGCCCAGAAGAGGAAGGAGCGTGAGGAGCAGCTGGAGGATGTTATTCAGGCCTATGAGAAAATCCACATGGAGAAGAGCAACCTCCAGAGAGACCTGGACAAGATGGTCAGATACCTCCATCCCATACCTTCATCTCTGCGTCCCTCCACCCTTCATCCAACCATTTCCCATCCCTGCATCCCTCCTTCCTTCCTTCCTACCTTCCATCCATCCACTTCTTCATCACTGCATCCCTCCATCCAGCCAATCCACGATATGTCCACAAATGTCCCAAAAATGCTTTTTTAACATCCATATAATGATATTAAATATTTATATTCAAACTTTTTAGGAACATTAATTATTTATTGAACACTTTCCCTAAGTTGCAATGACGACAGGGGGTCTAGAGCCTTGCCTAACCCCAAGCAGCTGTTCAGAGGCCCTATATCAGTAGAGGGTTTCTCATGATTAATTATGAGGCCATGCTTCTACCCCAGCCTGTGTGTTCTACCTGGTTACAAGCCAGATTGAAGCCCAATAAAGCAGAGATCCCCAACAATACTTTAGAAATTACTTCCCAAAAAATGATTTAAGAAAATCGTGTCTGAAATTGAAAAGCATCACTATGCACTCTCAGCATTTTGCATGTGTACCAAAGGATATTAGATCATGTGTGTGAAAGAGGTTGATTGTAGAAACCACCTACCCTGAAACCATTTACAGTAAATGTGAGGTCCTATAGAATTACTTTATACTGGCTAAGATTTTAACTACACTACTGTTCAGAAGTTTGGGGTCACTTAGAAATGTCCTTGTTTTTGAAAGAAAATAACTTTTTTTGTCCATTAAAATAACATCAAATTAATCAGAAATACAGTGTAGACATTATTGAAGTTGTACAAGACTATTGTAGCTGGAAACGGCTGATTTTAAATGGAATATCTACATAGGTGTACAGAGGTGTAATGAGTACGATGGGAGACTGGCAGCTTCATTAAATCTTCCCGCAAAACACCAGTCTCAATATCAACAGTGAAGAGGCGACTCCGGGATGCTGGCCTTCTAGGCAGAGTTGCAAAGAAAAAGTCATATCTCAGACTAGTCAATAAAAAGAAAAGATGAATATGGGCAAAAGAACACACACTGGACAGAGGAACTCTGCCTAGAAGGCCAGCATCCCGGAGTCGCCTCTTCACCGTTGACGTTGAGACTGGTGTTTTGCAGGTACGATTTAATGAAGCTGCCAGTGAGGACTTGTGAGGCGTCTGTTTCTCAAACTAGACACTCTAATGTACTTGTCCTCTTGCTCAGTTGTGCACTGGGACCTCCCACTCTTTTTTATTCTGGTTAGAGACAGTTTGCTCTGTTCTGTGAGGGGAGTAGTACACAGTGTTGTACGAAATTCTCAGTTTCTTGCTAATTTCTCGCATGGAATAGCCTTGATTTCTCATAACAAGAATAGACTGATGAGTTTTAGAAGAAAGTTATTTGGTTCTGTACATTTTGAGCCAGTAACCGAACCCACAAATGTTGATGCTCCAAATACTCAACTTGTCTAAAGGCCAGTTTTATTGCTTCTTTAATCAGAACAACAGTTTTCAGCTGTGCTAACATAATTGCAAAAGGGTTTTCTAATGATCAATTAGTCTTTTAAAATGATAAACTTGGATTAGCTAACACAACGTGCCATTGGAACACAGGAGAGATGGTTGCTGATAATGGGCCTGTGTATGCCTATGTAGATATTCAGCCGTTTCCTACAATAGCCATTTACAACAATAACAATGTCTACACTGTATTTCTTATCAATTTGATGTTATTTTAATGGACAAGAAATGTGCTTTTCTTTCAAAAACAAGGACATTTCTAAGTGACCCCAAACTTTTGAATGGTAGTGTATGTTATACCTGCCATTATGTATACCATATATCAAACTCTAACCAGGACACTAACAAGCATTTGGTCTTGCACCCAACTTTCCACTAGTCTGATTCCAGATCTGTATGTGCCTTACCCAACTTCTCCGAATATCATTGTCAAAGCCATATGTTTGTGTTTCTGTATCTGATCCTAGACCAGCCTAGTGGAGAAACACGTAGAGCGAATCCTAGGTCTGGAGTCTGCTCTGAGACAGAGGGACAACTCGCTACAGAAGTTCAACACCCAGCTACACAGCAAGGACATCCAATACCTGCAGCTGCACAGCCCAGACAATCACAGTGAGTCTCTATTAAGGTGGCACAAGCCTTGAAACCCTTCTCACACACAATTGTCTGCCGACGCTTGCAGGATTGGATTAGTATTTTCATTTCAATACACTTTAGTCCAGGATCTGATTTAAAATATGATTAGTCAATGTCCTCATAAAAAGAAAAAAGAAAAATTGGCAGCTTTACTGCCTCCAGAGCTGGCCAAATTCAAATGGGATGGACCCCAATCCTGTTTGTTCCAGTAGTTGGGTTTCTCTGTCTTCCTTTTCCTATTCCTAGCATATCTTGCTGTGTTGACCGGGGTGTTTTTTTTTAATGAGCTGTGGTCCTCAACTAACTGGTTAAGTAAAGGTTAAATACATTCCTCTAAGGACCACTCGCACCCATCTTCTTCTTTGGGATAATGGCATTCGCAACAATTATATGTGCATTCTGGGGGAAAGAATCAAATACAATCAAATATATATATAGGCTCAGCAAAAAAATAAATGTCCCTTTTTCAGGACCCTGTCTTTCAAAGATGATTTGTAAAAATCCAAATAACTTCACAGATCTTCATTGTAAAGTGTGTAAAACTTCTTATGGCTGGGGGCAGTATTGAGTAGCTTGGATGAATAAGGTGCCCAGAGGTACCCAGAGTAAACTGCCTGCTACTCAGTCCCAGTTACTAATATATGCGTATTAGTATATTTGGATAGAAAACACTCTGAAGTTTCTAAAACTGTTTGAATGATGTCTGTGAGTATAACAGAACTCATATGGCATGCAAAAACCTGAGAAAAAAATCCACCAGGAAGTGGGAAATCTGAGGTTAGTTGTTTTTCAACTCATTCTTTATTGAAGATACAGTGGGATATTGGTCATGTTTCACTTCCTAAGGCTTCCACTAGATGTCAACAGTCTTTAGAACCTTGTTTGATGCTTCTACTGTGAAGTGGGGCCGAATGAGAGGGAATGAGTCAGAGGTCTGCCAGAATGCCTTGAGCTCGTGACGCTCGTTCACGTGACAGCGAGCTTTGTTCCATCGCAATTCTACAGACAAAGGAATTCTCCGGTTGGAACATTATTGAAGATTTATGTTAAAAACATCCTAAAGATTGATTCTATACATCGTTTGACATGTTTCTACGGACTGTAACAGAACTTTTTGACATTTCGTCTGCTCCTAGTGAACGCGCTTTGTGAGTTTGGATCTGTTTACAAAACGCGCTAACAAAAGTAGCTATTTGGACATAAATTATGGACATTATCGAACAAAACAAACATTTATTGTGGAACTGGGATTCCTGGGAGTGCATTCTGATGAAGATCATCAAAGGTAAGTGAATATTTATAATGTTATTTCTGACTTCTGTTGACTGCACAATATGGCGGATATCTTTTTGGTCTCTGAGCGCCGTACTCAGATTATTGCATGGTTTGCTTTTTCCGTAAAGCTTTTTTGAAATCTGACACAGCGGTTGCATTAAGGAGAAGTGTATCTAAAGTTCCATGTATAACACTTGTATTTTCATCAACATTTATTAGTAGTATTTCTTTGAATTGATGTGGCTCTCTGCAAAATCACCGGATGTTTTTGGAACTACTGAACATAACGCGCCACTGTATACTGAGATTTTTTGATATAAATATTAACTTTATCGAACAAAAAATACATGTATTGTGTAACATAAAGTCCTATGAGTGTCATCTGATGAAGATCATCAAAGGCTAGTGATTAATTCTATCTCTATTTCTGATTTTTGTGACTCCTCTCTTTGGCTTGAAAAATGGCTGTGTTTTTCTGTGACTTGGCTCTGACCTAACATAATCGTTTGTGGTGCTTTCGCTGTAAAGCCTATTTGAAATCGGACACTGTGGTGGGATTAACAAGAAGTGTATCATTAAAATGGTGTGAAATACTTCTATGTTTGAGGAATTTTAATTATGGGATTTCTGTTGTTTTTAATTTGGCGCCCTGCACTCTCACTGGCTGTTGTCATATCGATACCGTTAACGGGATCTCAGCCCTAAGAAGATTAAACACTGTTTCCCATGCGTGTTCAATGAACCATGAACAATTAATGAGCATGCACCTGTGGAACAGTCGTTAAGACACTAACAGCTTACAGACGGTAGGCAATTAAGGTGACAGTTATGAAAACCAAGACAGGCCTTTCTACTGACTCTAAAAAACATCTGCGTGAATGTGCCTTAGGCATGCTGCAAGGAGGCATAAGGACTGCAGATGTGGCCAGGGCAATAAATTGAAATGTACTATGAGACACCTAAGACAGCGCTACAGGGAGACAGGACGGATAGCTGATCGTCCTTGCAGTGGCAGACCACATGTAACAACACCTGCACAGTATCGGTACATCCAAACTTCACACCTGCGGAACAGGTACAGGATGGCAATAACAACTGCCCAAGTTACACCAGGAACGCACAATCCCTCCATCAGTGATCAGACTGTCCGCAATAGGCTGAGAGAGGCTGGACTGAGGACTTGTAGGCCTGTTGTAAGGCAGGTCCTCACCAGAGATCACCGGCAACAATGTTGCCTATGGGCACAAACCCATAGGCAACGCTGTTCGCTGGACCAGACAGGACTGACAAAAAGTTATCTTCACTGACGAGTCGCGGTTTTGTCTCAACAGGGGTGATGGTCGGATTCACGTTTATCGTCGAAGGAATGAGCGTTACACCGAGGCCTGTACTCTGGAGCGGGATTGATTTGGAGGTGGTGGGTCCGTCATGGTCTGGGGCGGTGTGTTACGGACTGAGCTTGTTGTCATTGCAGGCAATCTCAACGCTGTGCGTTACAGGGAAGATATCCTCCTCCCTTATGTGGTACCCTTCCTGCAGGCTGACATGACCCTCCAGAATGACAATGCCACAAGCCATACTGCTCGTTCTGTGCGTGATTTCCTGGAAGACAGGAATGTCAGTGTTCTGCCATGGCCAGCAAAGAGCCCGGATCTCAATCCCATTGAGCACATCGGAGGGTGAGGTCTAGGGACATTCCCCTCAGAAATGTCCAGGAACTTGCAGGTGCATTGGTGGAAGAGGGGGGTAACATCTCACAGCAAGAACTGGCAAATCTGAGGCAGTCCATGAGGAGGAGATGCACTGCAGTACTTAATGCAGCTGGTGGCCACACCAGATACTGACTGTTACTTTTGATTTTGACCCCCCCTTTGTTCAGGCACACATTATTAAATTTCTGTTAGTCACATGTCTGTGGAACTTGTTCAGTTTATGTCTCAGTTGTTGAATCTTATGTTCATACAAATATTTACACATGTTCGCTGAAAATAAACGCAGTTGACAGTGAGAGGACATTTCTTTTATTGCTGAGTTTATATACAGTGCCAGTCACAAGTTTGGACACAACTACTCATTCAGGGTTTTTCCTTATTTGTAGTATTTTCTACATTGTAGAATAATAGTGAAGACATCACAACTATTAAATAACACATATGGAATCATGTAGTAACCAAAAAAGTGTTAAACAAATCTAAATATATTTGATATTTTATATTCTTCAAAGTAGCCACCCTTTGCACACTCTTGGCATTCCCTCAACCGGCTTCACGAGGAATGCTTTTCCAACTGTCTTGAATGAGTTCCCACATTGCCCTATCCCATCTGGAGGAATATCTATGTAAGGAATATCTATTTAATAATGCTGTTCATTGACTACAGCTCAGCATTCAACACCATAGTACCCTCCAAGCTCATTATTAAGCTTGAGATCCTGGGTCTCAAACCCGCCCTATGCAATTGGGTCCTGACTTTCTGACTGGCCGCCCCCAGGTGGTGAAGGTAGGAAACGACATCTCCACTTCGCTGATCCTCAACACTGAGGCCCCGCAAGGGTGCTGCTCAGCCCCCTCCTGTACTCCCTGTTCAGCCATGACTGCGTGGCCATCAACTCAATCATCAAGTTTTCAGACACCACAACAGTAGTGGGCTTGATTACCAACAACTACGAGACAGCCTACAGGAGGAGGTGAGGGCACTCAGAGTTTGGTGTCAGGAAAACAACCTCTCACTCAACGTCAACAAAACAAAGGAGATGATTGTGGACTAGGAAAGCACGGTGGCTAGGAAAAACTCCCTAGAAAGGCCAAAACCTAGGAAGAAACCTAGAGAGGAACCAGGCTATGAGGGGTGTCCAGTCCTCTTCTGACTGTGCCGGGTGGAGATTATAACAGAACATGGCCAAGATGTTCAAATGTTCATAAATTACCAGCATGGTCAAATAATAATAATCACAGGCAGAACAGTTGAAACTGGAGCAGCAGCACGGCCAGGTGGACTGGGGACAGCAAGGAGTCATCATGCCAGATAGTCCTGAGGCATGGTCCTAAGGCTCAGGTCCTCCGAGAGAAAGAGAGAAAGAGAGAATTAGAGAGAGCATACTTAACTTCACACAGGACACCGGATAAGATGGGAGAAGTACTCCAGATATAACAAACTGACCCTAGCCCCCGACACATAAACTACTGCAGCATAAATACTGGAGGCTGAGACAGGAGGGGTCAGGAGACACTGTGGCCCCATCCGATGATACCCCCGGACAGGGCTAAACAGGAAGGATATATCCCCACCCACTTTGCCAAAGCACAGCCCCCACACCACTAGAGGATATCTTCAACCACCAATTTACCATCCTGAGACAAGGCCGAGTATAGCCCACAAAGATCTCCGCCACGGCACAACCCATATCACTCTCCTTCTTGGTCAAATAGCCCTTACACAGCCTGGAGGTGTGTTTTGGGTCATTGTCTTGTTGAAAAACAAATTATAGTCCCACTAAGCACAAACCAGATGAGATGTCATATCGCTGCAGAATGCTGTGGTAGCCGTGCTGGTTAAGTGTGTCTTGAATTCTAAATTAATCACTGACAGTGCCACCAGCAAAGCACCTCCACACCATCACACCACCTTATCCATGCTTCACAGTAGGAACCACAAATGCGGAGATAATCCGTTCACCTACTCTGCGTCTCACAAAGACATGGCGGTTGGAACCTAAAAATCTCAAATTTGTACTCATCAGACCAAAGGACATATTTCCACCGGTCTAATGTCCATTGCTCGCGTTTCTTGACCCAAGCAAGTCTCTTCTTATTGGTGTCCTTTAGTGGTGGTTTCTTTGCAGCAATTTGACCATGAAGGCCAGATTCACACAGTCTCCTCTGAACAGTTGATGTTGAGACGTGTCTGTTACTTGAACTCTGTGAAGCATTTATTTGGGCTGCAATCTGAGGTGCAGTTAACTCTAATGAACTTAACCTGTGCAGCAGAGGTACCTCTGGGTCTTCCATTCCTGTGGCGGTCCTCATTAGAGCCAGTTTCAGCATAGCTCTTGATGTTTTTTGAGACTGCACTTGGATAAACTTTAAAAGTTCTAGAAATTTCCCAAATTGACTAACCATGTCTTAAAGTAATGATTGGACTGTTGTTTGTCTTTGCTTATTTGAGCTGTTCATGCCATAATATGGACTTGGTCTTTTACCAAATAGGGCTATCTTCTGTTTACCACCCCTACCTTGTCACAACACAACTGAAGAAATTCCACAAATGAACTTTTAATTAGGCACACATGTTCATTGAAATGCATTCCAGGTGACTACCTCATGAAGCTGGTTGAGAGAATTCCTAGAGTGAGTAGTTTTGTCCGAACTTTTGACTGGTACTGTGTCTATATAATTTATCAATAGCAACAATTTTTTTTAACTAAGTCAGCCTGCTTTTCTAACAACATTCTAATCAGGTCTCTACTCAGGCTCAGAAGGATCCTGTGAGGGCGGGACATTTTCTGGCGACAGTAGTCCAAGCAGTGCTTCTGCTGTGAAGCGTCAGCTGCCCAAACACATGTTGGCTTGCAGATACTGTTTAATGATGTCCAGCTTCTTGGACTTCTTGTACAGTACAGTTAATAACAGTGGTTATAAATGCTACAAAATCCACCTTCATTACAATAAGTGTATCCATTTCACTTGATTGGCGTACAACATTTGCAACTGGTTGCGGTCCGTCCACTGCCATATCTTCTTCAGCGCTGTGGTCTCTTTCCCCTTCAACTCTCTTCACCACCTGTAGGGGATTTGCTGTACAGCCCTGATCCTTGACACCTCAACCTCTTTCACCCCCTCAGGGCACTCTGGGAATTCAGAAATATGATCCCCACCACATTTGCAACATTTTACATTCACAGACTCCTCAATAACATTTTCTTTCCGTCTGCAAACACTTGACACGTGGGCAAGCTTTTTACACTTCACGAACGCTCTCACGTGGTATCTTATATATCCCATCTTTACATAGGTTGGTAGATACTCTTCATCAAACATCAATAATACAGATCAACTTTGCCCTCTTTTCCCCATTCTTCATACAGGTCAAGCGGCGTGCATCTATGGCAACTGTCGGATGCATGGTGCTCTTGACAGAAATGTTCTTTCTTGCCTTGCATTGGTATAGTGTGAGTGTTGTCTTGTTATTCTTCAGCACTGTTGTGGAGTTAAACGTCTGTGCAGGTGCCTTATTTTGTAAAGAGGGAGAGAGCTCCCGTCTCACTTTGTTCATTGTGCCGACTAAGCTTGTTTTACTTCCAAGCAACTTGTTCGCCATTGACAGTGAAGTAAAGAAATTGTCCATGGTGACATTTTTCCCTTTGCCAACGTAAGGTCCCTCAAGCATCATCACCACATTCTCCGACACCTGCTGTCTGATGTGGATCTTTTCCAAAACCGCGTCCGTTCCTCTCTCCTATCTCACCGTTTCATTTGGTGGTGGCGCCGGCTCCTGCTCAGTGCGCACCGTTCAGGCTTTTTACCACTCAGGGCTTGGAGGTTAAGGTTCGGGCTAAGGCTCAGAACCAGAAGAATAATCATCGGAGATGTCGTGATTCATTTCTTCCTCGCCATCTGAGTCATTTTCATTCAGATCTCATAGCAGCGCTAACGGAGCATGTGCATACATTCGTCTTGGTCTTCTTGCCACTGTAAATTACACACACTCTCACTGTGTACTCCAAGTAGACCAGAGTAGACTGATTGGGTGGACTAATATAGGGTACATAACATTTTGAGATTATAATTAGAATATACCAATAAAATAGAATGGCCCGCCCTGTTCCTCATTCGCAATAGGTAATTACATAATTAGGCATTGTCCACTTCCCCTTGCTCATTAACTCACCCATTCACCCCCTTTCCACCCATCATAGTTTACTTGATGTGCCACTGCACCTTCCAATGTCTGTAGAATGAGCAGAGCGGGCCCTACTGTCTGTAGAATGAGCAGAGCGGGCCCTACTGTCTGTAGAATGAGCAGAGCGGGCCCTACTGTCTGTAGAATGAGCAGAGCGGGCCCTACTGTCGGGAGAATGAGCAGAGCGGGCCCTACTGTCTGTAGAATGAGCAGAGCGGGCCCTACTGTCTGTAGAATGAGCAGAGCGGGCCCTACTGTCGGGAGAATGAGTGGAGCAGACCCTACTGTCGGGAGAATGAGCGGAGCAGGCCCTACTGTCGGGAGAATGAGCGGAGCAGGCCCTACTGTCGGGAGACTGAGCGGAGCAGGCCCTACTGTCGGGAGAATGAGCGGAGCAGGCCCTGCATGCATCGATCATTTTGCGAGCCACAATGCGCGCTCCTTTTGCTCTTTAGATATACACGATATCAACACCATATTGCTACTGGTTACTTTGACGGAATCCACTTTTCTCAACGCCTTCTTCACCATCCTCGTGACTTCAAAAAGGCTTCCCAAATGAACATCCTTATCCAAAGAAACGCACTCCAACAAGCAACGATTCATCAGACTCGTTATCCACAACCATTTTTCCCTTTTTGTTCCATTCTTGGACTTCACTGTTGTCCACTCATCCTTCTCACTAACTGTACTCAATGCGCTCTCAGCCTCAAACAACACTTCTGCTACCGCCATCTCAACCTCTCTCCACTGTCTGCTGGCTAGCTACCTCCCGCTCTCACGAGACTCATGACAACCGAAATTGATTTGGGGAAACAGAACTACTATTGGCCAACTCTCTCCCATCTTGCACTGCTGCTTCCTATATGCTAATTACACAGTACCACCCACTCCAGCTGAGGGAAGCATGCTGGGTAGCAGGTCACTACTGAAGAGAACAGCTGCTATGGAGTCACAAGGCCTGAACTGTGTCCCCCTAGTAAAAAGGATGTAAAATGCGGATGAAATGTGTCATTAATACCTCTCTTATTGCTGAGTCATGCCGAGGTGTATTTATGTGAAGGGTTGTCCTTCAGATGGAAAGCGTTCATGATATGCTTTAGTACCATTACATGTTGAAATGTATTATTCTGTACACTACTGTTCACTACTGAACCACAGGCTGACCTGTACCCCATTAAAATAAAAGGGAAAGCCACTTAGTCTAGTACAGGGTTCCCTAACTGGCGAACCGCGGGCTGAATTTGACCCTGAATCTAGTTGATGATCCCAGCCCTAGTAGTTCAGCTGTGACTTGTACACAAACACAAATGTGTGCGCTTGATGTAATTGCGGAAGTTGCGTGCAAGAGATTGTGGGCAATATACTGTGTTAGAGAGGATTTGTGTGTTTTCTATCAGTGTTAGTTGTGTGTATGTGTTTTTTTCCAGTGTCAGTGTGTCAATGCCTGTGTGTTGTGTGAGGTGGCTGGTGAGATGAGATAGACGACGACTCTATCACAATAGCTATTGGCTGAGTGACGGCGTCTGTATGAGCTGGGCTCCGAGGCTGTGCCCAATCACGCTCCTCCACCCAGGTGGAAAGTGAAGATACGTGGAGCTGGCTTATCTGGCTGGTGGAACAGGTGTAACAATGTGGGCCAGGTGTAACAATGTGGGCCAGGTGTAACAATGTGGGCCAGGTGAAACAATGTAGGCCAGGTGGAACAATTTGGGCCAGGTGGAACAATGTGGGCCAGGTGGAACAATGAAATTACGTGGAGCTGGCTTGTTTGGCTGGAAGTCCACATCACTATCCCTTATCCCTTCCCTGGAAAGTATAAGGATGAATGGTATAAACCCTGGGATAATTAAGTCCCTCTAGATTGATCATGTGTGTGTGTCGGCGTTGCCTTCCCCCTCCGCAGTGCTGGACTGTCCTGCGCTGACCCTACAGAACTCTCGTAGTCTAGACACTCTGTCAGACCTGAAGCTGCAGCGTCTGGAGGCGGAGCTAGAGGGGGCGCGGCACCAGGCCCAAGGGGCGTGTCAGAGGGAACAGGAAGTGAAGGCCGAGTGTGAGAGACTGCAGGAAGAGCTGAAACAGATCCAGAACAACCACATAGAGAGGGTCAGTGAACAAACAACACACACACACCTAACACACTGGTAAGTCTTACAAACTGGTACATTCTCCCTCTATTTTCTAAAGCATAGTCAGTTCTGTCTAACTCTTGTTCTCACTTGGCTCTTACTTCGAGCACCTGCATGCTAATCTGTTTTCCCGCTCTACTTCGGCAGGAAATGACTTCGTCGTGTGAGCAGTGTGATGTGGAGTGGATCAAGAAGGTGGGAGATGAGCAGTAAGTGAAGACAACAACCATTTACTGTGTGACACCTCCATAAGACCTGCAACCTTTTAGACTGCGAGAGGGAGAGAGAGAGACACGGAGAGAGATGAGAGGGAGAGAATAGTAGTAAACAGTAACGTTTCACTAGGAGCTGTACCTGACCCATATCTGAAGGTCTAGACTCTAGTTTAGAGGGTGTAACGGTTTGGTCTGACTAAGGTAGCCTTTAAGGAACTCATTAAAACCTAAATGAGCCCTTTTCCAGGCCCGTCTTAAAGTTGAACTCTGCCTAGAATAATGGCCTATCCATCACATATACATTCTTTGATGTATTAATAGTACAGCATAGCCGCGGGAAGTACACTGAACAAAAATATAAACGCAACATGTAAAGTGTTGGTTCCATGTTTCGTGAGCTGAAATAAAAGATCCCAGAAATTTTCCATATGCACAAAAAGCTTATTTCTCTCAAATATTGTGCACAAATTTGCTTACATCCCTGTTAGTGAACATTTCTCCTTTGCCAAGATAATCCATCCACATGACAGATGTGACATATCAAGAAGCTGATTAACAGCATGATCATTAAGGAGGTGCACCTTGTGTTGGGGACAATAAAAGGCCACTCTAAAATGTGCAGTTTTGTCACACAATGCAAGGGAGAGTGCAATTGGCATGCTGACTGCAGGAATGTCCACCAGAGTTGTTGCCAGAGAATTGAACGTTCATTTCTCTACTATAAGCCGCCTCCAATGTACAGTACCAGTCAAAAGTTTGGACCCACCTACTCCTTCCAGGGTTTTCCTTCATTGTTTCTCTACATTGTAGTCCGTGCACGATAATGTCGCATGGATCTGTACACAATTCTTGGAAGCTGAAAATGTCCCAGTTCGTCAATGGCCTGCATACTCATCAAACATATCACCCATTGAGCATGTTTGGGATGCTCTGGATCGACCTGTACGACCGGTAGTTCCAGTTCCCGCTAATATCCAGCAACGTCGCACAGCCATTGAAGAGGAGTGGGACAACATTCCACAGGCCACAATCAACAGACTGATCAACTCTATTGGAAGGAGATGTGTCGCGCTGCATGAGGCAAATGGCGGTCACACCAGATACTGACTGGTTTTCTGATCCACGCCACTACCTGTGACCAACAGATGCATATCTGTATTCCCAGTCATGTGAAATCCGTAGATTAAGGCCTAATTAATTTATTTCAATTGACTGATTTCCTCATATGAACTGTAACTCTGTAAAATCTTTGAAATTGTTGCATGTCGCATTTATATTTTTGTTCACTATAGCTTGGGAGTGGGGATGGTGCAATTTTCCTCATGGGGGGGGGGGGGGGGGGGTCCTGGAAACACTTTTTGCCCACACTGAAGATGTTTATATCAGTCTGCTAATACAGGACTATTAAATGCCCAGTGCACTATTGTGAAAAAATATAAAATATTGTTTTCGGAAAATAACTTATATATATTTTTTTTTTATTCCGATTTTTCTGCAGCATCCTCGGCACCCCTCCTTCCCGCAGTTATGCCCATAAGCCTTATACTGGATAATTATGTGAACCTCAGTCTCTTTCAATGTGGGGAACAGACTTGTGATGAGGAGCCTAGTTGTGTGTTGTGTGGTAATATATAATACAACAATAGAGGGCAGTGTGGGCACAAGAGCTTCCTGAAATACAGCAGTTGTCATTTGTTGTTTCTCAGAGGAACCAAAACTCACGCTGTGGACCCCTGTTGAATACCCCTGTCCTAGACACAGTCACGCCACACACAGCTCGCCCACAAGCTAGTGCAAAACCACACTCACGACAAGTTTGAGGGGAGTGAAATGCAAACCCTGTTTCGATAAGAAAGTGGAAGTAAAGTGCATGGTAGAATGGCTAAGGTTGAGTGTGCTAGAGGCCTGGGAGGGGAAGCCTACTACTTTTCCAGTCACATCTTGCTTTCCTATCCTTACTCACCAACCTACCTGCTAGCTGTTATTTTCTTTCTGAATGGCAGCTTACTTCTTGTAAGTGCTCTCATTTATTGTAAATGGCTCAGATTCACGTGGAACTGGTCATGTGTGTTGCATGTTCTGGAGAGCAACAGTTTGGCCCTCACAGACACTTATAATTGGCTTCAAATGGTCAGGAAAAAATTAGAGATTATTGAATGCGTTCATTTGATTGTGTAGACTGTTATGGAATGAACTTGACTTGGTTGACATAATTGCTGACAATTGTAATTGCTTTGTTCAGTTCCATAGTATGGAGATCACATTTTCAATGTAAAACAAATTCAGAAAGACAACGAGCCAACTGTAAGGAACAACAAATAATATACAGTAGATCATGTGTTATTACAGCCACTGGGCAAAAACTGGTTGAATCAACATTATTTCCACATCATTTCATCCACAAAAAATCTAGCGATGATCTTAAATCAACTCGAAAAAACTGATTGGATTTGCAAAAAAGTCATCAACGTAAGTGCATTTCGTCTTTTTTTCACCCCACTTTTAACCTAAATCCAATGACATGGTGACATTTTTTGTTGATTTCACGTTGAATTCATGTAAATTGGCAACTCAACCGAAAGTAGACATTAAACTGAAGCCTGTGCCCAGTGGGTAGCTTTAGACACTGTGTAGGCTGTGGACACGAGAGTCGAAAGCCAGCACTCATTTAGTGCTTATCTTCATCAGAGACCTAACGAGGGCTATGGGGCCTCATTACCTCTGCAACTTTATGTACCAGAATTTGTCATCCATTGCTTTTTCTTATTAAATATCATTGACCAAATGGAACTTTTACTGAGAAATGATATGGTGTATGTATGTGATGAGTTGTATTTAGGATCTGCGTTTCTTACAGTTGAGTGAGAGCAGACAGGCCGTACTCAAAACAGAGCAAAATAGATGTTAGAGCACACAGGCCAAGAAGCTGTGCAGTAGTTACAGAAACAGCAAGCCTACAGTCCGTGCTCTCTAATGTGTTTTCAGAGGTCAGATCCAGCTCATATGGCCCACACCACGCACTTAATCTCCCACACACAACCAACATATAGATTGGCTGTCATGAATTTCTTCCTCGCTATATAACAGTCATCTTTCCACCTACACAGGCACACTCAAACACACACGCACACGCACACGCACACACACACACACACACACACACACACACACACACACACACACACACACACACACACACACACACAGACACAGAGAGAAAAGGCATGCACGAAAACACATACACACACACACACAGATGTGTGTGTTTCTGTTCCATCTATTTGAAATATACTTTTGATTTACTGCTGAGTATTTTGTATTTTGTATTACACTGTGCTGAACTACACTCCAATGTATTTTGTATTACACTGTGCTGAACTACACTCCAATGTGTTTTGTAACAAGAGACTTTCGAGGGTTGCATTTTGTACTTTCAAAATACTAAATACTTTTCAATACCATTTTAAAAAAAAATAGCGATTCACCATTTTGTGGCCCTCGTTCACCCTGCATTGGTATCAGAAGTCTGATGGCACTGTGGTGTGATAAGAGTGTCTACTAACGGAACTAAATATAAATCTACATTTAAAAATGAACAATTGCATATCATGCTGAATATGAATCTAATGAGCTCTACCCCGAAACAAGTCCAATAATAAACCCAGTGTGCTTTGCAGTTCATTTTGGTATGTTAATTGAATACATATACAGTACATTTACATTTTGGTCATTTAGCAGACACTCTTATCCAGAGTGACTTACAGTCGGTGCATTCTAAGTCAGATAAACAACAACATATCACAGTCATAGCAAATACAATGTGTCTATATCTGTTACTGAGAATGTTGTTGCTGTTTGGGCTGGCTTCTTGCAAATGTATTTCTGTATTTTAAAATACATTATACGTGTGTTTGGGCTGGCTTCTTGCAAATGTATTTCTGTATTTTAAAATACATTATACGTGTGTTTGGGCTGGCTTCTTGCAAATGTATTTCTGTATTTTAAAGTACATTCTACATGTGTTTGGGCTGGCTTCTTGCAAATGTATTTCTGTATTTTAAAATGCATTATACATGTGTTTGGGCTGGCTTCTTGCAAATGTATTTCTGTATTTTAAAATACATTATACATGTATTTTAATTAAATACATTTCGAAATACAAGCATTTGGTAGTTTATTTTGATTTATTGAGCTTGGTATTGGTATTTTGTAATTGTATTTTGTAATTATTGCCAATCCCTGCACACAACACAGACTCAAACACTTCCAAAAAGCTTTTCCAAAACGAAGGGAGATGCAGCACATTGAAGTCTTGGCAGTGTTTATGAACCAACAGAGGTGTTCACACATAAGATATTGCACAAGGTGCTGTGAGTGAGATGTGTTGCTTTCCAAGCCATCTTTTCAAAGATTGTCAAAAGGCACAGGCGACGTAGAGACTTGTGTGAGCCGAAGTGTGAAAAGGAAGAGTTGCATATGTCAAAACAGTCAATAAATACAGTTCTGTGTGAATAAATGTCGAGAGACGGGAAACTGTCACTCAGACATTCCCCTTGGACTGTAAAAGAAGGTAAGGGGATTTCAACTCAAAGCCAATACAGCTACTTCCATATACATGAAAGAGTTGGATAGAGGTAGTTGGGAAGAAGAGGACTGTTTTTTCCCCCAATGTCATCAGTGGTTTCCACAGTTCCTGTAAGTTATGGATGATCTATTGTATTTTCAGATTGTTGTGAAGGTGTTGGTGGAGAGTTATAATGAAGGGGCTTTCATAGCCCACTCTGTCTGGGTCATGCATAAATGTAGGGGTAGGCCTGTCTGAACAACTGATTCTATTGACTAACTGGTGGAACTTATGAATGCAATGTCTCTGTGGCCAAAATGACAGAATTTTGTGGAATGCTACCTTTTCATAAATCTTTAAATAGAAATGAAATGAATTGATTCTTAGGTTAACATTGAGATGTTCCATAGCTGTGATTAATTTGTGGTGGCAGCATCATTCTCCTGAAAAATAAACGGTGAAGACCGATTTATTTATGTAGGAGAACTATCGAGGGAAATGGAAAAGATTCACAATAATGACAAGTGATGACTGTAATTTCCATTATCTGATGGTTTAGTGTTTGGTGATGTTAACTGGTTAAAAAACCTCCGTGTGATATGTTTTCTATTGGTACTGCATGTGCTTCCCTCACCCTTCTACGCACAGTGGGTTGTGAGAGTACTCATAATTTGAGACTTCTCATGGCCAAGTAGAATTATTACATTTGCTCAATGTCTGGTCGTGCAGGTGAAGTATATGGGAAGTCGGTGTTTGTCTGACACCATATTTCTCTTATCTTCCACCATCACTATGTAGAGGAAGTGGAGTCAGATTCAAGTAAAACACAAAGGTTTTATTGAAATGAGTTTGAGAGATAAGCTTTATCAGATCTGTTTGGGTACACATTGACACCTATCTTCCTCCCTCCTCCCCATTTTAAAACGTTGTTTGTGGCGATAAACCTGGTAGAAATTATAATACAGTACGTGTATCATACAGTATAGTTTGTGATCTTTGTCGTTTGGCTAAATACAGTGATTGTTTCTCTACGGGACAAAGATCAAAGATATAGGTGTAGTGCATTAGTGGAGACTAACAATGTTCTCAGAGAAGGCCTGCCGGTTTTGACTAGCAAAAGTAACTTTTCGTAAAAGGTTAGGAGAACTTGTGCAGCAGGTTAGGAAAATTAACGTTAAGATAATTAGGTTATGGTTAGGAAAAAGGTTAGCTAAAATGCTAAAATTGTCCCTGACGCGACTCGAACATACACTATATACACAAAAGTATGTGGACACCCTTTCAAATGAGTGGATTCGGCTATTTCAGCTACACCAGTTGCTGACAGGTGTATAAATTCGAGCACACAGCTATGTAATCTCCATAGACAAACATTGGCAGTAGAATGGCCTTACTGAAGAGCTCAGCAACTTTCAACGTGGCACCGTCATAGGATGCCACCTTTCCAACAAGTCAGTTCGTCAAATTTCTGCCCTGTTAGAGCTGCCCCAGTCAACTGTATGTGTTGTTATTGTGAAGTGAAAAAGTCTAGGAGAAACAACGGCTGCGAAGTGGTAGGCCACACAAGCTCACAGAATGGGACCTCCGAGTGCTGAAGTGCGTAGCACGGAATAATCGTCTGTTCTTTGTTGCTACACTCACTACCGAGTTCCAAACTGCCTCTGGAAGCAATGTCAGGACAACAACTGTTCATCAAGAGCTTCATGAAATGGGTTTCCATGGTCGAGCAGCCGCACACAAGCCTACGATCACAATGCACAATGCCAAGTCCCCGCAGCAAAGTTCCAACTAGATGTTGGCATTCCATTTCATCCCCAAGGTGTTCGATGGGGCTGAGGTCAGGGCTTTGTACATGCCAGTCAAGTTCTTCCACACCGATCTCGACAAACCATTTGGACCAAACCATTTGGACCATTTGTATGGATCTCGCTTTGTGCACGGGGGCATTGTCATGCTGAAACAGGAAAGGCCCTTCCCCAAACTTTTGACACAAAGTTGGAAGCACAGAATCATCTAGCATGTCATTGTGTACTGGAACTAAGGGGCTTAGTTTATTATTATTATTCCTCCTCCACCCAAACTTTACAGTTGGCACTATGCATTGGAGCAGGTTGCGTTCCCCTGGCATCCGCCAAACCCAGATTTGTCCGTCGGACTGCCAGATGGTGAACCAAGATTCCACACTCCGGTGAACACGTTTCCACTGCTCCAGAGTCCAATGGCAGCGAGCTTTACACCACTCCAGCCAACGCTTGGCATTGCACATGATGATTTCAGGCTTGTATATGCGGCTGTTCGGCCATGGAAACCCATTTCATGAAGCTCCCTAAAGCAGTTATTGTGCTGAAGTTGCTTCCAGAGGCAGTTTGGAACTCTGTAGTGAGTGTTGCAACCGAGGAAAGACGATTTGTACATGCTACGCACTTCAGCACAAGGCAGTCCAGTTCTGTGAGCTTGTGTGGCATACCACTTCATGGCTGAACTGTTGTTGCTCCTAGATTTTCCACTTAACAGTGTTGACAGGGGCAGCTCAAGCAGAGAAGAAACTTGACCAACTGACTTGTTGAAAAAGTGGCATCCTATGACGGTACCATGTTGAAAGTCACTGAGCTCTTCAGTAAGGCCATTCTACTGCCCATGTTTGTCTATGGAGATTGTCTAGTCCAAAGCCTTCCCAGAAGAGTGAAGGCTGTTATACCAGCAAAGGGGGGACCACCTCCATATTAATGCCAATGATTTTGGAATGAGATGTTCAACAAGCAGGTGTCCACGTATCTAGCTACAACCAGGACTGACCTGAGAAAAGACTGCGTTTCCACTCATGCGATTCTGCTGAAGAGATAAAAGATGCACTCTCTATTTTTTCAATGCAGTCTGATTTAACACACCGCTTCATTTTATCGTCTGTAAAATCAAATCATATCAAAACATTGCTGAGGTAGGTAAAATAAAAGGTCAAATAAATCACACAGCAAATACCAATAGGCTGCGTTTACAAAAAAGATCAATTCTGATCTTTTTTCACTAATTGGACTTGTTGGATCACATCAGCTCCAGAAAAATATCTGATGTGAAAAGATCTGATATGATTGGTCAAAAGACCAATTAGTGGAAAAAAGATCAGAATGTATCTTTTTTGTAAACGCAGCCATTGTGTCAGACTCTTTTTTTTCTTTTTTAAAGCTTCACATTTTCCATAACTAGCACCTCACGCAATAGGATGTGTGTCCCTTTTCTGTCATATCACCATATTGTCTTCCACCATCAATTTCAATTCAATTCAAGGGGCTTTATTGGCATGGGAAACACGTGTTAACATTGCCATCATCAATGTTCCAGTAAATCACAAGAGTCTTATGTGAAATCGTTTTTTGAGCTCAGATAAGCTATGTTTTATCAGATCATAGGCTGGATAGCGCATACACACTGCTGCCATCTACCACAACCACCGCCTTTTCGCTCTTTTTATGTTTTCAAATACCACCCGTGTTGCCTTGTAACAGAGTTGTTTGAAATAGCTGCCTCGTTACCATGGAAAAGGCCTGGGTGTCATGTTGAGACAGCTGGCTGTCTGCTTTACGTCTGACTACTTCACAATGGTGTGATTCATGTGTGATTAATATGATTGGTATTCAAAGAAATACTCTATATTATGCAATGATATCAACAATGTAATTGGTATGCAGTCAATCTGGAGATGAGAAAGGAATGCATCTAGGAACTGCTTAGATCGACGTATGATAGATGTCAAGTGTAAATAACCATGGACATTTTGAAAACTAGAATGCATTTAGTCAGGTAACCTCAGTGTGCACACACATTTGAAAGCAATATTAGTAGAATGATTTCAAAGGGGGATTTTGATTGTTTGGTTGGTTGATTGGCTGATCAACTCGGTTCTTTCCCCCTGCAGGGTGAATTTGGCACTAGCCTACACAGAGCTAACTGAGGAGTTGGGACGTCTGCAGAAACTGAGCTCCAAACAGAAAGAGATCCTGAAGAAGACCTCCCAGGAGCATCATAGCCCAGGTTAGTAACATTCGTCTTAAAAACATATTTAAAAATATCCTTTAAACCTGACCATGACGTCACAAAATACTCTACAATAACGTTGTTGCAACCAGTTTTGTCCGCTGGGAACATTTACAACTTTCAAACTGCAGCGCCTTTTGTCTTCCTCTGTCATATCAACAGCTACCTCTTTACCACAAACCCCAACCCAAAAAGGTGTTTCAATGCATGCTTTTTTCTTTTTTCTTGCAGACACTGGGAAGGGTAATGAACAAGCTACATCTTGAAAGCAGCATTGTCATACTTGCTTCATTGGCCCATTTGCGTAGATATTCTTTATTTGTTGCTGTCACAGTACCCAACCTGACACACAACACACACATCACAGGATGGGAGAAGCACAGGGACTGCTGCAGAGCAACACCCCTTGAGCAATTTACAGATAAAGAGCTTTGCTCAAGGGCACAACGGAGGTAGGGAGGATATGGGACATACAGTATACTACGGCTTACAGCTCACTCCCTCAGCTCGGGAATTTTAACCGGAAAAGAGAGGAATGAACTAGACTATCAAGGAACTGGAATGTACACTACACGAGCAGAAGTATGTGGACACCTGCTCATCGAACATCACATTCTAAAACCATGGGCATTCATATGTAGTTGGTCCCCCCTTTGCTGCTATAACAGCCTCTACTCTTCTGGGAAGGCTTTCCACTAGATGTTGGAACATTGCTGCCGGGACTTGCTTCCATTCAGTCACAAGAGCATTAGTGAGGTCGGGCACTGATGTTTCGTGATTAGGCTTGCAGTCGACGTTTCATTTCATCCCAAAGGTGTTCGATAGGGCTGAGGTCAGGGCTTTGTACATGCCAGTCAAGTTCTTCCACACCGATCTCGACAAACCATTTCTGTATGGACCTTGCTTTGTGCACGGGGACATTGTCATGCTGAAACAGGAAAGGCCCTTCCCCAAACTGTTGACACAAAGTTCGAAGCACAGAATCATCTAGAATGTCATTGTATACTGGAACTAAGGGGCGTAGCCCGAACTATGAAAAACAGCCCCAGTCCATTATTCCTCCTCCACCCAAACTTTACAGTTGGTACTACGCATTGGAGCAGGTTACGTTCCCCTGGCATTCCACTTCACAATAGCAGTGTTGGCTGGGGAAGCTCAAGCAGGGAAGAAATTTGACGAACTGGCTTGTTGAAAAAGTGGCATCCTATGACGGTGTCATGTTGAAAGTCACTGAGCTCTTCAATAAGGCCATTCTACTGCCAATGTTTGTATATGGAGTTTGCATGGCTGTGTGCTCAATTTTACACACCTGTCAGCAACAGGTTTAGCTGAAATAGCCTAATCCACTAATTTTAAGGGGTGTCCACATACTTTTGTACGGAAAGATGGAAAAAGTCAAGGGGTCTGAATACTTTCTGAAAGCACTGTATAGTGTAAAGTAAGTAGGCCTACAACAGTTTTTTTACTCTCCTGGGGTTGCAGAGCTACATATACAGTACATATGTAGGATCTTAATTTGAGCTAGTTTGCTCCAGCAGGAAAGTAGTCCTGCAGCAACAGGAAATGTGAATTATTACATGAATTATAATTAATTAAAACATTTTGTAGTGGTTGAAACATGTTTTGTTAGGGCAAATGAAGTCTGGCATTTTGAAGTAGAAATTACAAACTCTAGAAGCCTTTTTAAACCTTGAATACACTACAAGTTTGCATTTCCTGCTGTGCAGGACAATTACATTCTCTCCTCAAGTCTCTGTTTTCTCAAGTCTCTGTTTTCTCTCTATTTCAAGACTCTGTGGAGAGTTCAAGAACGCCATTTACCCTTTTTTCACTCAACCGCAGAACCAAAAATGTTTCCCCTTTGAGATGCTTCTGATTCATCGATGCACCCATCTTTTTTTTGTTGCTAAATTGCTGATAGCTGTCACAAGATTACAGGAAGCATCTCATACTGTACTTTAAAATGTGTCAACATTCAATTAGATCTGTGTCTCTTAGGTGAGGGGAAAATAATGTATTCATAAATGTCTTTTTTTTTTGCCTATCTTGTCAAGTGTGCTGCTTGTGGAGAATTGATTTATGCTTTGTGATCAGACAAACATATTTGCATTGCAAATCCAGAGCAACACAGAGTGTCTGACGCACTGTAGAAAGAAGTAGAGAAATGTTATTCAGGAAAATAGCATAATGTGATATGGTAGATATGAAAGATTATACACTTTTTCTTCATTATCAAAAATATATTTGATTCTGTGTTATTGCTAGAGACGTTACCAGACAAAAACTCCTCCTGGCCTTAGCTACTTCTCATACAGATCACTCTGTTGACACAGGGAATTGTCCTGCACAACAGAAAATACTCATTGTAGTGTATTTGAGGTTTAAAAAGGCTTCTAAAGTTTGTAATTTCCACTTAAAAATGTCAGACTTGATTTGCCCTAACAAAAATGTATCAACCCCTACAAAAATGTCCATTATTTATAATCCACATTTCCTCATGTGTGAAATGGAAATGTGTTTTTTTGGATTAGGGTTAGGGTTAAGTGACTTGCTCAATTAGGGTTAAGTGCTTTGCTCAAGGGCAGATTGACAGATTTGAACTAGCAACCTTGCGTTTACTGGCCCAACGCTATAACCGCTAGGCTACCTGCCAACCACCTGTATGTACAGTGAATTCGGAAAGTATTCAGACCCCTTCCCTTTTTCCACATTTTGTTACATTACAGCCTTATTTTAAAATGTGTTAAATATTATTTTTTTCTCAATCTACACACAACACCCCATAATGACAAAGCGAAAACAGTTTTTATTTTATTTAAAAAAATACAAATAGAAAACAGAAATACGTTATTTACATAACTATACAAACTCTTTGCTATGAGACTCAAAATTGAGCTCAGGTGCATCCTGTTTCCATTGAACATCCCTGAGATGTTTCCACAACTTCATTGGACTCTACCTGTGGTAAATTCAGTTGATTGGACATTATTTGGAAAGGCACACACCTGTCCCACAGTTGTCAGAGCAAAAACCAAGCCAGGTCGAATACATAAAAAAAAAAATCAATTTTAGATTAAGGCTGTATTGTAATAAAGTGGGAAAAGTCAAGGGGTCTGAATATTTTCCGAATGCACTGTACTTATGAGTAACAAGTAACAACAGGCTTTAGTCCTATTTTGGCAAGATGTAATAACTTTTGTCTTCGAGAGACAGTCTTGTGTGCTGCTCTCTGACTCCCCCTGTCTCTTCTGTTTCCTCAGTCCAACGCCAATCCCACCCCCCATCTCCCATTCATCACCAACGCCACTCCCCTGTGCCCCAGCGCCACTCCCCCATCCCGCCCCAGCACCACTCTCCCATCCCCCAGCGTCGCTCTCCAGTTCTCCAGCCACAGCGCCTCTCCCCGGACATGCACCGACGCTCGCCCCTGCTGGAAATCAATGATGGGCCCGCCTCCTACTCCTGCCGGCCAGCCAGCCACCACCTGAGGGCTAGCTTCCAGGGCCGTCGCAGCTACTCCGAGGTCGCTGACCCATCGGCCTACCAGCGGCCGCTGCGCCTCAGCCTGGACCCCGTGTCCACCCTGCCCAAGCCCAGGCCCTACAGGGACTCCAGCTACTCCAAGCAGCATCAGCAGCACCAGCATGGAGGCTCCCAGCATGGGGGGTCACCCCACAGAGGAGGCCAGCTCCGAGGTTCCCAGTCTGGGCTGCAGAGGGCCGGCAGCGAGGTGGGCCTCCACGAAAGTTCCCGCCACTCTCGAGAGCTGCCCTTCCCCCTGTCCGAGGTCTCTCCCAGGTCTCACCTGCACTTTGAGCCCCCGCCACCCCCCACTACCCCCCCCCAGCTGCCGCAGTCCTCTGAAGACGAGGAGGAGTGGACCTGCCCGCACCCCATCAGCCCCCCACGGACGCTGGGCGTGCCCAACAATGTGTCGCCTCATGGGGTCATGAGGGGGCCGGCGTCCTGCTCGCCCTTCCCCATCCCCTCCAGACCCAACACCCTGACCTGCCACCCGTCAAGTTACCTGCACACAGAGCACGCCCAGTCCTGGCCCTCCATCAATGTGAGTCACACGCACTCTATCCCAAATATGCTATAGAATATCATTATTCTATCACAACAAATCTAAAAAATTGTAAAATGGGTCAAGGTTAGCTTGTTATCCCCCTCAATCAAAATATGTCTTTGAAAGAGAACTGCCCTTGACTTTGTTAATGCTTTCCTGCACTGTGCTATTTAATGGGAAATGACATTTGTTCCAATGCACCTTTACATATGAGCTTCTTTTCTTCATGAAATTACCTAAATGGTCCAAATATTATAATTGATAGTTGCCATAGACCAGGGCTGCCCAACCCTCTTCCTGGAGATCTACCATCCTGTAGGTTTTCAGTCCAACCCTAATTTAGCATATCTGATGCAGCTAATAAGTAGAATCAGGTGTGTTAAATTAGGGTTGGACTGAAAATCCACAGGACGGTAGATCTCGAGGATAATGGCTGAGCCAGCCCTGCCATAGACCCACACTGCTTGTTGACCTGAATGCTGTGTGTGTGTGTGTGTGTGTGTGTGTGTGTGTGTGTGTGTGTGTGTGTGTGCGCGTGCGCGTGTGCGTGTGCTTTGGATACAGCTGTGGATGGAGACAGAAGAGAGTGACATGAGGAGCTGCCCTCTGTGCCAGCTCATCTTCCCCATTGGTTACCCTGATGACGCCCTCATCAAGCACATCGACTCGCACCTTGAGAACAGCAAGATCTGATCGCCATTGCAGCACTGCACCCTCTTTTTAGTTGCTACTGTTTTTTACTTATTGTGGAGTTATTTTAGGTTTTATTGCGTTTTTAAGCTGGCTAGCTTTTGTTTGACAATACATGAGGGCTTTTTGTGGGTTTATTAGCATGTTTGGAAAAATAGGTGGTTTAAGAAATGACATGGATGGCGTTGAGGTTCATGACAGACAATTTCCTTGACAGATGCAAGATCAGGGACATTCCAGGCAACTTGCAGTCCATTTCTTTTTATACCTCACACTTTACCAGTACTACTTGCTGTAAAGTGTCCTGCTTTACTTTCCTCTCTACCTATGTACAGCAATACAGACCAACACAATGAATTCCTGGAATTATTTGGGTGACTCTAATGGATAGATCCAGTCTGTTTTTTATTCGGGGCTTTACGATGTGCAGTCCGAGGTCAGAGTTATGTTATGGAGAGAGTATGGCTGTGTTAATTGTGTGTAGAAATGAATTTGTCCTGCAGGGCGGGCATGTAGTTGGCGTGACGACCTCGCTGTAGTGGAGTGGAAGGAACCCATAGGCAGTTTATCTTTAGGCTTGTGGCCTGATCAAAACTCTATATGAATCTTAGCACCTTAAATTAACCTAAATGAGCCTATATTAAAGTATAATTTCCGCCCCCCACCTAAATTTTCCAGTTAATGTATAGTTTGATATATCTGTTCAGTAACAAGTCAAAAGAACCTTAAGGTATATTTTATATTTTCTTCTCCAAATGATAATATGTCACACATGTATCACGTTGGTGACATTTCACCCTCACAGGCTTACACACAGCTGTATATAGAAAGTAGGAAAGGAGGACTCCTTATAGGGAAAAGAGTGCATGGAAAATATTTGTATATGATAACAGTGATTCAACTGGGAGTCTCTTTAGTCTTCCTGAAGAAACGACCTGAAAACACTTATAGTGGAACACTATTTATCACTTTTGTCCAAAAGAAAACATTTCTCAATCCTTACAGTCCAACACTGGCACACTTAGTATTTTGTATCTTATACATAGATATCTTAAATATAACCTCCAAAATTCAGAGTGAGTGTTTGGGGTAATATTATGGAATCACTTTTTTTTTTTTTATTGAGTCGAATATGTTGTACATAATTGTTATCTGACGTTTTGGTGAGACACAGTGGCTGCGTTTACACATGTCAAAACACACCAACCATAGTGTAACAGATCCGAATTGGGCTGCCTGTGTAAATACAGCCAATGTCAATGTGTCAATGTGTATCCATCAATGCATTTAGGTGGTTGTCAATTTTGGACAAAATTATATTCAGAATTCACCAACATGTCAAGTTGAACAATGAAATAACACAAGGGCCATACATTGATTTGAGCAAATCAGTGGCCTTTTAGAACCCACAAATATTCTATACTGTTATGTATATTCATATATCACTCTGTGTAAAACTTTTAAAGCTGTGTACAGACAGGTATTGTAAGCCTAATGCAAGTTCTTCTGTGGTCCATAACTTTAATCAGGACATCTGCTATTAATAATCTCTATTATGCTGGCTACCAATTTAAAATATACACAGAAAAATCACATTCTGCTATTAATCTATTTTATGACCTACTGGTTTGAAGTACCATTCTTGCTAGCTTATCTTCAATCAATTTACCAACCTACATGACTAATACAGAATGCTGTTGATAAGCATTTGATATATTCTTGGCCCAATTTGTTATGTACCAAAGAAGACATGTAGCACACCATAGTTTGGTTACTAGAAAGAGCTATATATATATAGTAACCAAACGATGGTGTATATATATAGTTAACTAAATATTCTATAGTAGGCCTACAAACGGGTGGAAAATGAACAAACTCACCTATGTAAAATCCTATGGTCAAATGTAAAAAAAAAATACGCAGACACACCTTTACATCTCAAAATGATTTCACTTTGTGAACTCTGTTCCCACGCATTCCTGACCCTCGGTAGTACATCTATATTCTCTTTTGAAGCTAACAATGATGTATATGATGGTGGAGTTAGAATAATGGTATCAATTGCTAGCCAGCCCACACGAAGACAACATTGTCTGTCATTGGCTGTGTACAGAATGTCATGTTGGATTGTACCTTTTGATTACTTTGAATGAAGTACCCTTTCATAACCAAAGAAACCTAGATTAGATTTATGTACAAGATATACACTTATCTCTCTTGATGATGACCAAGTATCAATTAAGCATATCATGTTCACACAGATATGAATGGAGAGATAATACACAGATATGAATGGAGAGATAATACACGGATATGAATGGAGAGATAATACACGGATATGAATGGAGAGATGACTAAAATGTCAATGTAAATAGGAATGGAGAGATGATACCGTTTTAAGGAAAGCGTTCACGACCAAAATATGTTGACCAGCAGCTGTAGTACATAGCAAACACGCCTATCAGTTCACAATGTTAAGCAGTCAGATGTGTATACAATACACACACACACACACACACACACACACACACACACACACACACACACACACACATACACACGCACAGTCTGACACTCAAACCGCTATCCACAAAGAGGTAAGTTGTGTAAAGATTTCCTCTCCTGCTTTTTTTTTGCTGCAAATCCCCCGTCAAGTTTCAAATCAGATCAAACACTGACATTGACAAAGTCTATAAACCCTCTTTCTAGCTCTGTGACTTATCTGATGATAACAGTAAACCCTCGCGTGGAAAAGCCCTCTCTGCGGCACCCTCCACGACTGACTGATAAGAGCTCGACAGATGTTTCTCACAAGCTGAAGGGCCACTACTGAGGAAGAAGAATCACTATGGAGGTATTTTGTGCACCACTGGATTTCAAGGACTTTCAACAACTTGTATTTAAAAATTTTAAAAATAGTTGCGTAAGGAGTTGTGACTTTTTCTTTCTGTGTCTACATTTCCTGAAAAATAAACTGGAACTTGCACTGAAAGGACTCTCGGAATTGGTTGGTTTCACTTATGTAGAGATACGCAATAAATACTATTTAGTAGTCAAGATAGCATTTATTGTGTACCTATACACAAGAATTATGTATCTCTAATATTCAGAGATAAACAGTTGTCCGGGCCAATCTTTACTAAACTGCTGTGGTGTCTAATTTCCAAACTATCCTATCTATCTCTCCCAGAGCCCCTCCAGACTGCAGAGCAGAATCTAAGCACAAGGGGGAAGCAGACAGTTGGAATCACATTGGGAATCACAATCCATCCTCTTTACTGTCTATTTTATAAATTACAGATAGGCATGAAGCCAATCTCTCTCTCTCACACATACAGTTTGTATTGCTATCCTTGCTGGGACCAAAAAATTGATTACCACCCAAAATCTTATTTTCCCTAACCCCTAACCCTTAATCTAAACAGCACCCTAACCTTAACCCTAAAACTTTACCTAACCCTAACTCCTAAACCTAACCTAAATGTCCCCTATTGTCAGAATGTCCCTTGTTTTACTATCCTTGTGAGGACTTCTGGTACCCACAAGGATAGTTAAACATAAAAAAAACATGACATGTGTGTTCTGTGTTGCACTGTGGATGCTGCTGTCAGTGCAGCACAAGCAGTGGCTCATCAGCAGCTGTAACTCATTTGTTCCAGCCCCAGTGCTGACTACACACTGTGAGAGAGAGAGAGAGAGAGCTGCGCTACTTGTGACAGCATTTTCCTCACCACATCGAAAACATGTGCTGCCAATATGCCACACTATTTGAGAAGTAATCAACTTTGAGTAGAGCTCTTCTGTCTTCTATCAAGCTAAATAATTCAGATGATTCCACTATGGTTAAAGATGCACTATGCAGAAATCGCTCCGCCATTTCCTGGTTGCTAAAATTGTAATAGTTTCAGTTTATGTGACAAAATAAGCTGGTATAGTGTAGAGAATCGTTGTACAATCTAAAGCGCTGTGAAATATATTTTCCATAACCCAAACTATTGTATTTTCAGTTGTTTGCAGCAAAACCAAAAGTAAAAGACGCAAAAACAAAAGTTAAGAACGGGAAGCATAGCAGTAGAGCACATACAAAAGATCTACCTCTTATTAGACTTGCTTTCATTGAGAATGACAGAGCTATAACGCACATTTCTATGTGAATTTAGTCGGGTCACCCAAAAAGTTACATATTGCGGCTTTATTAAAGTGAGGTTGTTTAATGACTAGTTTGCATTGATAGTGCAATACATTCATAGTGGGTTTAGGGGCCAGTATATTTGACGGAAAAACCTTTGCAGGACCACATAGGCCTACACTCCACCACAGCATACACTACCGTATATATAGAAAGGAAAAATGTCGCAGCTCTTGTTCTGTTTCTTGCCTCCTCTGTAAAACAGAATAGGCTAAACTCCAGTTGTCACCTATTACAAATCAGACAAAAGCAAATTCACATTTTTGTTGAGACCTCAAACATGAGCAAATACACTTATGTTTATCCTCTGGTATAGTATGTATTTCTGACGAAAACCCCCTCTCTACCCCCACACCATACCTCCGTTTCCTAACTTCAGCTCTCAACCTCGAGTCATACCTCAAGAACTCGAACACACAAAGCACCCACCCATCCGGTCCTTCCTAACCACAAACCTCTAGCAGAGCTGAGCACAGGAGGTGGACTGAAGAGCTACAGTAACAAGAAAACAACGTCTATTTACCCATTCAAATAGTGATACATGCCATACACTCACTCTCTAATGGAAAAACAACTCTTTAACACTGTAAGCACGCACACACACGTGTGTATATATATATATATATATATATATATATATATATATATATATATATATATATATATATATACTCTGCATATCCTGTACTTTTTTAAGCCATCAGAAGAACATTTCACAAGTATTCCCAGATTTGTACACAATTCTGAGAAGGCTTTCATGTATTCACCATATGAGCCCTTCTGTTTTTGTGTTTGAAGCTTTGCTGCCTTGTAAGCAGGGCCTAATATGTATATGTTTAGTATATATAATATATATAATTAGTAACGATGGTCTGTCGCCTCCAGGCCTCCAGGCCTGGAGGTGTGTTGGGTCATTGTCCTGTTGACATTCTTCAAAGTAGCGAAAAGTACATTACTTAATGCGTTTGAGGGAATCAGTTGTGTTGTGACAAGGTAGGGGTGGTGTACAGAAGATAGCCCTATTTGGTAAAATACCAAGTCCATATATTGACAAGAACATCTCAAATAAGCAAAGACAAACGACAGACCATATCATTACTTTAAGACATGAAGGTCAGTCAATACGGACAATTTAAATAACTTTGAGAGTTTCTTCAAGTACAGTCGCAAAAACCATCAAGCGCTATGATGAAACTGGCTCTCATGAGGACTGTCACAGGAAAGGAAGACCCAGAATTACCTCTGCTGCAGAGGATAAGTTCATTAGAGTTACCAGCCTCAGAAATTGCAGACCAAATAAATGCTTTGCATAGTTCAAGTAACAGACACATCTCAACGTCAACTGTTCAGAAGAAACTGAATTGGGCCTTCATTGTCAAATTTCTGCAAAGAAACTACTACTAAAGGACACCAATAAGAAGAAGAGACTTGCTTGGACCAAGAAACACGAGCAATGGACATTAGACCGGTGGAAATCTGTTCTTTGGTCTGATGAGTCCAAATCTGAGATGTTTGGTTCCAACCACTGTGTCTTTGTGAGACGCAGAGTAGGTGAACGGATGATCTTCGCATGTGTGGTTCCCACCGTGAAGGATGGAGGAGGTGTGATGGTGTGGGGGTACTTTGCTGGTGACACTGTCAGTAATTTATTTAGAATTCAAGGAACACTTAACCAGCACGGCTACCACAGCATTCTGCAGCGATACGTCGTTCCATCTGGTTTGCGCTTAGTGGGACTATCATTTGTTTTTCAACAGGACACTGACCCAACACACCTCCAGGCTGTGTAAGGGCTATTTGACCAAAAATAAGAGTGATGAAGTGCTGCATCAGATGACCTAGCCTCCACAATCACCCAACCTCAACCCAATTGAGATGGTTTGGGATGACTTTGACCGCAGAGTGAAGGAAAAGCAGCCAACAAGTGCACAGCATATGTGGGAACTCCTTCAAGACTGTTGGAAAAGTAATCCAGGTGAAGCAGGTTGAGAGAATGCCAAGAGTGTGCAAAGCTGTCATCAAGGCAAAGGGTGGCTACTTTGAACAATCTCAAACATAAAATATACTTTGATTTGTTTAACACTTTTTTTGGTTACTACATGATTCCATATGTGTCATTTCATAGTTTTGATGTCTTCACTATTATTCTACAATGTAGAAAATAGTAAAAAATAAAGAAAAACCCTTGAATGAGTAGGTGTGTCCAAACTTTTGACTGGTACTGTATATATTGGACTACAATAGGCTCCTAAACACACTTTCCAGTGGCAGACTGATTCACCCAATGATGATAATGGTGGCAATAGCCTATCTCATGTAAGATACTTTGAAAAACAGTACTGCTGTTTACTCAAAACTGGGAGTTATATTATATTTAGGCAAACTGACAGCTGCAACCAACCCCAGTAATATAATCCATAGATGGCAGTTACCATTCAAGTCAGGACTGGCAGCCATTGCTAGTGTACCCATGAGTTTAACAGTCAAATTTTCAGGGTAAGAGGTTCCAAAATCTTTCTATGGATAATATGTCTATGACCACAACAACAAGCTGTTCAATATTTGGTGCACGTGTTGCCCAAATTGCAGCCTTCCCGACTGTAGTCATAGTGGTAACTCCCAAAATAAAGGAAACACTTGAGTAAATGAGGGATACAAAGTATATCTTATGGTGTGGGGTGAATTTTCCTGGCATGGTTTAGGTCCATTTGTAGAATCTATGCCAAGTTGCTTTGAAGCTGTTCTGGCAGCTCGTGGTGGACCAACACCCTATTAAGACACTTTTGTTGGTATTTCCTTTATTATGGCCGACACCTGTATGTGCTTGTGAAAAAACTTTAGCCACAGTTCTTTTTTAGAAACTATTGATCCTCTGTGGCTAAACTATGTTCTCTGGTGTATTTTGAGGATTGAGAGCGGGCTTCTGCCTCAGCAGCAATTTGTATTCATATGAATTTGTGTAAAATGTTATTGCGCCCGTCCTAGCTGTGCCCTGGACACCATATGTGAATTGATTGCCCCCCCATCTATCTTCAGAGCTCGTGCTGCTAGGTGACCTAAACTGGGACATGCTTAACACCCCGGCCATCCTACAATCTAAGCTTTATGCCCTCAATCTCACGCAAATTATCAATGAAACCACCAGGTACAACCCCAAATCCGTAAACACATGCACCCTCATAGATATCATGATGACCAACCTGCCCTCTAAATACACCTCTGCTGTTTTCAACCAGGATCTCAGCGATCACTGCCTCATTGCATGCATCCGTAATGAGTATGCGGTCAAACGACCACCCCTCATCACTGTCAAACGCTCCCTAAAACACTTCAGCGAGCAGGCCTTTCTAATCAACCTGGCCCCGGTATCCTGGAAGGTTATTGACCTTATCTCGTCAGTAGAGGATGCCTGGTTATTCTTTAAAAGTGCCTCCTCCCCATCTTAAATAAGCATGCCCCATTCAAAAAAATTGGAACCAGGAACAGGTCTCTAGACCTGACTGCCCTTGACCAGCACAAAAACATCCTGTGGCATTCTGCATTAGCATCGAATAGCACCCGTGAAATACAACTTTTCAGAACCAATATACACAGGCAGTTAGGAAAACTAAGAATAGCTTTTTCAAGCAGAAATTTGCATCCTGTAACACAAACTCAAAAAAGTTCTGGGACACTGTAAAGTCCATGGAGAATAAGAGCACCTCTTCCCAGCTGCCCACTGCACTGAGGCTAGGAAACACTGTCGCCACCGATAAATCCACTAGAATTGAGAATTTCCATAAGCATTTTTCTACGGCTGGCCATGGTCTCCACCTGGCTACATCTACCCCGATCAACAGCCCTGCACCCCCCACAGCAACTCGCCCAAGCCTCCCCCATTTCTCCTTCACCCAAATCCAGATAGCTGATGTTCTGAAAGAGCTGCAAAATCTGGACCCCTACAAATCAGCCGGGCTAGACAATCTGGACCCTCTCTTCCTAAAATGATCTGCCAAAATTGTTGCAACCCCTATTACTAGCCTGTTCAACCTCTCTATCATATTGTCTGAGATTCCCAAAGATTGGAAAGCTGCCACGGTCATCCCCCTCTTCAAAGGGGGAGACACTCTAGACCCAAACTGCTACAGACCTATATCTATCCTA
The DNA here is from genome assembly GCF_057628025.1 of Oncorhynchus mykiss. NCBI lineage: Eukaryota > Metazoa > Chordata > Actinopteri > Salmoniformes > Salmonidae > Oncorhynchus > Oncorhynchus mykiss. The sequence goes on from NC_143037.1 coordinate 18,094,708, forward strand.
CCCTGCCTTTCTAAGGTCTTCAAAAGCCAAGTTAACGAATAGATTACCGACCATTTCAAATCCCAACCAATGACCAGCTCTGAAACCGCTATGCAATCTGGTTTCAGAGCTGGTCATTGGTGCACCTCAGCCACGCTCAAGGTCCTAAATGATATCATAACCGCCATCAATAAGAGACAGTACTGTGCAGCCGTATTCATCAAGCTGGCCAAGGCTTTCGACTCTGTCAGTCACCACATTCTTATTGGCAGACTCAACAGCCTTGGTTGCTCAAATGATTGCCTCGCCGGGTTCACCAATTACTTTGGTGAACCCGGCGAATTACTCTGATAGAGTTCAGTGTGTCAAATCGGAGAGCCTGTTGTCCGGACCTCTGGCAGTCTCTATGGGGGTGCCACAGGGTTCAATTCTCGGGCCGACTCTCTTCTCTGTATACATCAATGATGTCGCTCTTGCTGCTGGTGATTCTCTGATACACCTCTACGCAGACGACACCATTCTGTATACCTCTGGCCCTTCTTTGGACACTTTGTTAACTAACCTCCAGACGAGCTTCAATGCCATACAACTCTCCTTCCGTGGCCTCCAACTGCTCTTAAATGCAAGTAAAACTAAATGCATGCTCTTCAACCGATCACTGCCTGCACCTGCCTGCCCGACTAGCATCACCACTCTGGACGGGTCTGACTTAGAATATGTGGACAACCACAAATACCTAGGTGTCTGATTAGACTGTAAACTCTCCTTCCAGACTCACATTAAGCATCTCCAATCCAAAGTTAAATCTAGAACCGGCTTCCTATTTCGCAACAAAGCATCCTTCACTCATGCTGCCAAACATACCCTCGTAAAACTGACCATCCTACCGATCCTCGACTTCGTCGATGTCATTTACAAAATAGCCTCCAACACTCTACTCAACAAACTGGATGCAGTCTATCACAGTGCCATCCGTTTTGTCACCAAAGCCCCATACACTACCCACCACTGCGACCTGTACGCTCTCGTTGGCTGGCCCTCGCTTCATACTCGTCGCCAAACCCACTGGCTCCAGGTCATCTACAAGTCTCTGCTAGGTAAAGCCCCACCTTATCTCAGCTCACTGGTCACCATAGCAGCACGCACCCGTAGCACACGCTCCAGCAGGTATATCTCACTGGTCACCCCCAAGGCCAATTTTTAATTTGGCCGCCTTTCCTTCCAGTTCTCTGCTGCCAGTGACTGGAACGAATTGCAAAAATCACTGAAGCTGGAGACTCATATCTCTCTCACTAGCTTTAAGCACCAGCTGTCAGAGCAGCTCACAGATCACTCCACCTGTACATAGCCCATCTACAGAAATAGCCCATCCAACTACCTCATCCCCATACTGTATTTATTTATTTATCTTGCTCCTTTGAACCCCAGTATCTCTACTTGCACATTCATCTCCTGCACATCTACCATTCCAGTGTTTAAATGCTGTATTGTAATTACTTTGCCATCATGGCCAATTTATTGCCTTACCTCCCTTATCCTACCTCATTTGCACACACTGTATGTAGACTTTTTCTACTGTATTATTGACTGTATGTTTGTTTATTCCATGTGTAACTCTGTGTTGTTGTATGCGTCAAACTGCTTTGCTTTATCTTGGCCAGGTCGCAGTTGTAAATGAGAACTTGTTCTCAACTAACCTACCTGGTTAAATAAAGGTTAAATAAAAACATTTTAAAAAATTGCTGTTCTTTATGTGCAGAATTCTATTTAGCGACTATAAAGCGGTGCTATCACTAAGAATAAACTATGTTGCGCTTCAACAAGTGATACTTCAACTGTTAGAACAACAATGTGCTATATATGGGTTGGGGAGTTGCATGTTAGACATGTTTTTCATATTTTCATATTTAAGTAATTTCATTCAACATATCAAATATACTGTATATCAATACATGTATAATTTTCTGAATAAATACACTACATGCCCAAAAGTATGTGGACACCTGCTCGTCGAACATCTCATTCCAAAATCATGGGCATTAATATGGAGTTGGTCCCCCCTGTGCTGCTATAACAGCCTCCACTCTTCTGGGAAGGCTTTCCACTAGATGTTGGAACATTGCTGCGGGGACTTGCTTGCATTCAGCCACAAGAGCATTAGTGAGGTTGGGAACTGATGTTGGGCAATTAGGCCTGGCTAGCAGTCCAATTCCTCCCAAAGGTGTTCGATAGAGTTGAGGTTAGGGCTCTGTGCAGGCCAGTCAAGTTCTTCCACACCGATCTCCAAAAAACATTTCTGTATGGACTTAGCTTTCTACACGGGTGCATTGTCATGCTGAAACAGGAAAGGGCCTTCCCCAAACTGTTGCCACAAAGGTGGAAGCACAGAATTGTCTAAAATGTCATTGTATGCTGTAGTGTTAAGATTTCCCTTCTCTGGAACTAATGGGACTAGCCCAAACCATGAAATCAACCCCGGACCATTATTCCTCCTTGACTAAACTTTACAGTCGGCACTATGCATTCAGGCAGATGGTGTTCTGCTGCCATCCGCCAAACCCAGATTCATCCGTCGGACTGACAGGTGGTAAAGTGTGATTCTTCACTCCAGAGAATGGGTTTCCACTGCTCCAGAGTCCAATGGTGGCGAGCTTTACACAACTCCAGCAGACGCTTGGTGATGGTGATGGTGATCACATGGTGATCTTAGGCTTGTGTTCGGCTGCTCGGCTATGGAAACCAATTTCATGAAGCTCCTGACAAACAGGTCTTGTGCTGATGTTCCTTCCAGAGGAAGTTTGGAACTCGTAGTAT